>NC_136614.1:11556856-11791856 GCF_933228915.1 Telmatherina bonti | reverse complement strand
CAGTAAAAAAAAAAAAAAACCTGGGTTATTGAAACAAAAGAGTCACGCTGCACAACATAGAAAGGGTGTGTGTGTCTGCATGTGTGAGCTAATGATCAGGTGTGTCCATGTATTTGTATTCTTTGTCGTTTTTAATATATGTAAAGCACTTTGCACTCCTTCAGACATGAAAGCTGTCATGTAAGTAAAATTTGATTTGATTATTGAATATAACTCATTCATCATCATTCACTCATATGTTCATACAGTTAAAGCTTTTTCCAAAGCCATTTAGAAACGACGAAGCCAAAGAGTTTAAGATGGCATCGCCCAATACTGCCGGCAGCTCTTCGTTGTCGTAATTTATTTCCTTCTAATATGTAAATACCACTTAACTGTTGGTGTAGATCACAGGTGTCAAAACTCCACTCCTTAGGGGCCAGTATCCTGCAGGTTTTCATTGTATCCATGCTCCAACACACCTGACCAAAATTTATAAATAGGTTAACAAGAAGCTGTTTGATCCATTTGATTTAGATCAGGTGTGTTGGTAGAGGCCGCGGAACAGTGGACCAGTTCTACACCCTCTTTGGGGTCCTGGAGGGGGCATGGGAGTTTGCCCAACCAGTCTGCATGTGCTTTGTGGACTTGGAGAAAGTGTTCAACCGTGTCCCCCGGGGGCTCCTGTGGGGGGTACTCCGGGAGTATGGGGTACCGGACCCCCTTGTACAAGCTGTCCGGTCCCTGTACGACAGGTGTCAGAGCTTGGTCCACATTGCCGGTAGTAAGTCGGATTTGTTTCTGGTTAGACTCCGCCAAGGCTGCCCTTTATCACCGATTCTGTTCATAACTTATATGGACAGAATTTCTAGGCGCAGCCGAGGTGTTGAGGGGATCCGGCTTGGTGGCCTCAGGATTGGGTCCCTGCTTTTTGCAGATGACGTGGTCCTGTTGGCTTCATCTGGTCGTGATTTCCAGCTCTCACTTGAGCGATTCGCGGCAAAGTGTGAAGCGGCTGGGATGAGAATCAGCACCTCCAAATCTGAGACCATGGTCCTCAGCCGGAATAGGGTGGATTGCCCTCTCCGGGTCGGGAGTGAGGTCCTGCCTCAAGTGGAGGAGTTTAAATATCTCGCGGTCTTGTTCACGAGTGAGGGAAGGATGGAGTGCGAGATCGACAGACGGATCGGTGCGGTGTCTGCAGTAATGCGGACTCTGCGCCGGTCTGTCGTGGTGAAGAAGGAGCTGAGCCAGAAGGCGAAGCTCTCGATTTACCAGTCGATCTACGTTCCTACCCTCACCTATGGTCATGAGCTGTGGGTCGTGACCGAAAGAACGAGATCTCGTATACAGGCGGCTGAAATGGGTTTCCTCTGCAGGGTGGCCGGGCTCTCCCTTAGAGATAGGGTGAGGAGCTCGGTCATCCAGGAGGGGCTCAAAGTAGAGCCGCTGCTCCTCCGCATCGAGAGGAACCAGTTGAGGTGGCTCGGGCGTCTGGTCATGATGGCTCCTGGACGCCTCCCTGGTGAGGTGTTCCAGGCACGTCCCTCTGGGAGGAGACCCCGGGGATGACCCAGGACACGCTGGAGGGATTATATCTCTCGGCTGGCCTGGGAACGCCTCAGGATCCCCCCCGCAGAGTTGGCAAATGTGGCTGGGGAGAGGGAAGTCTGGGCTTCCCTGCTTAGGCTGCTGCCCCCCGCGACCCGACCCCGAATAGGCGGCAGAAGATGGATGGATGGATGATGTTGGTTGAGGGAAACAACAAAAACCTGCCAGATACTGGCCCTCGAGTACTGGAGTTTGACATCCCTGGTGTAGATCATTAGGTATCATTCTGTTGGCGATTTGGACACAAAGCTATTTTCTCCTCGTCGTGGATCACATAGCTACCGACTGTCACCATGGCAACCACCACGCGTCGTTCCAAATCCCATCCAAACTTATTTTAAAAAAATTTTTTATTTTCTTATATTGTATTTTATTCTTTATTTGTTGCAGTTGGCTTAAGTTTTACCTTCCATTACAGCTGTGGATAAACTCCCAGAACACAGCTGGTTCAGAACAAGACATGTTCTGATGGGAACTACTGACAAACGAATAATTGTTTGCATGTTTGACCTTCAGGAAAACTCCACAGACGTCTGAGAAACCAGTTTCCCAGCAGACGCCTTGTAATAAATATGTTATGAAAGTTTCCGTCAGGACGATTTAAACTTCTCTAAAGTCTGAAGCATCTTAACCAGAACATTTCAGACCTGTAAGGAATTTTCCGGTTTCACGGCTAAACCTCATCGTCCTGGACCAGCTGCTGCAGATGTGTGTTCAAACTCCAGCGAGAGACTGTCACGGTTCCAGAGAGGAGTTTTAAAAGCTGCTAATCTCGCTTACCTGTTGGTATTGATCATCGGTGCTTTTGTGTCGTGAGTCAGTAAAACCATAGCTTTTATTCTTTTAATTAAAGGGAGGACATTAATCACTCCTAATCACAGTGAATCCTATAATTACAAATCGACTTTAATGTTGTTACATCCACTCCCTCCTGTGTGTGTGTGTGTGTGTGTCGGCCTGGTTACTCAATCTTCTTTCCATTAGTGGACTGTCAATACCGGTTACTTTACCGGTGGCTGATTGCATTTAACTAAGTAGAAAGAGTGACGCTGATGAAGAAGTGTGAAAGATAAACATACAAAGAGATGAGCGGAGGCTTTCAGCCCCTCTGGCAGGCTGATCCGCCACGGCTCTTAATCCCGACCCTGAGGACAACTTAAAAGACATAGTTGGAGGAGCTGAGGCCTCTGAGAGCGCCGCGGCATCAAAGCGTGGCGGATGTGGATGCAGGTGCGATGCGTCTGGTGACTTAAACCCGAAGAGCAGATTGTTAATGACCTGAAACGTGTTTGTTCGTGTGGTTTTATTCAGCAGCTGCAGGCTGATAATGTTCATCTCGTCCAAAGCTTGTCTGAGCGAGGAGCGCTGCTCGAAATAAAGCTGTTCAGGGTCTAACTGCACCCCGATGAGATTCATGACATGACTAATGACATTTCAGTCGAGTTTTTCTTTACATTCAGCATTTAAAATTCAATTTCTGACGATGCAAAGGAGAAAAAAGGTTTAATTTCACACACTTGTTTAATTTTAAATCTTTCTGTAATGTTTTAAAAATGTTGGGAAATCTCGAAAAAAAAAAAACCCTACATTTTATTAGGAGACGTGTGAATTATTCAAGTTCTGGTACGGTGGAATATTTAGCTCCAGGTCTGCAGAGGATGGAAAGCACAGGTGTTCAACTCTGTCCGCAGGGGCCGGTATCTGAACAAAAAGGTTGACAAGAAGCTGTTTGATCCATTTGATTTGAATCAGGTGTGTTGGTGCAGGGAAACAACAAAAACCTGCCAGATACCAGCCGTGATGACTGGAGTGTGACGACCTTGATGTAGAGTCCATTATTTCTACAAAGAAGTTCATGAAGCAGCAGAGCATCTTTCTACTTTTATTTAAAATATACTCTGAGGGAGAGCCTACACAATTCTAGATTTTGTTCACGTTTGGTTTAATTTAGCTTTTAATAATGATTCCAGTTTTATCACTTGTAAAATTTCTGCAGATTCTCAACCTTTTTATAACTATATATAATACACACATATATGTATATATGTGTGTATTTTGTTTTGTCTTCTACTACTTCTCATCACAAACACATACACTTATAGCTCAGGTGCAGAAAACTTTATTTAACCCTAAGAGGCAGTTTTCAGACGCGGGTCACAGCAAAGAACAGGACATGCGATGCACGGACCTTTACGATACCAGAGCCCTGAGAAAAGCTGCACACATCTCCACAGACACGTCACACCCACTGAACTCTAACCACATCCTGTTAGCTTCAGGACACAGGTAGAGATCCCTTTCTAGTTTAATCCCAACCTCTATCCGCTTGTTAAACAGCTGATTTGGAGAAAGGGTCTTGGCTGTAGCATGGGGAATGAGGCAGGGCTGGATATTAGGTGGGGTTGGACGTTCCCCTCAACATTTTGATTGGATTAACCCAAACCCTAACTCTAAGCCATAGACCGTATATGAAAGACTGGACGGAGCCTCCTGCGGTTAAAAGTGAAGCCTATGCAGAAGAGCATGAAACTGCAGTTCCACCTTCATCCACTAGGGGCTCCAAAACAGAGGGGTAACAGGGTCATTTAAAAGTAATTTAATCTCGAAGTTCGGCATATTAGGGGCGTGTCCTTTTGATTGACAGGTATCCAATCTCCCGCTTCAAGTAAGAAGAACGTACAACAACCGCAGTTTTTCGCCATTTACCAATGTGACTTAGCTGAGCTTGTTAGCTCCAGTTATCTCAGTGTTAGCTTATAGCTACAGAAAGCTCGGAATTTGCTCGATGTCAATCATTCACCATGACGCTCACGGCCCCCCTCTCAGCTCCACCTCTTTGTCCATATTTGTATTTTCCGAACTAGACAATACACATGCCCCTGCAAAGATGGTGATGGTAGGAACCGTCCACCAAGCTTCAATTTAGCTTTTCAGAAACCTATGGGTGACGTCACGGAGGCTCCGTCCATCTTTAATATACAGTCAATGCTCTAACCCTAACCCAACGGCCATTTGACGTCCAAGCCCGCCCAATATCCAGCCCCACCCCATTCTCCATGCTGCAGCCAGGGGTTATCAGATTTGGACACTGTGGCTCTCAATTTTACTTTATGGAATGATTTTATTGTGATGAACAGTATGAATGGATGTGTTATGTATACAAGTTTTAATCTTTTTAGTGTCTCTGTAGCACCATCTCTTTTGCAAATGAACTTCCCCACAGATAAATGAACTGAGTTTGATTTGATCCACATGTAAATTACACATAGACCAGTTCATGTACAGGACACATCGCCAGCAAAGGATCCAGCCGTAACGTTTCTGCTTCATTATCGGTGACAAATGCAAACAGATAAAAACTAAGAAAGGAATCCGCATCTATTTGCACATTTTAATAAACCTCAAAAGTGGGGTATTCCAATAGACCTTGTTGCGGAGATGCAACCTTGAAGCCCCAGAACTCTCCATCTTTTTTGAAAAATGTTCTTTTACTTTTTAATGACATGATGATTATGATTGAACTTTTCCTGCAGCTGTCGAAGCAGAAAAGCTGCTTTCCTGATCCAACTCAAACACGGCTTGATATGATTCCTGTATCGGTGTATTCCCTGTTGGTTTCTAATATCTAACTTAGTACAAGTACACTTGTCATAGCACCCCGCCCCCCCGCCTTTTCACGTCGCCAACAAAAAAAAAAAAGTAAGCCTGTCGCTCGCTTCGTGTACGCTTGCCGTTTCTATTTGTAGCTTTCTGTGGCAGGAAAGTAAATCTGGTGGTGCCAAAATGTGTGCGTGTGTGTGTGTTACTGAAAGGATTTGAACAGTTTTATTACTCCCTGGATATGCCCTCTGAACTGTGAAGAGATAACACCAGACAATATGAATGTGACCCCCCCACCCCACACACACACACACACACATAAAACACACATACACAAATCATCCTTTAAAATGGCTCCACTCTGGATAATTGAGTTTTCTCTCTATAAACACCCCATCAGGGTGGAAAGCCTCCGTGCAGCTTTTAGCGCTTGGTTTCGCTGCTTGTTAGGAACCGCTGTGATGGAGGAAGAGAAGAGTTCGGTCGGCTTCGTGCTTGTTCTGAATGAACGTTTGCATCACAGGAGAAGATGAAGATAACGGAGACAAAAGACGGTTGTTACGGCCGTCCGTTCGCTTTACAGGAGGATAATAAAGACGGCTGATTTCATAAGAGCGGTGTGACTCAGAGGTGGCATCCTTCCCCCCCCCCCCCACACACACACACACACTCTTGTGCAGATTTGTACTCAGTGTTTGGCAGGAAGACGTCATAAGGACGCTGTTTTCTGACCTCCATTCTCCACTGAAGTATTAATACAATTACAGCAGGAGACATGGGGACATGTCGCCGATCCAAACCGACCTTGACTGCGAAACGGATGGATTAGCCGTGAAGAACATTTTCTCGGCACCTTGAGGAGCGGATACGTTGTGTTGCTGCATAAATGCGAAGCTGCCACCGAAGCGCCTGCCATCAGCCAGAGTGAGTAATGGCGGTGATGAGTCACAACCTCGACTCCGACGAAGCTCCGTTCAATTGAAATGTCAAGGACAGCGTCTCCTGACGCTCTTTTATAATCATAATTCTGTAAATCTCATTACATTCCTGTGGTTTGGCTGTTTGTGTCTGAATGCGGTTTGGATTGAAAGGCCGATGCGGCAGCAGCACTTACAGCTGCTCTGCTCATAACTTCCTAAATGTCACTCATCGTTCTGTCTGCTGCTGACTAAACCAGTCCCATTTACGCTCATTAAAGCAGACACTTGTTTAATTTCTCACCTGTAGCCTGAAAGGTAAGGTGGGAAAGTTAAAGGCAGAACCATCAACCTGATTGTTTTCATATTCAAATCAATTCAATTCAACTTTATTTGTCACAGGGCACTTTACATACACGAATCGAGCTATGGACTCAGAACTCATCTGTTTAGACAAGCCTACTCACTTCACACATAATTGCTCTGTCTTTTAATGTCTGTTTAAATGTCTGTTGTTTTCATTTGTTTTAATGCAATTTTTATCGTGTGTAATGTAAGGCAACCTTGAGTGTCCAGAAAGGCGCCAAACAAATAAAATTAATTATTATTTTTATTTTATTTTATTATCATTTTTATTATTATTATCATTATTATTTTATTGTTTATTATTATTATTATTATCATCATCATCAATATTATCATTATTATGATTATTATTATTATCATCATCATCATTATTATTATCATAATTATTATAATAATTTTATTATTATCATTATCATAATTATCATTATTATCATCATCATCATTATCATCATAATGATTATTATTACTATTATTATTATTATTATTATTATCATTATCATTATAATGATTATAATGATTATTATTATTATTATTATTATTATTATTATCATCATTTAAAATGTCTACAGCTAAGTCGTTTTGCTTTCGGGGTCGCCACAGTGAATCATCAGCATCCAGCTACCGAGCCAGGATGAAGCTATTCGCATGTGTAGTGCTTGAGGGGGGGAGGGACAAACGGCAGCTGAGTTTGACTGACATGTCACCATCCAATCGTTCATGACGGATCGGTTAAAACGACTAGATGGTGTGGGTTTTTTTTTTTTCTTTTTCATTTATTTCTCACATGTTGTTACAAAAAGGTAAAACAAGACTTTACAGTACAAAAACAAAACAATACAGAGCACGATGCTCGAAAAAGAGCAGCAAAAAGAAAATTTCTTGTAATATCTGCCCCCTTTTTTTAAAAAAGAAACATAATGCACCAATAAATGGTGATTGACTAAATGGTTTCTTAACGATATTCAATGAAAATAAAAAGAGAGAGGAAAAAACTCATTGTCATAGCATCGCATAACATTATAAATTGTTCCCTTTATAGATCGATCACTTCCCACATTTTAACTGTTTGTGATAATTTCCACAAATTAAATTAAATTTCTCAGACATATATTTATGTCCAGTCACATTTACATGTTAGTCCCATCTGTCACACAGGTGAGGAAATATTTTTAACTTTTCTGTCTGAAACATGAAATATTTGGCTGTAACTTAGATGTGAAGAGGATTTAAAGCAAAAAGGTAAAAAATGATGCGGGAAAACATCTCCTATGCTGCCTTTTTAAGACCAAATAAAGGCCTTACATAAACATTTTTTTAAAAAGTACTTGTTCTACCATTATTAATGAATTAACTAAAGGGTGAATTAGTATTTCATTCTAGTTTTTAGTTCTATTTTATTTTTCATATGTGCAATGTCTTTTTATTCTCATTTTATTTAATTCTAGTTTGAAACTGATTTCATTTTATTTATTTTGTCCATTTAATATTTCTTTTAAACCTTACCTTTTCTGTTTTAAGGTATTTACTCTGTTATTTCTCTTGTTAGCAGGTTTTCCTGACTGACAGCGTCTCCTCTGTCCAGGTTTAAGCTGTGGACTGAAATCAGGTGACTTTTGTTTGTGTATTTCTGGAGAGAGACTGACTTTCTTTTTCTGTTGTTAGTCCTGGAAAGCACTTGCAGATGCAGAGGAAGAACTTGAGCATGCAGGACAATGCCGTGTGGACACCTGATGGTGGAAGTGTGCCTCTAATTGATGAACGAACATGGCTGCTTATTTCATTAGATGCATCTTAAAATATTTAGAAAATATTCCAAGGACTTTGTGAGAAAAGAAGAATAACTGGTTTGTTTGGCCTCACGGCCACACACGATGCATTCTGATGAGAAACCGCGTGAAGATAATAGTTTATTTACAGTGAAACACACTTCCGCGGGGAATTCACCAGCCTTCGTTGGTGTTTTAAGCTGGTTTTGTTTGCAGATATGTGAGCGGGTGTTTGCCAGCGCTTACCTTCAGGTCACGTTGCCTGGTGTGCTCCATGTCCTGCATGGCGCAGCAGTGGGCCTCCTGCAGACGCTGCTGCCGCCTCTGGTGCTCCATCTGCAGCTCGTCCAGCTGCATCCTCAGGTGTTCCCTCTCCTGGCTGAACTGGTGCTGTAGCTGCTGCAGCGACGACTGCGACTGGGACAGCTGCATCTCCAGACTCTGCTTCAACAGGGATATCTACGCAAAGACAGGCGGAAGGATTAACACCTGACTGCAGGGGGAAATGATCAACCTTTGCACGCTAAAGCAGCTGAACAAAAGTGTTGGTTCATGCAGTCGGATGATACAGAATGGAGAGACGGTGGTGATGAGTTCAGCTAAAACAAACTAATCCCTGACGCCTCCAGTGAAAGAGCTTTTAACTTTATGCAAATAACTTGGTGTTCATTACAAAACATAATAAACTATGGTGGCAAAGCATGGATGGAGAGCTAAAACTGTCTGCAGGAAGCAGTGTGACTCACAGTCTGTTGTGGTTTGCAGCGGCATCCTGAATAAACAACCTGCTTTTTTTTTTACTGTTCATACAGAAAACTGATCGGGAGCAAGATAAACAGTCACATCGAAGGAAATAAAAATATTTATTACAAATTATACTGAGCTCAGCGTGAAGATCCCAGATCTGTGTCTGCAAACAGGAAAACTGGTTGACAAAGTCATTTTTTCACAGAGATGCTCCTGTTTGCTTTACAGAGTGTTTAAATGTGTTGAAAGGATCAGACGGAGCGAACAGAAGCACATCGTCTGCATAAACGCCCATTACTAAGTCGTAGTTAACGGGGTCTCATCTCATCCCTCTGGTCAGCTACTCTCCCATCTCACTGTCCTGACTCCTTCTTGTCATTGATCATCAACGTCTCAAGCTGTGGTTTGTGCGTGTTGAAACCAGAGACTGGATATAAAAGATGGGCGGAGCCTCCGTGACGTCACCTGTAGGTTTCTACCATCGCCATCTTGACAGGGTCATGTGTGTCGTCTCGCCCAGAAAATACAAAAAATGGGCAAAGAGGAGGAGCTGAGAGGGGGGCTGTGAGCGTCATGGTGGATGATTGACATAGAGCGAACTCCGACTGGCCTGTAGCTAAGGTTAATCGAGCTAACCCGGTGATAACAGGAGCTAACCAGCTAACGGAGGTAAGCGGGCGAAAGCTGAGTATCTTTGTTAATCAGCTGAAAACCCCAGTTGTTCTGCGTTCTTCTTACTTGAAGTGGGAGATCGGGTACCTGTCAATCAAAAGGACACGCCCCTAAATATGCCAAATTTCACGATTAAATTATTTTTAAACAGCCGAGCTAGAAAAAAATTCACTCCCCCCACAGTTGTCATGAAGGTAAACCTGACCTATTAAACCGAAAATGGATTTCTGAACCAGGCTGTAAACATGTTTATTTCTGCAGTGAAGTTGGTCTTTTTAACATGGGAGTCTATGGGGATTTGCTCTGTTTTACAGCCCCTAGTGGATGAAGAGGGAACTGCAGTTTTATGCACCTTCACATAGGCTTCACTTTTAACCAACGGAGGTTGCCGCTTGGTTGAAACACTGAGCTACTAGTTGTATCCACATGCCCCACAGTCTCTTCCAACAGTCTTGTTTGCTTCTCAAGTCCATTATCACACATTTCCTGTTCCAGCGGCCTGTTTTTCGCCCTCGTGTCCTGGTTAATCAGCACATGTCTGTGGGTGCATCTACCAGCTCGTCTAATTCCAACCCTCGCTCAGTTGCTCAGAAGTCTGGTTTGTTTGGAACCAAACTGTGGGCTCAGTGCAGGGCATTGTGGGTAAACACAACCAAAACACACTTGTACGTCGGAAACAGGCCGGGAGAAATGTCTCGAGCCTCAGATGTGAAATTAAAACCCGGTAAATGTTCCCGCTCGTATCTTTTTCGTTCTTGGAAACAGATGTTGCCCTGCATTAACCAATAGACGAATCAGTTTTCTTCTTCACTGACAAATATTAGAAACCATCGCACATGTTTCTGCTCGGAAAGACGAAGAGTCAAGCAGTCACACGGGGGAAAAACATGTGTTTGACTGTTTCCACTCACACTAAACACAGGGCAACGTCAGGATTTATGAGGTGTTTTCCGCCGCAGCAACATGTTCCAGTTTATACTCATTCTCCTTTACAGCAGAAGCAGACAAACATCCAGTTATTTAGCTGCTCAACGCTCCGCCGTGCTCCTCGACGTTGACTACAGAAGGTGTATCAGAGCTCTAAGCTGAATTACAGCTTCTCTCCCTCTGGGACGCCCTTTCCATCGATTATATACAAGCTCCAACTCTGCTGATCCTTCAGTGAGGATCAGCCACTCATCTTAGAGACTGAATCCTGTTCCTCTTTAAAGGAAACCTCACGTGGAAGAATCACTTACATCTGTTAAAACACAGATCATTTAATTTCTAAACACCATCTTGTCTGGCAGACGGACTGCAGATCTGATTAGGCATCAAATTAAATAAATACGGTTTAAGTGAAGCATCAATCTCTGACAGCAGCGCCTGATGATGACCAGCAGCTGGTGCACCAGCAGAAATGAGCTTAAATAAGGACGCATCCGTTTGTACGATGACCACAGGACAGCTTAGTCATGCTACATTAATGTTTCTGTGCAGGGATGAACAGCTCTGATGTGTTGCATAATAAATGTGTTTGTGTGGGTTTGTGTGCCAGTGTGAGGAAGCCTTACAGGACAATAAAAGCCTTCAGTTGCAAGTTTCAGGTATTTAATATGGAAAAAGTTGTAGATTAAACTTTGCTTTTAGCATATTTTACTTCACGACAACGAGCAAGCCGCTTGTCTTTGATTCATTTCCTGATTTCTGAAACATGTAACCAGGGACGGTCTTTGCTATAGGCCTTGTGGGCCACCGCCCAGGGCGCAGCCTTTTTGGGGGTACACGAGCGCCCTGAAAATAAAAAAAAATACAAAAAATCAGCAGTTCTCCAGTCTAATACCACGCATTTCCACGTCAAGTTAATAAGCGCTGGACGGGCAAATTGCTGCAGAGAGTCATGTAGGCCTGTACAGGTGTGTGTGTGGGGGATCAACTCGCAACTTCAGACATTGTGAGCAGGTTCGATTCAATGACGGAGAAAGGACGAGGATGAGGGCGTGGGATAGACCATAGACTGAAAATGAAAGATGGACGTAGCCTCCGTAACGTCACCCATAGGTTTCTGAAGAGCTGAATTGAAGCTCGGTGGGTGGTTCCTACCATCACCATGTTGGCAGAGGCATGCGTGTCGTCTCGCCCGGAAAGGACAAATACGGGCAAAGAGGTGGAGCTGAGAGGGGGCTGTTTGGTGGATGATTGACATCGAGCCAACTCCGAGCTTTCTGTAGCTAAGAGCTAACCGAGCTAACCCCGAGATAACGGGAGCTAACAAGCTAACGGAGGTAAGCGGGCTAAAGCTAAGTGATGTTGTTAACTGGCTAAAAACCGTGGTTGTTCCATGTTTTTCTTACTTAGCGGGATATCGGGTATCTGTCAATCAAAAGGACACACCCCTAAATATGCCGAACTTCGAGATTAAATTACTTTTAAACGGGCGAGCTAGAAAAAAATTCACTCCTCCCACAGTTGTCATGAAGGTAAACCTGACCTATTAAACCTAAAATGGATTTTTGCACCAGGCTGTAAACATGTTTATTTCTGCTGTGAAGTTGGTCTTTTTAACATGGGAGTCTATGGGGATTTGCTCTGTTTTGGAGCCCCTAGTGGATGAAGTGGGAACTGCAGTTTTATGCACTTCCACATAGACTTCACTTTTAACCGTCAGAGGTTGCTGCTTCGGATAGACTGAACTTTTATTATCCCACACACACACGACTGCATCCAAATATAAATATATTTATATTTCATTCATAAAATGAACACGTCTATAATGTTACATTCATAATGTGAAAATGTTTTAAAAAAAGGGAAAAAAGAAAAAGAAAACACGGATCTGCATCAATGTGAATTTGTTCACATCACGTGACATCAGTCTTAGCTCTGGGTGTTTGACGGATGGAAAGGTGATGTTTAGTCGAGTCAAACTCGTGGTATAATGGACAAAAGACCAAAGAAACCATGAGGCGCGCGGTTCAGAAAGAAAAGGAAAGAAGAAAAACGCTGTAAAGATAAAGGTATGCACGTCCCTATGAATGACATTATTGTACATGTAATGAAACACTTTTTATTATCTTCTTGCTAATATGTTGCTACTTCGCCACATAATATATTAGTTTGTGTTTGCAAGACAACAAGTGCAGGTTTACATGTTAGTCTGGGAATTTGGTAAAAAATAGCACGTCCTGAGTTTTTAATGCTATATGGATCTATGCGAACCTAAATAACTTATATGACACTCATGTGATGTCAGAATACATTGACATGACATTTTGTAAGTTTATGATGCTTTATGAATAATTTTTAGTGAGTTATGCTTAGTTAATAATTGGATGTTCACAAACGATGATCACCCAGGGTGCAAACCTAGCCAGGACCGGCTCTGCACAAAACTGATTAAAGTCTGCAGCTTTTCACACACACATCCAGAAGAACGGCGTCCAGCATGGTGACGTCTAAGCTGCCGCACCTGTTCCAGCAGGTCCTCCACCTTCCGCTGCCAGCTCTCCCTGGCGCAGCCCAGCTCCTGCTCTTTGCCTTGTGCCAACTGAGCCAGAGCCGCAGCTTTGTCCTCCTCGTGCTCCTCCTTCAGCTCCTCGCGCAGCTTCTTACACTCCTGCCTGAAACACAAAGCGAAGCCAGCAAGGTGTAAAACCACATCTGTGCTTTTTAACTTTAAAGGTCTGCTTTTTAGGCCAAACCAGGAACGACATCTGCAAATCAGCCGTGACTGGAGGTTCATACTTTGCATTTCTCTTCATTTAACATTGTTGTTGTTTTTTTATTTTGTTTTGTTTTCCAAGTCAAACTTTTCAATAAATGCACGTTTGAATCATTAAGTATGTTCGATTTCCGAAATCCACGACAACAAATCCTGTGTCACCACAAGGTGGGAAACAAGAAAACAACAGGGATGAAAGGTTCTGTGGCTGAACAGTTGAGTTATAGATATGATTATAAAATAAAATCATAACAATAAAAAACCTTATATAAAATATAAACTAAAAGCTGCACAATAAAATGAGTCTTTCAACAGTTTGCTTGATCTCAACTTTTAGAAAGTTTTCTTTTTGTTTCTTTAAAACAAACAGACAAAAAAACGACTGTGAATTAATTCAACAATAAATCGAGATAGTTTTATTTATTTACGTCAAATATTCACCTTCTACTAACAAAAACAAGATTTTGTGGATGAATGAGACCAAAAGAGATCATTGTGCTTGAAATGAGAGGCAGTGGGTTTGGACCTGATCACACTGAAGAAACATGGTGGTGGTAGGATGATGATCTGGACCAAATTTGCTGTTTCTGGATATTAAAATGAAGAATTCAGAAACAAAGTCCTTTCCCTAAATGATAGTTAAAAGAAAAAAAAGCCACTGTTGTGACATTTATCCAGCTGGAAACAGGATGAAAACACAGAAAAAGGGGCTGAAATTCCTCCACACAGATGTGCAGGAGGAAAAACTACAGCTTGTTCACATGTACAGCTGGGCAATAAGACAATATAAATCGTTTGTACGATAGAAAATGTTTATCGTTTCATTTGAAGCTCTTTATGCCACAATAAGGTGCTTTATTTTACGTCAAGATGCGATTTATGGCATGCACACTACAATATATATAACCAACATGGAGGAAGACGGTAGCAGATGTGTTTCAGAGCAGGATAATTCACTAAAAGATGACCAACCAACCCAAACTGATGAGTTTGTTCATAAAAGAGGGAAATTTCTGTCGCATGGATGCAGTTTGGAGACACAAACGCTGCAACAGGTATTTGAAACATCATACGGCCAGAGTTCCCCCAGATGGAAGGAGATCACTGCTGCCGTTGCCAAGAACATCTGACACATAACTGATGACTGACACAACATCACACAGTTTTATATCGTTATGGGGATATAAAATGAGCTGTATGTTGATATGAGATTTTGGTCATTTCGCCCAGTCCTATTCGCGTGTTTTCCCATCTGGAGTTTTCAGTAGGCACTTGTTTAAAGCCTCGAGGTGTTGTTTCACCACTCGAGGTGTATAATCCAGGTGCCATGAAGTAGAAGTCCTGCCATGTTTTTGAATCTACCTGTGCATTTAGAGCAGGTGTTTTTACTAACAGGCTCGTCTACCTTGCTGTGGTGCTGAGCTGGTTTAATTCACCAAGTTCAGTGACTGGTTGGAACAGCTGCTGGACTGGACTTTTCCTTTGTGGCATCTGGAATATTCCTCTCTGCTCACCCCATGACAGGAGTTGCAACCACCGAGAGTCAGAGTATGGCGTCTGTGACAATATATAGTTTTCTTGATCTCTTTTTCCTGTCGTCTCCACCCCAACCAGTCGAGGCAGATGGCTGCCCTCCCTGAGCCGGGTTCTGCCGGAGGTTTTCTTCCTGTTAAAGAGAGTTTTTTCCTTCCCACTGTCACCTCATGCAGCTCAGGATGGGGGATTGGATCGAAGTCATGACTCGATGCAATCAGTTGGTTTCTATTAGCTAGGCTATTTATGGATTGGCTTGAACTGATGTATCTTGAATTGATGTCCTGAGACAACATTGCTGTGAAGTGGCGCTATACAAATAAAGCTGAATTGAACTGAATTTCTTGTCACATAACAGCTTCAACATAAAGTTTAATGTGAACCTTGTGAAAACTAAATGGTTGCAATGTAGAAAAGTCAAAAGACTGAGGAAAATACTGGATTTGAACTTGTAATCATCGTCCTCTTGCATCCGTCAGCCGTGACCGCAGTTCATATCTTTGCATCATGAATGTCAGTCAGGCGATGCAGAGCTATTACGACCTAGACAAACTCTTCTAAAAGCAGTTTGTATCTAACAGTTACTCTTAATGATTCCCCACATGTTCAACATGATCTGAAACCAACTTTTTACGTTTGGTTTTAATATTCCACTGTCTCCTCGTGCAGCTCTAGATGGGGAACTGGACCGAAGTCAAAGTCTGATGCAAAATGTTGGTTTTCCTTTACTAGGCTGTTTATGATGAACTGGCTCGAACTGATGAGTCTGTAAAGTGTCCTGTGATGAAGAAGCGCCTCACAAATAAAGATTAAATTAATATCTATTATGTCTGGCTTCTTCGATATATGATTTAATTTGATTTATTGCCTCTTCTTGGTGCCTTATGAGTTGATTGCATCTATCTGTCTGTCTGTCTATCTATCTATCTATCTATCTATCTGTGTAATGATGGGAGAGGAAACATCAGTGGTGAGATTGGAGCTGTAATTGTACATTTTTCCATGTTACATGTTTTAGTGTATATTTGCTGGACTGGTGAAAAACTTTATTTCATGACTGATTGTGAAACAATAAAGTTGATGCACTTATTTCTGTACAAAAGCATCAGAAGAAATCCCAAAATGCAACAATTTAGACACATTTTGCGATGACAAATTTAAAAAAAAAAGAGGACTTTTTCTTCCACATATTGACATTTGAAAACAGCAGCCAACAGTGTGTTGCTAATCTGAATTATTTTAAGCATAATTTTAAATCATTTTCCATTTAAAAAAAAAAAAAATTTTATACATAAAAGTCATTACCTCTGACAAAAGCAACAATAGTCTGGAACAGACCTCAGGGGCCGGAGTCCTGCAGGGTTTGGATGTGCCCCTGGGTCATTACCAGACTTGTGCAGAACTTAAGCTGCTAAAGATCCATTTTACATGAATCAGGTGTGTTGCAGTCGGGAAACACAGGTCAGGTGATCCCTGATCTAAAAAAAAGTATGAATACAACTCAGCTAACTTCCTGAATTGTAGTTTCTTTGAGTTCTCTTACGGGTTTTGTGTGAATGCGCTCGTTCTCCACCTTGTCTGCAGAAAAAAGAGGTTTCTGCAAAGGTAAAGCTGCTTCAGGGAGCTTAATGTCTCCGTAACGACAGTAATAAATTGTCCTGAACCATTAGACCTTGCTACGCCTTCTGCTTGGCAACCATCACTCTCTAACAGGTTTGCTAACAGCGCTGCGCGTGACCGTGCGTCTGCACGTTGCCAATGTAACAGCTGAGTGGGAGTCGAAATGGCAACTGTTAAATGAAGTATCCAGGGAAACGTTATTGTCACTCAGAGCCACAAAGTGTCAGACAGAGAGGATTTCACACACACACACACACACACACACACACACACTCATGCAGTTGCAAGGCAGACAGTCACGTTTGTAGTGCAGCACACCTGACACGCGTCACCATTCAAGTTCTCCTACAGTGTGAAATATGCAGTTGTAGACATCATCATCGTCTTCGTCGCCTTTCCTCCGAACACACACACAGACCTGAGGCTTCAAGGAGCTCTGCTCTATCTAACATGTTCTGTTCTGCAGCAGGAAAAGACGAGGCAGATGGAGAAAGAGGTAAACGAATGGAAGAATGAAGGGAAGGTGGGGATGCCGGAGATGGAGAGATATCCAGATAATTGGCTGGACTCTGAGAGAGGAGGGGGGCATTGTACGTATTGAAGAGGATGGTGAATATCACTGCTGTTTGGAGGATGTGAGCTCAAACTCAATGTAAACTGTGTTCTATAGAAACCATTTTGTGTATAACCTCTGATTACGTCTTTTTAATTTCACAGAAAGGGTTCAAATGACTTGTTTTTGAATGAATATCTATATTAAAAAAATGTCTGGAAGAGAAAAAGAAATTACAATGTTGTCATAACATCCAGAACAAAGTTCTGGAGGATTTTATGATCAACAGATTAACTGGTGACAGGTAAGGGTGTCAGGGTTAGGTATACAAAAAAGCATCTACTAAATCAGGAGTGCCAAACTCCAGTCATCGAGGACCAGTATCCGACAGGTTTTTGTTGTTTCCCTGCACCAACACACCTGATTTAAATCAAATGGATTAAACAGGTTCTTGTGCACCCGTTCTTTAATTTCAGTCTGGTGTGTTGGAGCATGGCGACTGGATACAAGGATACAAGGACTGGAGTTTGACACTAAATATCTTTTCTTTATTCATAAAGAGGCATAAAGAAAGCCAGGATGACTTCATATGAGTGAAGGGAGTCATTGGTGGAAAGGCGGATGTTTTAGTTTTGGAGAGAGACATGCTGGCATCAAGGTGACATGTTTTCCCAGAAGGTATGTGTTATTTCAGCAGGACAATGTCAGACATCGTTTTGCACTATTTCCAGCAGCGTCTTCGCACGCAAGGCCCATGTTTGACATTATAAATGTGGCCTATTGGAAGTGTATGAAGCATAATGAAGTGAATCAGAAAAAGACAGTTAAGCAGCTAAAATATTGGATTCAGCAATAAACAATACAGATTCTTCTGAATACTGCAACAATAAGCATCCACAGCTCTCAAACCATTAAAAAAATCCTATTAAAGGAAAGTGATGCAACACATCGGAAACATCTTTTAGAATGTGGTTGCATCAAATCCATTATTTATGTTTTCTATGTAATTAAGCTGGTCAGTGAACCACAAATTTGGATTTTTTTTTTAGTAATAAATACCCATGAGATGCGGCTAAACTCTGCAAAATGTTTGATCTTTATGCACTCTATGTCAAAACCTTTGGCAAATTGGGTTCTTAAAATGCAACCCTCCTCTGTTGCAAACAGCAATGACAACATGAAAGAAAAACATCTCCAATGCAGCTTCTGAAACGCCCTCAGAAGGGATTAGTGCTACAGTACATGATAATGAAGGTAATTTAATATCGGCCATCCTCCTGCTATTTACCTTCTCCATGTCGAACCACAGGCAGACACACAGTTTAAACACGTATTCTCAAGTGCAAACATCGCTGTACACAAAACCTGCTGAAGGCATTTTATCCAAACTCTGCAGTTCCAAAAGGGTTTCACCTTGTAAAAGTTAACTTTCTGAGAACTTAGAAAATGAAAATTTTACCCCCAAAATAAGCTCATACTTCGCTAATTATACTAAACAAACAAAATGCAACCAATAACTTGAGTTCATCAGTCATTTTAATCAAACTTTCAATAAAAATCTATATAAAAAAGTCTGAAAATTTCTTAAAATTAAGAAATTCTCCAATTAAATCATGTGTAACAAAAAGCTGTTCTAGGTTATCATTGACTTGTGGCTACCAAATACAACGTCAGATGAAGTAATCTTTGCCAAATCAAGGAAAAATAGAAGAAATTCAATTTCAAGGAATTCTGAAACAAACGGGGAACTTAAGGGACAGCAGTGACATTGTAAGAGGATGTTTTCCCTCCCAGACAGCCATGCATTTGTCTTTGAACTATCAAGAGGGACTCTTAAATGAGAAAGTGAATAATTAAAGTTTATTTTGATGTCTCTCACATCAGGAACAACAGTCGCCCAAAGACATGTTCTGGGGTGTCTGTCAGTTTGTAAAATCTGGCACGAACATCAGATCTGTTCAGGGATGAACTACGTGAGTTTTTGATGACCAAACATCCAAGACCACTGTGACCTTACTAAACATGTTCTTAGCTCCGTAGCTTCATAAATCACATGCTAACCATGACAACTTTTTATACAAATTTATACATATTTTATCACAAAAAAGTTACATTTCAACCTCCTTTTCAATATCATGTTCTGCAAAAACACATTCACCTCACGGATACCAAGGCTAACTGCAAATTGTGTTTTTCTTTTCTTGAATGTTCTTTAATATGACATTTAGGACTAAGCATAATTAAGTTACAGTTATCAGCTAAACTGTTAGGAAGTACATCTTCCTGTATTTGTTGTGGCCCCTGAGCTGGCCATAAATAATTGGGGGCTCGTCCAGGAGATAATAGCGGCTAACAAATGATAATAATTAAGGTGGAGCCCTGAAAAAAACTGGAAGAAGAAAAACAATTAGCTGTGTTCATCTGTCGGAGTGAAATTACATCAAACTGTGTTTCATTGTTAATTTGGGAGTTTGAAGTCGATATTTAGCTTCTGTTCTGACATAGTCTGCACAAAATCTGGAAAGAACCGGTTCCAGAATCAATTGGTTTAATCCTTAAAAAAAAACAAAAAAAAAACTACATTAAACTAATATAAAATCAGTCAAGTTGCAAAACTTTAGCATGAACCAAAAAATTTTTTCTTAGTTAACACAGCTAATGACACGCTGTCCTGGACACACTACTGCAGCACGGTCACGTCTGGCCTTCTGTGTGTTGAACTGCTGAACCTCCTCTGTTCATTTGGTAATCCTGGGAGCTCTTCACGTGATTACACTATCACAGACAAACCGTCTGCTTCCAGTGTGAAATGGGGATTAAAACCAGCCTCTTTAATTCAGGTGCTTCACTAACCCCAGCAGATTCAGCCACCAAATGAATAGCTGTCCTCCAGGGAATAAAAAGCAACGTGCAGCAAGACAAAGGAAGGTGAACAAAGACGAGGGAAGCAGTGACAGTCTTTTTCTTCTTATTTTTCAATAAATCTGCTGCAACTAAAACTACTTTAAAGCTGAAATGTTATTAAACTTTCCCGCTTCAAGCTGTGGAAGTATAAAATAAACATATACAAACATTTGTGTTCATAACTGAACTCATTTATAATGCAGTTGGGGATTATCGGTTTGTGGGTTTAGAGATCAGGGAGCGGGTGGAAATGATAAACATCAGCTGCAGGTTTTATGAAGAGCCGGGATGAAACTAACTTGCAGGTTTGAGATGAAACCTCCTGGTTGAAAGCAACAACATCAGATTCTAGCAGAGAAGTGATCAACACCGTTTCAGTAACCATCCTCAGCGGGATGTTATCTGTCCACAGTTTGCTGTCAGACTGGATAAAAAGATCCCAGTCTATCCAGCCCTTCTCTCCACACATTCATTTTGAATAAGTTGTTTTACTTAACCGCTTTTTCAATTAAGGGTTGCAAGGAAACTGGAGCTTATCCCAGCAATCACTGGGCAAGAGGCAGGGTACACCTTGGACAGTCCATCACAGGGCCACACAGGGAGAATAACAACCATTCACACCCACAATCACTCCTCAGGACCATTTCGGGAACTTTCACATCAGCCTTTTTGATTCGAATCAGAGTCTATTTGTTCGGAAAGTCCACTTCGTTTGGTAAAACGTAAATGTGCCAAATGAATTCTGATTCAGACCAAAGAATCGGAGTCAGTCCACCTACAAACGCAGGCCTCAGTACAAAAAAATTAACTTTCTTAATTTGACATAGCATTTCATTGTTTATAAATACATAGCGATCACCTTAAGGGTCCTCTACCTCATCTGTTGTTCATAATGTGTCCATTGTTGCAGTGGATTTCTGCAGTATACTTGCAAAAGACAAAATAAGAAACACCAAATAACGATAGTTTCCTCTCCATGTTTAACTCGCAACAGAGTTCTCTTCTTCATGCGGGTCTTGTCCTCTCTTTTTTGCTGAATACCATTGGACCGCCAACTTTGGTGAGGATGGGGTTACATTATTCCAATGATTTGGCTCGTTTGACAAAAACTCTGCGTTAACATGATCTTGTGCTCATAGATACCCCTCCCCACAACTGAGCCGAGTCCTAAATCGGACTGAGTCTAGCGGACTATTCTGATCTGAATGCACCCTCAGAGTAACCAATTAACCTAACATGCATGTCTTTGTATGGTAGGAGAAAGTTGCTAAAACCCAGAGAGAAGATGCAAACTTCACACAGAAAGGCCACTGTTCAAACCTCCCCCCAGCCGAGGCTCGAACCAGTGACCTTCTTGCTGTGAGGCCAACCACTATGACACCGTGCAGCCCATTTTGAATAAGTAGGTATCAAAAGATTTGAGGTCGAAAGCAAAGGGCATTTCAGTAAATCAGGGGTGCCAAGCTCCAGTCCTTGAGGGCCACAATCCTGCAGGTTTTCCATGTATCCCTGCTCCAACAAGCTTGACTCAAAGTCATCCGTCATAGTGCAGAACTTGGGAGTTGGATCAAGTTACTGTAAGCCAGGTGAGTTGGAGCAGGAATACATTGAAAACCTGCAGGACAGAGGCCCTTCAGGACCAACTCTGGATGTCCTTGAAGTAAATTAACAGTTAATTAAACAGTGTTACACCATGGTCAGTCATAATTCTAATGACAACTGGAGTGCAATATTTTCAAATATACTTATATATACATACATAGTTAAATCACTGTAATATTACTCTGTTACAGGCACATGAATCGACTGAACTAAGCTGGCTTATGACTAGTGAATAAAAGAAACGCTGTTGCTTCACAGCGGTTGTTTAGCATAAAAAGTACATCGAGGCCAACGTGAAATTGTTCCTATACTTTAGCATATTTAGCATGTTTGGTAAAAAACATATGTTATAAAATGTGGGTATTTGTATGTTCTAGACTACATCATGCATTATAACAGTCTAATGCACGGCTGCTCGTTGTTTCATCCTTACTTATCCCAAACATGTTTGAATGGTGGTAATTTTCTATCTTTAGTGGAACAACCTCAAGCTCAGAAAATCTCTGCAAACGAGCTCTGATTTACATCATAGCTGGGTTTGTTTTGTACAGACGTGGATGTTTTACTTGTGTGTCTAAGAAAGAGATGAAAAAAGGTTCAAAGAAACATTGTGTAACTTTCTGACCATAAAACGACTGTAAGCAGATTTTCTCAGTGTAGTCCCTGAAAGAAAGCTAATTCAGCATCTGTATCGCATCCTGTATCTTCTCTATACTCTCTCCACCCAGTAAAAGTCAGTCCCATGTTGACTTCTGTCTTTTCTCATTTTCTTCTTCTTACTTCCTCTGACAATGCACTCCTGGATTTTTTTGATGAATCAGCCACGCTATCCTTACAAAATGGCCAGCACATCTAGTTGCTGGTGAGATGCCATAAACCAAAAACACAGCAGTCACTTGATGCCGCGCGTTTGAAAACAAAGTTATGTTTTTTTCACACTCAGGATGCTGCAAGGCAACGATGGCTCCAAAAATGTGCATAATAAATGTCTCTGTGCCGTAAAACTGATGACTCTTTCAGGCAAGAAACTTGGGTCATGTTCCTTTAAATTCACTGACTGGTTTTGTTTTTGTTAACATTCAGTTTAACAGTTTAATTATTTGCATCTTTCCCCAAAGTAACTAATGACTACTTCATGAGAAGGCATCAGTCTTTTTCTCTGTTTAATAGTTACTAATATTGTCTAATGAGATGAAAGTGTTTCTTGTCTAATTAGTAGATTAATCAGATTACAAAATAGTTTGCCGCAGCCGTACAACTTAATCGTCTTTACTTTTCCACTGTTAAGGCCTTTCCACACCGGGCCGATGGGAATAAACGACACAAAATTGTAAATAATTTGGAGGTGAAAATGTGAAATGTGAAAATGGAGATCTGATTAAATTTTGGTGCTGATCCGAATCACCGTTTGGATCCTGGAACTTTATAAAGGATTCTCCAAGTGCTTTTCTAGTCTCATATCTAACGAGCAACTTCGTCCACTGCAGGGTGGATTGTGCACGTGGCTGGGTCCGTGTGTTTTAATGCCACATGTTGAAAAAATGCGGCGGCAACTGTCCGCTTCATGCTTTTCCATGTTAATGATGCCCACCTCAAATGTCTGATCAATCACACGATATTTTTCAGAGCCCTGCAAGAAAATAGCACAGCCAGTCTGAACTGTCTTCAAACACGTCCGAGAGAACAAAACCACGTCAGTTTCTTCTCGGGGCCTTGAGAACAAGAAAAAGGTTCTAGCTTCTCATGGAAGATGTAACAAGCTTAATCCGCTTAAACACTGTTTAATGGAAACACCGGCAAATCGCAATTGTTGTTTGTTGAAACTTACAAATATTGCTTTTATTTTCCAAAAAACTGTAATGGAAACACAGCTACTGATGTCAACATTCCCAACGACTTTACACCAATCCAATAAAAAATATCGCCGTGCGAATTATTCAGACAAAATATCCAGCGTAGGTGTGTAAAAGCCTTTAGCCTGCTGCAAAACAACAAACGTTAAACTTCCCGTTCATGACCAGATTATCCAATGGGAATTACTGTTATGGGGTGGCGGTGAGGGATGGTGAAGGTGTGGACCCAAATGCAGAGATCAGGGAAACAGGGATGCAGATTCCAGAAGGTTTATTCTAACAAAGGAACTCAGGGTACAACAAAATGATCCAGCAACACAAGACTAAAACTGAGGGGTATAAATGCACTGGGGAACCAAACAAGAAACAGGTGTACGGAATGAACTAATGAACCAGGTGAACTCAATGAGGAAATCAATAAAGGTAAACAACAAACAAGGGAACCAAACAGGAAAGACTAAAGTCCAGGGGCCCACGCCTACATGGGGCCCACGTAGGGCAAATACCAGCAGTTTAGACATGAAACAAAATGTACATTAAAGCCAGATAGTTACACCACAGTGTCTAGTGTATTGCTATTGGTACCATTGGCTGGAAGATGTTACAAATGTTGTTTCACAGTGTTTCTTTCAAAATGTTCACAATGTTGCGGTGGGGAAGAGTTCCCCTGGAACACTCTGGGCCCAGGGGCCTGTGCACTTTTAATCCGGCCCTGTTCCCGTTGACCAATAAAGTGCAAAAACACAGACCTGACATAAAGCACAAAGAGTTGATGTTTTTCAGTCTCCAAAGTCAAAATGAGCTTTTAAATAAAAGTAATACGACTCCAATATTCTGCCATCCATTACCGCGATTAGCTTAGTGTTAAAAGCAAAAAGTCAAAGTTCAGTGCTAAAACTTTCTGCCATTCTGACGCCGTTTAATGTTGAGAAAACTTCATGAGTCAATTACAGCAACTGGCTTTATTGTGTGAAAACACATCAGTTCACACCTACAAAAACAAGTCGATTTTATTCTCCAGGGCTATTGGAATGAAAGAAAACCACACTTCAAAGGTCTGTGGACGTTTTCAGAGACTTTGAGCTCGAAGCTTTAACACTGGATTGAGCCGAGAAGCTGCAGAGCCCATCAAAGCTAATGCTGTGTCACGGTCGATGCCAGGAGCCTGATGACCTGTGCATGCGTGCACGTGTGTATACGTGTGTGTGTGTGTGTGTGTGTGTGTGTGTGTGTGTGTGTGTGTGTGTGTGTGCAGGTAAAAACACAAACAGAAAACTGTTTAATTTTGTGTTTTATATTAGTTCAAAGACAAAGACTCCAAACATGCAACCACACTCACAAACACAATCTTACCTGAGTGTTTCAGTCCACTTGAGCTCCAGCTCCAGAGCCATCTTGTCCATCTTCAGCTTTTCTTCTTCTTTGGTGGTGATGAGTTTGGCTTCATGTTGACGTTTTTGGGTCTCCAGCTCTCCCTGAGGAACAAAAAGGCTTTTCAGTGTTTCTGTGTAGGATTTTTGTTGTTTCAAAGCAAATTAAAGTTTGGGCGGGGAGGAAACTCCAGATTCAAAAAGTTGGGACACAGTGGGACACAGTTGGAACAATGTGTAATGATACAAATAAACACAATGCAATGACTGAAATCTCATAAGGCACATTTTGTTCCACATAAATAACCTATCAAGAGGAGCATTTTACAACTAATCAGGTTAGTTAACAGGTCAGTAACATGGCTGGGTATAAAAGGACACTCTAATATGAGAGGTAAAGGCGGAAACATGTTCAGGGACACAGCTTAAGATCAAACTGGGTGCTGCTGGTCTTTAGGCAGCACTGGAAAACACACATGATTCCCTGCTGGAAATCAGTCAGGAACACGTGTAGATAGCACTGTCTGTGAACATAGCTCACAATGACGCCATCGTGCAAAGAAGAAGTCACAAAGAACATGATCCAGGAGCGCCGTCTTTTCTGGAGGAAAGCTCATTTAAAATAATCCGAGGCAAACTGGAAAACTGTTCTGTGGTCAGATGGGTAAAACGATGGGATTCTTTATAGAAAGTGTGGATGCTGTGCCAGAACAGGAGAGGGAGAATCCAGCTTGTTATCAGTTGGTGCTGCATTGGTGCCAATGGCGTGGAACGCTTCCACATCTGTGAAGCTCCATCAGTACATGAAGGTTTGAAAGCGGCGTCTGCTCCCATCCAAACAACATCTCTTCCAGAAAAACCTTTACAAATTTCAGGAATACAAAGCTGAACCACTTGCATACATCGCAACAGCATGGCTTCACAGGAGAACTGGCCTGCCGGCAGTCCAGGACTTTCACCAGTACAAAAAATCTGGAGCAAAAATCATTCCAACTTTTTTAAACTGGGAACAAACATGAAACAGACACACTTTAAAAGGCCTGATGCAACATATACAGAACTGATGCAACATATAAGGATCTGATGCAACATATCTGATGCAACATATACAGAACTGATGCAACATACACGGATCTGATGCAACATATCTGATGCAACATATACAGAACTGATGCAACATACACGGATCTGATGCAACATATCTGATGCAACATACACGGATCTGGTGCAACATATACGGATCTGATGCAACATATACGGATCTGATGCAACATATACGGATCTGGTGCAACATACACGGATCTGATGCAACATATACGGAACTGATGCAACATATACGGATCTGATGCAACATACACGGATCTGGTGCAACATATACGGATCTGATGCAACATATACGGATCTGATGCAACATATACGGATCTGGTGCAACATATACGGATCTGATGCAACATATACGGATCTGATGCAACATGTACGGATCTGGTGCAACATATACGGATCTGATGCAACATATACGGATCTGATGCAACATGTACGGATCTGATGCAACATATACGGAACTGATGCAACATGTATGGATCTGATGCAACATACACGGATCTGATGCAACATATCTGGTGCAACATATACGGATCTGATGCAACATATCTGGTGCAACATATACGGATCTGATGCAACATATACGGAACTGATGCAACATACACGGATCTAATGCAACATATACGGATCTGGTGCAACATATACGGAACTGATGCAACATATACGGATCTGATGCAACATGTACGGATCTGATGCAACATGTACGGATCTGATGCAACATGTACGGATCTGATGCAACATGTACGGATCTGATGCAACATACACGGATCTGATGCAACATGTACGGACCTGATGCAACATATACGGACCTGATGCAACATATACGGATCAGAAAGGGACTGAGAGTAACTATAAGGTTCTGAGAATACAAGTTACGGGGTGGAGGGTAAGGAGCGTGTTTTCACTGTGTCTGACCTGCAGTGCAGTCAGGAAGTTGCTGGTCTCTCTCAGTCGGGCCCTGGTGGCGTCCAACTCCTCAAGAAGTTTGTCCTGCGCCTCCTTCAGCGTGGAGATCTGCCCCTCCGCTGACCCAAAGTCCTGCTCTCCCTTCCGCACTTCTTCCTGCAGCCGAGACACCTGTATAGAGGAGAAAACAGGCACTCAGAGGAAATAAAAGCAAACCAGCAGCCTGCATTTCAGAGCAGCAGCAACCTTGAAACTACGTCAGCATTTCATGCTCCGGGAGGTGAATTTTCTATCAAAAATGCATCCAACAACCGTTTCCATTTCTGATTTATAAATGAGCAAAACAGTCCTTTTTGCTGATGTGGCAGGATGCTTCGCTAATGTGTCATGAATCACTTTGATATTCAGATTACAGATAAGCTAATGTGTGCAACACATTTACTGATTTTAACCCCAAAAATCTAACTTTACATTTAAGAAATTAAAACACCCGACTTTGACAAGTTGGCCATTTTTTAGATAAACTCTCATCTTTATTCTTTCCAGGTCATCTTTAACCTTCACCTAATTCAAGTCCAGCAACTCTTACGTGGTCTGAATGTAAACTTGAACAGACGTGTTCGGGTTCAGTCTGGGTCAGGTTAGATAGTAATGAGAGACTGAGCCGAGGGTTTAAAGGGATAACAGTGATCCGTTTTGTCTGTATAACAATCATAACCTTCAGGCTCAGTGTGTGTTTCTGGTTTCCACACCTGTTTTGTTCTTTTTTAGCTCATCCTTCGAGGGATATGGAAGCTGCAGACTTGAAAGGGATTCTTACCTCTTCTCTGGTTATATATGCATGACTGGAAACTAATTAAACACTAAAAGCAATATTACTATGATTATTTCAGGGTTTGAAGCATAATTATGCCCTTTAAAGGTTGTTTGAAAGATTTGTTTTAATAATTTATGATCAGAAAGCTGAAGGTTGATAAAATTTGAAACAGCCCTTTAAATGTTCAGAAAACAAACATTAAAACATCGTCAAATAAAGAAAACTAGAACAGAAGACGAGCTAATGAAAAGCTCCAGAGAAGCACTTAAACTGCCCTGAACTTCAGTTTTTGCAGGGTTGTTTTATATTTTATTTATCACTGTGAAGGTTATGATACATGATAGGCCAGTGGTTGGTCAGAGGTCCCACCTCCTCGTTGGCTTCATTGAGTTTGGACGTCAGCTCCTCCCTCAGCTCGTCCAGCTGTTGCCTGAGAAGTGTCTTCTGCTCTTCCAGGGAAAGCCGCTCTCTTTCAAACTGCTGCTCCAGTTCCTGCAGCAACAAAGCAAAAGTGCAAAGCTGTCAAAAAGAGCAAGAATGAACCAAGACATGGCAGTGTGGAGCTAGATGTAAGCCACATACTCCCCCTGCAGCAATAGCTGTGGTCACATCAGAGACATGAGAAATACAACATCTCTACATCAATAATATGGATAACCAAGTGGAAATATCGGCAACAAGTTCAAAAATATCCATAAAAATGAAAGTTGGTTGTTTTGGGGACCAGTATGAGGTACTTGATGGGGTAGTAGAGCATTTCTAGCTTATTGTCTGGTGGTAGCCTGGATCCTTGTAAAGCTAGCTCCCTGTTCAAGCTAACAGGACTGCTGACGCTGGGATCTGTGTCCTTTCTTTTGAAAAAACATTCAGAAATATTTATCTCCCTTACATCCTTAATAAAAACAAGATTGGTAACAGACTAAGTGTGTCCACATTTTCATGCTGTAGCTACTATAAAATAAACTACCAGCCTTGCTAGCCTCCTCTTTAGCTTTAGCTTAGTCAGTGCAAATACTGAGATACTCTTTGAGCATCTCTAAAGTTAATTTTCAGCTGTATGTAAAAATAGCTATTAAACAAGTTGATGTGTGATATACCACTACAATAAAAACGGAAAAAGACACGGTTTCCCCACATGATCTTAAAACGAATGCTGTGCTAACATCTAACTTGATTAGCACTGCTATGTAGCTTCAAGCTAACATCAGGTTAACAGCTCGTGTAATATTAATTGTTGGACTTGCACATGACAAAAATTTCTTCAAGAAATGTAAAGGCAAATGTCCACATTTTAATGAGGGAACAACTTAAAAATGTAAATAAAACTGGTGAAGATATGACAGCCTCTCCCTATGTTCTGTTTAAGCCCATTTATGCTTGAAGCAGAAGACGGACATGCAGACAGATAGGATAGTTTTGTCCGTCTTCTTCATTGGTTGCTTGTGTAATTTGGTCTTTTTTTCAGAGGCTTAGCTATTGACACAGATAATTTAGAAATCACTGGGCAGTGTTGAGTGTTTTATTGTTGTACTTCTGGTGTTTTTGGGATGGTTAAACAACTTTATATTGGTGAATTACTGCTACAACTGGTGTCAAAACGCAAAGTGAACTCAGGCTTGCCCACTAGTGGATGAACAGATTTAAACTTTAGCAATGCATGGAGGTATTCGGTTAAACACTGAGTTTTGTATGATGTATGACAACACTTGACATTGATGTCCCTATTTACACATGTAAGGAGCATTAATGGACATTTAATCCCCTGAGGTGTGACCTGGGGAGTCCAGTTGGATTTCAGAAGTGGCCAGTGCCACCACGGTCATCCCTGTAGCTCCAGCCTGGTCTAACATGATGCTTGTCTCCATGTTTAGAGGCGTTATCTAATGTGGCTTAATGATGCTTCACATCTACCCACAAATTCAGTTGATGTGGGACAACATTCCTCTCCCAAAGGTCTAACAGATGGTCTCCCCAGTTACCAGACATTTACAGACTGTTGTTAGAAGACTGGATGCCACACAGCAAACACGGTATTCTAATGTTTTAGGAATTATGGTTGTGCAATCTGTATAAACCTCTAGCACTGCTTCAAACATTGTTATTGTCCTTGGCAGAGAAATATCTTCTGCACTGTCATGATAATGGAGCTTATTATGCCTGCTGATGAAAGGAAAAAGGTTTCTTTTTCACTGTGAAATGACTGCAACTTGCAAGGACAATTACAGCTCAGGACCACTGCTGTGGTGTCAAATGCAATTTCCAGCAGCTCTCCGTTACATGGGGATGGATTCTGGATGGCCTATGAAAACAAAGCTGTAACCAAGCAGCAACCTCAGGCGGTAAAAAGGGAAAACTATGCAAAAGTGCATAAAACTGCAGTTCCCCCTTCATCCGCTAGGGGCTGCAAAATAGAGCAAATCCACATAGACTTCCTTGTTAAAAAGACCAACTTCAAAGCAGAAATAAACGTGTTTACAGCCTGGTACAAAAATCTATTTTCAGTTAATAGGTCAGGTTTACCTTCATGACAACTGTGGGGGGAGTGAATTTTTTTCTAATTCCCCCATTTAAAAGTAATTTAATCTCGAAATTTGGCATATTTAGGGGCGTGTCCTTTGGATTGACAGGTACCAATCTCCCGCTTCAAGTAAGAAGAACGTAGAACAACCGCGGTTTTTAGCTGGTTAACAACGTGACTTAGCTTTAGCCCGCTTACCTCCGTTAGCTGGTTAGTTCCTGTGATCTCAGGGTTAGCTTGGTTAGCTCTAAGCTAAAGGCAGCTCAGAGTTTGCTCAATGTCAATCATCAGCCATATTTACAGCCCCCCTCTTGGCTCCACCTCTTTGCCCTCTTTGCCAAGATGGCGATGGTAGGAACCGCCCACCGAGCTTCAATTCAGCTCTTCAGAAACCTATGGGTGACGTCATGGAGACTCTGTCCATTTTTTTTAATACAGTCTTTGGCTGTAACAAGCTCGCAAAAATGACAGGGACTGACAGAAACTATGCATGAAAGGAGAAAAAGACAAATGCCACATGACAGTTTTCATATCTATTTAGAACTTTAGGTCTTAAATAACTAATTCACATGCCCATGAGTCTTGGATAACAAGCCACAACACCACAATGTGGGAATTGTTTGCTCCAAATTAGACCGAAAAACCCCGAAAAACAATTCCCACTAACACTAAGACATCTGTATCCATTCATCGGGATTCGTAATCACGTCTAATGCCACAAAAAGCCCCCCAAAAATGATTAGGTACAGTTAACCAACCAAAACGGCTGAATTTCACTTCCGTCCTCCAGGAGCTGCTATCTCCCTCAACAAGACTTTCCTTTAAAAGAAGGAAGATTAAGGAAGAATATCTGGATTCACTTAAAATCCGTTCATCTTAAATATTTCAGAATGGTTCTATACCTTTAATAAGCTTAAAGTTAATGAATTTATTTAGACTATTGTGGATTTAAGCCTGAGATTAAACCAGTGATTTAATATTAAACTATTTTTTGTCTGGTTTAATGTGAAAGACAGAAACTGGAATTTAAACATTGCAAATACATAATTACTCAGAAATGATTCAGGTAAATCTCAAAAGTATTACCAGCCTATTAGGGCCACTTTGGAGGTGAATTTCCTGCCCTTAAACCATGTTTAACCTCAAATTTAACAGTTAAAACAAATCAACTCAGGATATGACGTCCTAAAAGGCACATAGAAAAGGTTCCTGTGGTTGCAATGCAGCTTTACAGTAAAACTACATAACTTTCCCTCTTTAACCCATTTTGATTGGACATTAATATTCATCATGTACATTCCTGGAACTTTTGTTGCACTGCAGAATCCTGATGCTGAAACAAATCACATTTCACAACCTTTTTCCAGCCTGGAGCATCGTTTTTATGTCACCACATCACAATCCAGCAACTGGATACCAACACAGTGAATATTCTGAATGGAAACTGAGGCTGACCCCACAAGGATATTACCAGAGGAGGAAAAGAAAAGAAAGAGAAAGGGTCGGAGCAAGAGGTGAGGTAAAAACTCAAAATAAGACTGACTTTTATTGGCTGGAGAGAGCTCAGAGAAGAGCCAGTATGCAACGTAGAAGATAAAGTAGATGTTGTTGGTTTATTAGTGATGCTTTAAAGTGATTTTCAGAAATGTTTTGCCTCTTAGAAAAGTTTAACAACAGGAATGTCTGTTTAACCAAAGTCAAATATATTTCAGCTCATTTTTAGTCTGCTGATTCCTCAGGAACATATCCAAATCTTTTGAGTTCCTGTTTGCCAGGTAGTCTCCAGATTCACTGCAGGTGCAACAGGTCTACTTTTTATGGAAATGAGCTGTCTGCAGCAACGAGACTGATGAATGAGGTGGGAGAACTAAAAAAACCACCATTAACATCGAGCAGAGAATAAACTAATTCATTATTTTATGCAGAGTTATTAGAAGTGAGTCTTATGAATGTGGGACTGGCTGATGGTTTTTCAGGAACATGCAGGAATGTGAGAGGCGGTCTTTCTGATCTAACAGATATTCCACGCCATATTCCAAGCAGCCTGCAAGCTAATGCCTTCACATACTTAAAAAAGTTACTGTCAAATACCTGCTTGGTCTGAATATCCAGGTATGATTAGTCACCGGCTGATGAAACAGTCGTTTTTTTAGAAAGATCTGTAACTTTCTGAGGTTGAGACCGCGTCACAGGAGACTCATTTACATTCAAAGCGCAACCTTTTCACAGACGACTCTCATTATACTGTAATTCAAAGTGATGAAAGAACAGCTGATGAAAGAAAAGATCATTAACTGGCTTCAATTCGTGTCAGACAACAGAATCAGGTGATGAGGAATAGGGGAACGAAGACTCATTTCTTCTAATCAGTCTGCTAAATCTCATGACTGAGGATAAGCAAATGAGTGCTTCTATTGCTTCTACTGGGTCTCACTGTACCCCTCCCTGTTATTTTTTCAGCCTGGACATAAAACTGACACCGTAATCACGAACAGGACTGAACAGCTGTGCAGTTCAGAACACAGTGGGAGGGGATACGAGGCCAGAAAACCCACGCAGGGCCAGAAGGAAGGACATCTTCACTGGAAACGCATATCTAATGGCCATGGAAATGCACAACTGTCTTCTATTAATGTAGCTGTCAAGTCACATCAGGTCTGCAGAGGAATATCTTCCTCATTATGCAACTTTCATGCAAGAAAATGCTTGATCACATCACATGGATTTTTTTTTTTTTTAAACTGGAGTAGAGACGCTGAGGAGATCAGGCATCATCACAAGGCTATTCCAGGCGAGCACCGCTGTGCGCCTTAGTCAAATTAGTGGTGGGCTGCGGTTTGGAACAATCGCCTCAGGCTCATTAAACTGGTCCCAAACCCTGTTTGTTGACCCTGGGGATAATTTCAGTACCTTATAACAGACAGAAATCCTCCTGACATCAGAATTTGGATTTTAGTTACCAGCTGAAGCCCAGACACAAGAGGCAAAACCAGAAACTGGTACAGGGGAGATGTTGCCTTAAATAAAACTAATATTTCTCAGATTTTTACTTGGTATATTGTGATTTCCTGCGGATTTATTGGAGCATGTTCCCTTACCTGTGCAGTATTCAAAGCTGCGCCATGAGAGCTGATGCCTTATCAAACATGGGATCAAAATCCGATCAGTCCAGACTGCTACGCTCTCGTTACGAGAAGCTTTTTAGCTGAAGAATAAATCTGGATGTTTTGCTGTTCCATACAGCACAGGAAACAGGAACATGAATTACAACACAAATGGACATTGTGTCGACCGAGGCAGGACAGGTTCAGCTCTAGCCTCTAGTTCTGTTTAGAAATCACAAAATCAATACGCTGAAACACCAAATTTCAGTTTGGTTCGTTGTTTATTGTCGTTCAGATGAGACCAGAGGTTGAGGGTCAACTGGAGGGAATCTCTGCTGCTTAAAACACTACATGACTTTCCGACCTTAAACATCTGTGCTTCCTAGTTGTTTTGATGCCCCGCATCGCAGCTGTTGGAGCCTTACATTGCAGCTGTAATTACCTCTGCCAAGCAGGTGGTGGAGGCTATGTCTTTGCCAGGGTTTGTCTGTTTGTCAGCAAACTACTAAGTATCAAGTACTTCAACATTGTCTACATGTGTACTGTCTTCTTTTTAAGGCATTATTTATCCCAAATGGTGCTCTGGCACCTATCCAACAAGGCAGGTACGTGGACACGGTGAAGAGATAATAATCGCTCATTCTAAGAGCATAGAGTGATTTTAAATAAAGTGATTAGATACAAAAAGAAACATGGTTTCTAATGTCATGAAAGTTTTTTCTGTCATTGCCATGTTACATGTTCCACCTAGAACAGGGTGTCAAACTCCAGTCCTCGAGGGCCGGTATCCGGCAGGTTTTTGTTGTTTCCCTCCACCAACACAGCTGTTTCAAATCAAATGGATCCAGCAGCTTCTTGTCAACCTGTTTATCAATTTAAGTCAGAAGTGTTGGAGCATGGAGACAACAAAAACCTGCAGGATACCGACCCTCAAGGACTGGAGTTTGACACCTGTGACCGAGAAGAAGAAAAGCCCAGATTTAGCTTTCTGGCCACTTCTTAAGCTCATCTTGGGGAATCCTGAAGTGACATATGTCCGGGGTCCTCCTTGCATTGGGAGATGCCGGGAACACCTTACCAGGAATGCATCCTAACCAGATGTTTAAACCATCACTACTGGTTTCTCTCTCTTTACCGGACGACCAAGCTTCTCAATCTCTCTTCATGGGAAGTCGAAGCCATCCTGTCAAAATATTTACCAATTATATTTTCTACTTCTGAGTAACGTAAAAATCGCTTCAAAGCTGAAGCAACGCAAAAGAAGTGGTGTATTTAAAAAGCCTCTTTTGCCATCTCAGCACAGGCTCAAACAGAAGTAAATCCTGAGAGCAAATTGACATTTCCTGAACCTTTTACAAGATATTGGACTTTAGATTAAAAAAAAAAATGAGCAGCAGAGTTTTCAAGGCAACTTTTTTTTTAAAACAAAAGCCCAGGTCTGAATGCTTATCTGGATTAATTTATCTACAGAATCCATAATATAGAATTTTTCTGCTTTGCAAATATTCCGAGTTAGATACAGAAGTACCAAAAAACACCACAGAAGAAGACTGACCACAGGAATAATACTTCACAATCGTTCCAAAACCTTTAAATGATACATTTTTTGCTAAAAATTCTAATTGATACCTTTGATTGCCAAGAATTTATCTTTATTATTATCAGTTATTATTGTTATTATTATTATTGTTAAAGAAAAACATTGCCCTGTAATGGACTGGCGACCTGTCCAGGTGTACCTGCCTTTCGCCCAATAACTGCTGCATTAAACTCCAGCTTCCTGCGACCCTTGATTGGACCAAGTGTTGAAGAAAATGACTGATTACTAAAGAAAATTACTTCAACACCCAAGGTGTTACAATTAATATGATAAAACTCACGTTTACATTAGCCTGTAACCAGATTTAGCAGACCTTTGCTTTAGCAGAAGAGGAAAGAGGAAACTTTGCAAACAGAAACTCTCCTGTTTTTCCTGAGAGTTAAAAACGGTAATGGAGTAAAAATATAAACAATAGAATATGCAGTAGACAAGCCGTGGAAAAGGCCCATCTGAAAACGGGCTGTATACTGTCTGTAGGAGCCCAAGGCCAGCCAGGATGGCCACACTCTGAGCTAAGTAAGGAGCAGTAAATTATTAATGCTGGAGGTTTTAGAAACGCACACACTCACATCCTGAGCCAACAAACATCCACCTCCGACTTCCAATCATTTGGTGCAACTTCTGATTACTTTCCTCACTTTCTGCTCCCCACTTTCTGTTTCTCATGAAGTAAATGCCATCAGCATTCGAGCAGGACTTTGCATTTTAAATCCTGTGCTCTTTTGTTTTTCCTAAATGTCAAACCTCCACAAAAGCTTAATTTCCTCATTTGCTGAAGCAAAAGTGGAAAAACACCAAACCGTGTGGGGCCAAAGTGTTCTGCAGAGACACACAATGCGCGCTTTTTCTTTTCACTTTGCATTTTCTTGCTTCCTCACATGTGTGGGTAGTGTGTTAATGTTAATCTAATTACTTTCTAACCGTCTCCTGCACGGGGGCATACAGCAGCAGCCGTGTGCATCTGCGGGGAGAACAGGAGGAGCAGTTTTTAGTATCTTACTGAAATAGCGCCTTAAGAGTCCTACCACCTGTGTGACTCATCAGGCCGACAGCGTGGTTTCCGTCAGCTGCATCGTCTCCGCATTTTTGATTTCGTTCAGAATTTATTTTTAATTGTCTTCTTTGGACCTCTGCTGTAACAAAAAAGCAGCATAAGCTTCATCATGTTGATAGCATTGCTAGTGAATGATGCAAACCCGGTGGCGTCCTAGATGACATTTATAGGTGATAAATATAAACGTGCACCCACGTCAGTAGGCTGCATTTTCTCCTTGAGTTTTTCAGCATCTTAGTCACCGTATTGCTTGTTTTGATCCTTTTGATCTATAGAAAACCCGATTAAATGCAGATTCCCCTGCAGCAATCTGAACTTCCGTCACCTGTCGTGCATGTGAATGATGATGTGTCAGTTTTTGAGCTGAAAATCAGAGTTTGTGCATCTATATTAAAGACAATAAGTCCCATAACTTTCTAAGGAAACACTGCGTAATACCTTGTTGACTCCGAGCTGACACAGATAATGTAGGTATGTATAAAACACAAGGCATTAAAAACTGTCTTCATGGTCGATCTTTGTCGGATTCCCTTCATATGAAAGAAAACTTGACAAAACTCAACATATCTTGACTCTTTACTCGAATGTACTTTAATTTATCCCACTTTTTACCCCAATCTGAGCTTGAAACGTGACTATTAAGTACCAACATGAAAAAAAATCATTAATTTTTATCTGATCCCATGAATGTGTTTAACTCCGCCTGCATGCTGATGAACTCATTCTTTAAGGCAGACTGATAGAAATACTAATGTTTCCCTCAGTCGGCTGGATTCATTAACAGACATTAACGAACTGAGAAAACAGCAAGACGGCTATAATGTAACTGCAGCTTCCATCAGCTGTTTATCTTCTGGGTGTCGTTTTCTGTAATCTGTGTATTACGTTTTAAATGTTCAGAAAAAAAACACAAACGTTTCGCAGCTAAATCTTCCTGGCATCAATATGTAGCATGAGTCCATCAGTGGACGCCTGGGTTAGTTAACCATAGCTGTACAAGCTGTATACGCTGATGACGTCAACTGAATTGTCCTTGATCAGAAGGAATTGGCAGACTCCAATCATACAGCGTAGGTTCAATGGGAGGAGGTACAGGAATGCAATGGAGGTGTTATTGGTGATTTGTACGTATAAATAAGAACGCACACTGCAGTCTGACACCCCAGATGAACACAGGATGGGACATGGTTGGCACAATGAGCTCCATAGATGTTCCTCCTGCTGTTGGGCTGCAAATGAAAACTTGCGCAACTACGACAGAGTGGAATTACAAGAGGTGCATTCTGGGTAATGTAGTCTCTGTAAGAGGACAGCCTTTTAACAACAGCATTACTAGCAGCAGCAACATGTGCAACTTCAGGTCTAGTTTTTAAACAGATATTATTCCCCACCAGTATCCTCCTCATGAGGTATAATCATAGACTGTATATAAAGAGATGGACGTAGCCTCCGTGACGTCACCCGTAGGTTTCTGAAGAGCTGAATTGACACTCGGTGGGCGGTTCCTACCATCACCATCTTGGCTGGAGCATGCGTGTAATCTCACCCGGAAAATACAAATATGGGCAAAGAGGTGGAGCTGAGAGGGGGCAATGAGCGTCATGGTGGATGATTGACATCGAGCGAACTCCGAGCTTTCGGTAGCTAAGAGCTGACCGAGCTAACTCTGAGATAACGGGAGCTAACCAGCTAACGAAGGTAAGCGGGCTAAAGCTAAGTCACGTTGTTAACCGGCTAAAAACCGCGGTTGTTTTACGTTCTTCTGACTTGAAGCGGGAGATTGGTACCTGTCAATCAAAGGGTCACGCCCCTAAATATGCCAAATTTCGAGATTAAATTACTTTTAAACGGACGAGTTAGAAAAAAATTCACTCCCCCCCATAGTTGTCATGAAGGTAAACCTGACCTATTAAACCTAAAATGGATTTTTGAACCAGGCTGTAAACGTGTTTATTTCTGCTGTGAAGTTGGTCTTTTTAACATAGGAGTCTATGGGGATTTGCTCGGTTTTGGAGCCCCTAGTGGATGAAGGGGGGAACTGCACTTTTTATGCACTTCCGCATAGCCTTCACTTTTACCACCGGAGGTTGCTGCTTGGGTATAATGACTCTCAACTGAATGAAGCATAATAAAAGCACCACCTCCTGACCAATCAGTTCTCATGAAAAGTGGCTGCCCATTTTGTTGATTGGTGCATGGATCGTTAGAGGACCACTTAGGAGTTTTTCGGAATAGGTGCATCTTTTTGATGGAGTCATAAAGCCTTGTCACTGAACCCTTTGAAGTATGTTTCCATACGTGTTCTCAACTTGTTTCCAAGTCCATTAAACTCCAATGAGGTTCCATTTGAATTAATGAGGTTTGTACAAACGCTTAACCATCCACTATGGGGTGTTAACAAGTATTGTGATGCTTGTAACGTGGGTTACTTAAGGGCAGTGACTTCATTGCACAGGTGTTGTGAATGAGAGAGGAAAACTGCTTTTTTTTACTGTATTTTGAACAGAAACCTTTCTTACACCATTTCTGGAGTTTGTTATACTTTCTGAAACCCTAACAAATGAACAACAAAGAGAAGTAAATACAAACTTATTATTACAACATCGGAGAGGAGTGATCACTGTTTGAGGAAGTAGACGTAGTAAACTAAGCAAGCCATTGACAACCAGTAGCGCGTTGTGGATGTTCATCGCTGCAAGGTTTATAACAGCTAAAAGTCACACATTGCACAATGGCAGAACCAAGAATTTGTGGAACACACAACTAGCAACTTGTGCCATCATGGGTAGAAATTGCTGTTCCAACACAAAACACTCATATGATAGGACTGAGCCGAAAGGGAAATATATAAAAAACAAGGAAGGAACTGAGAAAGCTCTGCCTGAAATGTCTGGGCTGTCACGAAGTAATCAGAGTACCATCCATTTATATTGTCCGATGGATCGATATTGTATAATCAGTAACGCATTAACAGAGTGAGCTATTTTTTCTGCCAGGAGTCCTTCCTGGATATTGCTATGGTAACAGCCTTTTGGCATGGATCGTGTGTTTAAATTCTTCATATTTGTGAAGAATAGTTGTCTGCTTCTCCATGATAAAGTAGCTGCAGGGTCTCTAAATGTCTGCTATTGGTAAGATGATGCAAACACCAATCCTTTTATGCGGGCATGCTCTGATCCAGATGGAAAACTTTGGGTTGAACTTCTGAGGTGAAAACCGGTTTTGTTGTACAGGCCTCAGAGGGATGTCTGATCACAATATCTTCCAAAGGAACTTCTGATACAGAGCACTAAAAATTGTCAGGGACCCCTCTGGACCTCACTGCAAACCTCGTGCTTTGCAACAAACAGGTGAAAGATTACAGAGCGTTACATACAGGACTACCTCAAGAGCTTTCTGCCACTTTGTGTCAGACTGAACTCTGAACCTTTATCAGGACCTTCTTCTGGCCACTTCTGCAATTATCTAACTCAGGAATGACCAACTGTGACATTGTGTGTTTTTTTAAATGACTTTTATTGTGTGTCATATTTTTATTTATTTTTGTGCTAGCATGGAAAAAAGATACTTTCCTCATTCCTTATTTCTCCTCCATCATGATCTGCAGGGAAGTAAACCAGCCCTGTTTGTCCTGAAACAACAACTCCAGCAGAGAGAAGAGAACTGCGACAGCAGATTAACACACATGCAGATGGTATTTGCCTTCTGCAGGTCAGTATCACTATAAACTGGCATCTGCAGCAGGACAAGCTGTAGCTGTGGTCAGTGTTGCAGTGCTGATTATACTACAACATATGCAGACAACATGGGATGTCTGTCATTCGTAATCAGCGCTCACATAAACAGCTTTAACACCAACAGACTGAATTGTGTGACAAGGCAAATTTTTTTGGCAGACAACGAAACAGAGAGCTGACAGCTTGTATTTTGGCCGAGTCATTTCTGATCTGTCTGATCAGTTTTACATTATTTTGTATAACAACACATACAAGCATCTCTGCGGGAAGCAGAAGTGTTTCTGACATGAAACTTCACAACTTCAAATGTTTTCGTTGTCACTGGCTTTGGGATGCAGCTAACTGTGTCCAATTTTTCTGATTGGCTGAGTATTTTCAATGATCTGTCTTAGTAAAAAATCTATAGTAAACATTATTCAAGCACATGTTTTCTTGGCTCAGTGAGCTTAAGGAAGTATGGCTCCAACTGTGACTGGAGAGCAGCAAAATTTTCAGGTTGTTTTACAGTGAATAAAACACACAAAACCCCAGAGAAATGTGTAACATGGACAGAGTGGAAGTAAATGGAGCTGAAGTGTCAGCTCTGCAGGTGAATGCTGTCGGGGAGAAGCAACAGGCTTTCAAAGACTTGTTTTGTCTAATCTAACATGCACTTTAGATATCAGGATAATATGTACTGATATGGTATGTATCAGTACCATATCTGAGACCTACTGCATCACTATAATGAAAGTTTGCACAAAACCCTGTCGCATACCATCTGAAACTGGTCTTCTGCCACCTAGTGGATATCTTTTGCACTGTAGTAATTCTGACATATCACATTGTAATAAATGCTACATACATGTTAAATATTTTTGTTTAGTAATATTTTACATTTTGCTTACGGGCCAAATAAAGACTTCAGATAAAAAAAGGAATTTTCAGCTCTTTATTTCTTGGGTCAGACTTTAAAAGATTAAAGATGTCCAGGGTTGTTGTAGGGTAGAAAAGTAACCAAACTTCAGTTCAAGCTTGCAGCAAGTTGACAAGTTGTCAGATTTTGTACTTCATCCTTTTAGTGTTTGACAAAATGTATGAAATCTTTACCAAGCAGTTGACCTCAATAGAAATGCTGAAGTACGGCTTTGAGCAAACCTTTTTAATCATAAAAGGCCATGCAATTTATATCCCGGACAAGCCCCCAATTATGTTGCACTCAGTTTAATGGGAAACTTTAGCACAGGGTAAAAGTGGCTCACCACTTTGAAGTAAGATCACAACAGTTTACATTAAAGAAAATAAGAAATTTAAAGTGAGAATGAGCATGACCAAGAGAACAAACAAAACAAATTAAAAGAAAATGTCTAACACAATTGCTGACACAGCTCAGATCATCATAGTCTGATTTGAAACCACCAAGTAGACACTGAAAGAATCCAATTAAAATTGATTAGCATTAGTCTCTTTCTAAATCACCAGTGAACTCCTGAAAATTCAGCCACAACCACACAAACTGCAGAAAAGTAAAAACAGAAATAGTTTCTGATGAATAGACGAAGATTATTGGAAGCAATTTCATGTCTAGTGTCCATAAATAGATCACATCTTATCCTAAGACGGCGATACCAAGCTACCCCAAAACAGATTCTTTCCAGCTCTACTGAGCCTTGGGCATGCTGATAAAGCTGTTTGTTTGTTTGTTTTCTGCCAGCTTTTAGTCAAACTTTGACTACACAAAATCAGCAATCTGAGAATCAATCCTGAGGTTCTTCAGTTATCGCTTGGTGAATTCACCATCTAATGCTCTGTTAAATGCTGACTGATAGACTGGAACTAACAACAGGCTTTATAATAATAACATTACAGCCAGAGACAGAGGCCAGAAAGACAGTAGCCTCCATCACAACAAACATGGGTAGCACTGATACTCTTGATTTCAGGAACCCTGTTCTTGACTTAACATTTGAGATGAATGAGTGTGTGTGTGATGGTGTGTGTGCTTACAGCCAACAGGCGGTTCTTGTCTTTCTCAGCGTTGGTAAGAGCATTCTCCAGGGTCACTCTGTGCTTCTTGGTGACTTCCTCCAGAGTTCGAGTCTGCCCCTCCTTCATCTGGTTGGCCTCTTCTTCATATCGAGCTCGCACACTGCTCATGTCCTTTTCGTGGGATGCCTTCTCCTCGCGCAGGGTCTGACAAACACAATAAGTGCAAACACGCATCAAAATCAGGCCCAAAGGTGAGCGCTGCGACAGAGGATAGGCAGACAGACAACAACACCATATGCTAGATTATGCAGCCACATTGTGTTTACTTTGCGGCAGCCAAGAAATGAAACTTGCATTCTGTTTGTATCAGGAACAAAGTCTTTCCTCTCTTGCCGTGCTTCATATTTGTCATCCTAAAGCAGTAAAGCCCAGAGAGATGCAGCAAGTTGGGTTATTGAAAATGGGGCAATTAATTGCATAATCACACAAGTATAAATGAATGTTTTCTGTTAATTTTAGGACAATTTGTTTTTAGTATCAGACAAAGCAACACACACAGACAGGCTTGTTATTGTAGCTGGAAAAAGTCTCAAATCATCAGTTCATTTCGGATCAGTGAGCAGCTCAAATAGTTTTAAAATGCATCCAGCTTGCACAAGGGGACTTTTTTATGTATATATGCAAAGCATTAAGCTGAATCCAAATCGTCTAGTCAGGAAAAAAAAATTCACAAGTTTAAACTGTGATTCCTGCTGACAATGTTGCATTTCAAGTAGTAACTCTAATGTAAGTAATATTACAGTATTATGCGTCATGATGTGGGTTTTTGTGTGTAGTCTTTAGTTCTTGTTTCCTGTTTTATTTAGTTGATTTTCCTGTTTTAGCTCCGTAGTGCATTTTTCTTCTTTTTCTTCCCGTTCATTAGCTCACCTTGTTTGATTTCCTCATTTACTTCACCTGTTCCTTATGAGTCCCTCAGTGTACCAATACTCCTCGGTTCTCAGTTTTCTTTGCTAGATCTTGGTTAAGTTTCCTCCATCCAGTGTTCTTGTACGTGCTGTTCGTAATAAACCATCATTTCTCGTATTCTGTCTGCCTCCTGTCTCTCTGTCCTGCATATGGGTCCCCACATCTCCACAAACCTTGATAGTTATGTATAAAATAATCCCCTTAATCTTTCTCTAACATAACCCTGTTTGTATAAAATCAAAGAAAAAGTTTGCCTTATAAAAGGCATTAGGAATGTTTTAATTAATTTATTATGAGAATGACAGAGTCTAACCTGTCTCCACAGAGCACTGTTTCTCAAATGGGGGTAAACGTGCCTCAGGCAGTATATGAGAACACATAAAAAGAACAGAAATAATGCTCCAAAATGTAATAATGGCATGATAAGATCAAATGTAAGCTCATAGACTAAAATCTATAATTACTTTAATCCACTGTAACAAACCCAGATCACCTGCATACTTTTGTGAGATTCTGGCTTATTCCAAATCAAACCACTGTCAATAACTTATAAGCATAACAACTTAAAAAACGGTTAAAACATAGAAGAGACGTTGCTGAAAACATGGTCAGAGCCAATGGAGGTAAAAAGTACAGCTATTAAATTTATGTCTGTATTTAGGTGACCACATTTCTGATGTGAAATCCATCCACCCTTTCAAGACATTATGTTTCTTAGTTGTGCAGGAACTAGCCTACAGTAGCATGGAGCCAAAGATAGAAAGCATGACTAAGACTTGACTTTTTAGGAGGAAATGAGCTTAATTCAAGTCATCATAAGACATAATGTAAAAAGTCCACATCATCAAAAGCCCTAAAGGCTTCTTCTCTGGTGTTTTTGTTCGTGGTTAAGACCAAAAACCCTGAAGACCTGATCCTGCTGCTGCTGCTGAACTGGCAGACATGAACTAAAAAATTAAAACCCAGTCTTTGTCTGATGGCACAGTTGCTGCAGGTTGGATGAAATGGAAACAGATATTGAGAAAGTTGTGGGAAAATTGAGACTTTTTCAATCCCGCTGGTTAAATCCACAGATGTGAGTGAAACAGGTTGCACACTTAGTGATGAGAAAAGGTTTCCAACAAATTAAGTCATTGATTATTTACATTTGACTTGTTAAGGTTTAATTAGGATGTTTTAATAAATCAGAAGGCAATGTCACAGTTTTGTTTACTTCTGTTTCCATCCATCCATCTTCAACCACTTATCCGGGGTCAGACTGCTCAGATTTGGAGGTGCTGATTCCTATCCCAGCCGCTTCACACTCGGCTGCAAATTGCACAAGCGAGAGCTGGAGATCACGGCCAGATGAAGCCAACAGGACCACGTCATCTGCAAAAAGCAGAGACCCAATCCTGAGGCCACCAAACCGGATCCCCTCAACACCTCGGCTTTATGAACAGAATTGGCATTACTTCTGTTTCCAACCAAATAAAATATGCACTGGTATGGTCAGACTTGGCAGAAAAATGATGATTCCACAGGGAGTATAATACTGAAAAAAGTTTAAAGGGACACTACGTAATAATTTCTGTTGTTTACTGGGCAAAATCTGTCTGCATGTGGTATCATTGGTGTATTATAACCTCCACTAATAATCTGACACATTCTCAGCAAATGACCTTGATTAATTTATACATAAACTTGTAGGGAAGTGCATCGGCTGTCTGCTATTGTGAAACTACAGCTGCCAGTAAAGGACAAATAGCACCAACCTGCAATAAGACTGCCAAACAAAGTTAAGGCAAACTTTTGAAACGCTACTAAATGTAAGAAATATTCTTTTAGCTCTGGGAGTGTCAGGCATTTCTATTCTTTAGAAGCAAACCGGTAAAAAGTACATTACAGGCAGATTGTAAAAACAATTTTTTTTTTTTTTTGAAAAGGTAGCATAGTTTTTTCTGTTTTATAAAGCAATAACTACTTGGAACATGTCAATAAGAAAATCATTGAGAAACACTCAACTGGCATGTCTCATATAACATATAACTGACATGTCTCACTCATATGTAAGTCGCTTTGGATAAAAGCGTCTGCTAAATGACTATAGAATGTCAAAACTTGTTTCTTTGTGTAACATTGTTTGCAATCACACAGAAGATTTTGCTCAGAATAAGCTAACTATTAGTTAGCAGTCATTGCTAGTTACACATGAGGCTAACGTTGCTAGTTACACAGGAGCCTAACATCGCTAGTTACACATGAGGCTAACATTGCTAGTTACACAAGAGGCTAACATCGCTAGTTACACAGGAGGCTAACATTGCTAGTTACACAAGAGGCTAAAGTTGCTAGTTACACAGGAGGCTAACATTGCTAGTAACACATGAGGCTAACATTGCTAGTTACACAAGAGGCTAACATCGCTAGTTACACATGAGGCTAACATTGCTAGTTACACATGAGGCCAACATTGCTAGTAACACATGAGGCTAACATTGCTAGTTACACATGAGGCTAACATTGCTAGTTACACATGAGGCCAACATTGCTAGTTACAACAGAGGCTAACATTTTGGCCGCTAACAACATACCCTAAAAGAAATCTAACAAAACTGAAAAGTGAAGGTCAGTTTGCTCTGCTAATCAGAATGATTGCAAAAATGAGGAGTGGGCTTAAAGTTGCAATAATTTAAATTATGTTTTAAGATTTGCGAGACACTGGTTAGAGGTCAAGTAAGAGGAATGATCAACAGGAAGAGAAGAAGTTGAGTACTATAAAACATATTGACATATAACACTGGGAAAGATGGTGTTCAAAGGCGATAGAAAGATTCCCTGCTGCTTGAAGCAGATTGAAGCTGTTGCTAAGCCAAGCAGACGTATGAGATCAGAAGCAGACGTTACACAGCAACCGAGCTGTGATTTTTCCATTTAAAGAACTGATGAATCAAAGCCAAAATAACAGTGACTGTGCCGGGAAAGAAATTAATCCATTTCCAATATAGTTTCAGCTTAGTTAGAGGAGCAGCTGTTGCTTCATTTCATGGATTTTATCAAAATTTTAATTGTCTAAATCTATCCAAGAAGCTACATGGAAAGCATGACATCCATTAGTCTGTCATTAGCGACAGAGGAACTCTCTGAAAGTACATCCTGTTCAGCTGCATGAACAAGACCGACAATGAGTGAAGGCAGATTTCACTCAGCTGAAGTTTTTGGTTACAATTAAGATTCATGTTTTTGTCAGACAGTTCTGCAAAACAGCCGCAATCATCCAAAACTTTCACTTAAACAATTTCAGAATAGCCCATGATTAAAATTTAGATAAAAACCAGCACTGTGACGCCCCATGTGTCAGAATACTGGCTCAGTGGACTTCACTCTCACATGAGGGTGCACATTAAAGCATGTGCAAATAGATGAACGATGCACAACACTAATGTGCTAATCAGCAGGTAGACGGAGCTATAAGGTACAATGAAACAGCAAAGGCACTTGAAGCTGATAAACATGCCTGTAAACAAGGCTTAAAATACATAAAAAGAATAACAAAGCAAGAAATTCCCATCAGATGCTTATCATGATGCTTTACAATCCAGCTGAAACTAAGCAAGACTGCGGTGTTACACAGAAAACAAGCTTCCCACTGTGAGACATAACAGACGGAGCAGAAGCATCTGTGGAGGTGAATCTGCTTGCTTACGTCCGAGGAATGTTAGGAACACATAAATGGAAAAAAAGGAGAAAAGAAAAGCAGCCTAATATTGCTGTAATGACTTACGTTATAATTCCTTGACTTCTTGTTAGCTAATGTTTTCTTTAATTCAAACTGAATCCAAGGTATTGAAACAGATTAGTTGATTTATAGTATGATATAAAACTCATGATTATCAATTGTTGTGGGTCCTTGTGGGTCCTTCTCGTGACTGTATTTACAGAACATTTGATGACAATAATTAAACTTTGTTTTATACCCAGCAGCAGCTAGCTGGAGCTAGCTTAAGGGTAAACTTCCTTCACTTTACCCAGCAGCAGCTAGCTGCAGAGCACTTCGGTGTAAACATTCTTCACTTTACCCAGCAGCAGCTAGCTGGAGCAAGCTTCGGAGTAAACATTCTTCACTTTACCCAGCAGCAGCTAGCTGGAGCTAGGTTCGGGGTAAACTTCCTTCACTTTACCCAGCAGCAGCTAACTGGAGCTAGCTTAAGGGTAAACTTCTTTCACTTTACTCAGCAGCAGCTAGCTGGAGCTAACTTAAGGGTAAACTTCCTTCACTCTACCCAGCAGCAGCTAGCTGGAGCTAGCTTTTGGGTAAGCTCCCTTCACTTTACCCAGCTGCAGCTAGCTGCAGATAGCGTCAGAGTAAACTTCCTTTACTTTAACCAGTAGCAGTTAGCTGGAGCTAGCTTTCGGGTAAGCTTCCTTCACTTTACCCAGCAGTGGTGAGGCAGCTGACACAGGACTCTGCTGGAACCAGAAGAGCTGTTTGGTTTTAAATGCTAAACAGACAGCTAACTTCATTCCTACGCAGCTGATGCGCTGTGGTTCTCTCTCTCTCCCTCATAGCTTCACCTATCTCAAGGGGCCAAGCTGTTCAGTTGACACAGCGCTGTAAGCAGCACCATGTCTGCACATTGACAGATAACTCTTTATCAATATGGGGGTTCTATCAATATAATCTGGTGAGCCAGATATTATTGTTGGCTGGCCAATCTTGGCCCGCAGGCCACCAGTTGCCAACCACTGTTCTACTTCTTCTGGTGTTTTTGGAATGTATTAAACAAAAATATCAGAACATAACTACGACCAACCAGTGTTAAACTGTGTGGAGAAACACTGAACTCATTGCCCACTAGTGGAAGAACTGACTGAACAACTAAGGTAACATAAGCGATGCATGGAAGTGTGATGGTTGCGACGTATTACACCATTTCAAACGTAAAGGAGCATCAATGTGACTACTCAACTCAACAACAAAAGTCAAATGAGGGTCACTATTCGGGTGGATTAACACATTTCACTTTTAGCAAAAAATATCAAAGAAACATTCAACGAACTTTGTCAGTAAAAGTTCTGACACGTTTTTTCTCTTTGTAAATGTTCACAGGAGAAGATGAAAGGGCTTTTAAAGACTAAGATCTCATGTTTTACCTACATGGGAGATGAACAATCAGATGAATGACAACATATCCCCTTCAGATAATCCCTCAACACATCATCTCCTGTGTTTCTCTCATAGCTGCATCCTGCAGCGGCCATAACTAACATCTCTGCACGCTGTCAAAACATGATTCGATCTACAATATTTTACATGTAAAAGGTAAAATAAACTCATCAGATATGCTTATTTTTGTGTTAATTTTCCAGATATTTTTTTAAACTTATAACATAAAAAAGCTACAGCATTAGTATTCCCTTACAAAAATCATTTGTGCTTTAAGACAGTGGTGCAGTGATGAAGCTGTAAAGCTGAGGTGTCCGTCATCCTGAGGAAGACATTGAAATTCACAGCAGCTGCAGTCAGAGGGAGAACTCCCGCGGCTCCCAGAGGATTACACTACACAAATGTCAGCGATAAAAGGATGGGAAAACACACATGAAGCAGCAACACTTGACATTTACTGTCTGCAGTGGTCGCTCTGCTGACTAAACTGTTCCGCAAATCATCTGACCTTTAAGCCTGTTTTTAAAAGGAGGAGCGGCTTTCTCGCCGTTTTTTTCTTTTTCTTTTTTTTTAAAGTTTGTAAAAGCGGTGATGGACAGGTTTGACAGTTTCAGCTGTTTGGTGACTGGAGGTCAGCTTTTCCTCACTTCTGCACCACATGACATTTCAAACTTCTTGCACAATTAACCCTTCATCACACTTGAGCAAACTTTTGTTTTTATTATAATTTTATGTGCATCTTTTTGCATGCATATGGTTGGTGGATGCCAAGCTGTAAATGTTTTTATGCTTCTTGATTTATTTTTCATGGTTGTGTTTGGGCTGCACGGTGCCGTAGTGGTTAGCACTGTAGCCTCACAGCAAGAAGGTTGTTGATTTGGTTTGAACGGTGGTGTTTCTGTGTGGAGATTTTTCTCCCCATGTATGCGTAGATTCTCCCCAGTTCCCCAGCATCCCCACACCATCCAAAGACATACATGTTAGGTTAAATGTTTACTCTGTATAGTGAGTGTGAATGGTTGTCTCTGTGTGGGCCCTGCGATGGACTGGCGGCATGTCCTGGGTGTTCCTGCCTCCCGGCCCTGCAACACCTAACTACACTAATCAGTTAAGAAAATAAATGAACAAATGTATTTTGTTTGTTTTCTATGGAATCAGATTTGTTTCAGAATCTCCAAGCAAAACTTTTTTAAAACTTAAACAAAAAACAACAATTAAAACCAAAATTTTCTAAAACTTCAGTAAAATAAATGATCTCAAAATAAAAAATGATCAATCATCATGAAAACTTTTAGGCTTTTATTTAGTTAAATTGAGTAGTTTTGCTTGCAGTTTCCTCTTCTTCTTTCTCTCTTCTATTTGGTTGCGCTTCACAGTCTTTGGTTTTGATTCACGATTGTTTGGTTTAATTTCTGACACAAACCTTTCATGGGTGGGCTCTTGTCAGGGGCGCATTCTGATTGGCTGGTGAGTTTTTGAGTGACACAGCTGTAGCCCAGATGTTGTATATGTATGCCAAATTAAGCTTTGAGTTATGTTTACACCCATGTCTGTTTTAACACTAAGTGTGCAGTTTGCATCAGATACTAGTCTAGAGTATACTTTTATGGAGAAGTTGTGTGCTGAAAAGCTGTGTCACTCAAAAACCATGAAAGGTTTGTGTCAGAAATTAAACCAAAACTACTAACCAAATAAAAGCTTAATAGTTTTCATGATGATTGATCATTTTTGATTTTGAGATAATTTATTTTGCTTAAGTTTTAGAAAGTTTTGGTTTTAATTGTTGCTTTTTGCTTAAGTTTTAAAAAGTTTTGCTTGGAAATTCTGAAACAAATTTGATTCCATAGTTTTCAGTCTCTTTCAAACAAGATAAATTAAAAAAACTCCAGTACAAGACCCTTTGAAATGAAGCGGGAAGATGTACGTTTTATACAGTTTATCTGAGCTGAATCAAAAGTTGTTTTGAGTTTTAATGAGCTCATTCTGGTCTGCAGGGATCTTAAAAGGAGTACATGACAATAAGCAGAAAAGTTAAAATACATATATGTTTCTGCTAATCTTTCAAATTTACAGGCTGCAAAAATCAAACCATAAATAATCTGGTTTGTATAAAGTACACTGAAAGCAAATGATTTATTATGCTGTTTAGACCATAAAATGGAAAAGCATCATAACAAAAATATTTAATGTGAGAATTAAAAATTCTTGCTCTGCCTGGTTTATTTTTAACTAAATGTAAATGTAGAAGCTCAACACGTTGCAGAATAGTCAACATACAGAGGATTTTCTCCAGGACAGCCTCAGTTGTCAGATTATGAGGCTCAGATTTAGTAAAAATAAATGTATGAATTAACAGAAATAACAGCGTGAAATCCAACCAAAACAAGAAAACAGAACAGATTAAATAAACAGATCAACAGCGGTGTCTACGTATCAGTCCGTCTCGTTTCGGCTTTCAGGGTTCATAGTTTACAGACTATCCTCACCAAAACAACTCTGGTTTGGGTAACATCGTGCATCAAAACATCTTTTTGGTTTTATTCTTCCGTACAGACGTAGAACTTTTACTCGTCTGTCATTGGCTGCTCCTGATTGGACATTACTAACGATAAGGAGTCTCACTGCTCCAGAGTTTGACAGGAAGCAACATGATCATAATTTCTGATGCAGAATAAAGGTCTGTTAGCAACACAGTGGTGATAGTTATCTTTTTTCATGATAAAAATTTGCTAAAGTACCATGTTGTCACAGATCACTCATTCTACATTAACAATATGGTTTCTGAATAAACACAACATTTTGCAGCTGGATTATAAACATCCTGGATGGGATGGAAATGCCTGGAAAACCTCCGTAACCTCCACAGAGTTCAACACTACCGATCCTGAGCGACTGTGCTCGGAGGCGCCGGCAGCTCAGCTGAGTTTTCAGAGTTAAGACTGATGCTGTTTCAGGAAACAAAGTAAAAATGAAAAATAGAATAAATAATCTATGAAGAACATTTCTGTGCTGAAGGGTAGTTAACAGGATTAGGTAGGAACGCTGCGATCAAAGGTAAAGAATGAGGAATGTAAGGACGCTCGAACAGACAAACAACAACAGAGATGGTGGGATAGAATCATCCACACTGCGCAGATATACGCTCACAACGAAAAATGTCACATTCACTTGGAAAATCTCCTGAAATATATCAATAATTCAAACAAAAAAAGTCATTTTACATCTTCTGGCTTTGAGAAAAAAAAACAAACTTCACTGGAAGGAAGGGAGGAAACCATATAGATGTAATTAAGAAGAAAAACAAGGACATGAAACGGTTTTCTGTTACGGTGAGGCAGCTCAGAATTTAATCTAATCATTAATTTATTCTTTTTCACTGTAAATCCTGCAGCGTTAGACGTCAGGCTGCCTTTTACCACATAAAAAACTCTGTTTGCTTCACATCATGCATGATTATCTGGCATCTCTGCAGAGATGCAGGCTACCTACAGCAGACCGTCGGACGGGCGCGATGCTATCCCGCTCCCTTCCTGCATCTAAACCGAAGGGGATTAATCTGACGTGTTTTCGTACGGAAAGAGCTCCCATCGACAGCATGAGTGCTGAATTCATCCAAGTTCTTGTACAGAAAAGTTCCCCCACAGCATCTTGATGACTTATTGCTTATTCAGAGCACAGATACGTCCAGGCTGACATGAATACAAAACACACACACCTTCTCCAGGGACAGGATCTGCTGTTTCTGTCTTTCATCCATGGCTTGGCTCTGGTTCTGCAGGGCCTCTCGCTCTTCCTCCATCCTCAGCACCTTGTCCTTCAGCCGGCTCCGCTCGTTGTCCAGGTCCCTGATGGCCGCTTCCTGGGTCATCTGGGTGGCCTGCAGGCTGCTGATCTGACCTGTGACAGGACGAAGCAGAGGTGCACGGTGAATAACAAAGCTATCGCTATCAGCACATTGTCTTTGCTGGGCATGTTTATCTCAACGTGACCAGCACAGAGACACTGTTGTTGACAGCGTTCAGGCTTGCCAAAGGTTGGACAATAACTCTGACCAACATGGACGACTTTCGTGGCTCCCAGAGGATTTCTGAAGTAGTTCAGAGGAAAGAAATGTTACGTTTTCAGCTCTGGGACGATTATTTAGGACTCTGCCTGGAACTCCAAACTCATGATGAAAGGAGTTTATCTGCAACCACCATGTGTGTTTGGAAACTTTCGGAGCACGAGACGTACGTATCGCCTCTCCAGACAACTCTGATGACGTGAAACAGAACAAAGTCACCGAGGTATTTCTGCAGAAGGTTCAGCAAGGTCCATAAAACAGCCATCATCGCATAGTTTCCCACCATCTGGTCTCCAAGGACCCCAGTTGGGTCATCTCAAGTTTTAGAAAGGTGAAGAGTGGTTGCTCCCATCCAGGGGCGCCTGGTGGCCTTGCAGACCTCTGACTTGGGAGAGATTGGTTGCTAATGGGCTCCTGTGGTCCTGGGCCCTGTATTCTGTCTGCCTGTAGGGGGGTGGTGCCTGGCGGGGACAGCTTCCTGGGGCCTGAACTTCATGGTCACAGGGCGCTTTCTCTGTCGCCTTCTGGGCCGATGTACGGTGGTCCCCGTGGCAGGCTGGCTGGGATACGGGTGGAGGCTGATCTCCTGGCTCCCGAGGACCCCTTGGTCTGCATTCAATCATTGGAGGGCTCGGTTACAGAATCCAAAGTTGTTCTAAGGTCAAACATGTCTTCTGTTGGCCCTGCGATGGACTGCCGAGCTGTCCAGGGTGTACCCTGCCTTTCGCCCTAAGACTAATGGGATAGGCTCCAGCTTCCCCACGACCCTGAATTGGATTAAGCGGTTAGGATAATGAATGAATGAATGTCTTCTTTTGTCCTCCACTTGTCCAGTTTCTTCACATTTTTCCTGTGTGTGGCATATTTTCCTCACATATGTCATGTTTTAAGCTAACAGCCTTTTAGGAATTAATTAGGGATGCACCAATCCACTTTTTGGAAGTTCCGATCCGATAGCTGAAATGTGAATATCTGCCGATACCAAATCTGTTTATGTGAACATTATTGTGACTATGGTTATTATTGCTGTTATAACTGTGTAAGATTTCATCAGGTTGTAATAAATGACCTATCCTTTCTGAAGTTACCTCACCAATACATATATAATAACATTACAGATCTAACAAGTTTTATTCTGATTTTGCACATTTCACCTAAATACAACTATTAATGTGTGGTTTTGAAACATATATCTAACTTTTAGTGTAACAAACAATGTCAAATTTTAACATTCAAGGCATTTATTTCTTTTGAAACATGTCCAAAGCATGTCATCAAACACATCTGCGATAGCTTGCCTAGTGTGGTATCGGTTGTGGTATTGGGACACTTTTATGAATACCAAGTATTCATAAAATACTTGAGTACACACGCTTGGTATTGAGCCGATACCGATACTGGTCTAAAGAAAATGTGAATTTGGATGTCAAAAATCTGGTGTCTCCACATTTTAACCCAATTAAATTAAACAGAAAAACACAACTGTATTAATCCCAAAAGAAATGATTAAATTAAATATTCGGAACAAAGCCTAAAATATAACAATATATAATCAAATAAAGCAAAATATGGAATCAGGGATACCCATTTAATCAATAACTATTAACAGAAATAATCAACGTGCAGTAGTAAATTGGGTTTATGGGGACATCGTAATCCAGATGTTTTCATGTTGTTGTTGTTTTTTTCTTTTATTATTATTTTGGACCTGTTTTTGTTTAATTGAATACATTTATAGTATCTTTAATAAATCCCAGAAGCATTGGTGTAAATGAATGAACAGACATACAGTATATTTACAAAAATGCATCAGAATAAAATATAAATTTAATAAAAGAATTGATAAAAAGAAATGTTTAAAGTCAAATTAAAATGATTCTTTAAAACTTAAACATGTATCAGCCAACTTGACTCATCCTCACTGCATTTTACTTAGATCTACATAGAAATCCTCATCAGAGCCAAAATGGCTAAAATTTCTTTTAAACTTCTTAAAAATATTATTATAAAAGAGAAAATTGACCGTGTTTCCTCTGAGAGGCTCCACGAGGCAGATGACATCGTGTCTGCATTCGCTGACCGGATCTTATCCGAGTCGCTCCCATCCAGCAGCTCCAGAGGATAAAACACGCTGGTTATGAACAACAACCTCATGGAGCCAATGAGCCAAATGATTCTGCGCTAAGTGCCTCCGATTGCTCACATGTATCCGACTCTCATGTTTAAAAAATGCTGTTGCATAGAGTCCTAACAGAGACACATCCTAAGTTATTAAATCAGGCTGCGATGTACAGGAACGGACACCTGATGCTGGAAATAACTGCTGTGAAAAGGTCCTCCTCAGCCTTCCAGGGACGGCGGATGCTATTAGCCTGGATACACAGCAACACCATTAAAAAGTTACAGGCTGCAATGCCTCCAACAAGACAAGAGAAGCTGGTCGTGTGAGATTTCTGACGCGTTTTCATGGCAGCTTGGATCCTGGGGCGACGAGAAACGAAAAGAAGAGGCTCTTACTGGCTTTGAGGAGGATTTCAGTGGCTTGCTGCTGAACTCGGTCTCTGGCCGCCTCCAGCTCACACTCGGCCTCCTTCTGACGGATCTCCACGATCTCCGAATTCTGGGTCACTTCATCCAGCTGCTTGGTTAAATCCTGGAAATGAAGGCAAGAAAATCCGGTTAGAGAATTTGGCCGAGAGAAAAAGAAAGAAAAAAGAACCAGAGAATAAACTGTCAGCTTGTAAACAACTGGTTTGGTTTAAGACAAAACTGGTTTGGTTTAAGACAAACCAGTTGGTGATCACAATCAAGATGTTAAGATGTAGTATGTAGAACATGGATATTGTGAGGAAGAGATTTACTAATCAAGACTTCCCACTCCCTTTATCGAACTTCTTTTAGTTATGATTTGATGATGCAATATTATTATTATTATTATTATTATTATTATGATTATTATTATTAATAAAATAATAAATATATTATTATTATTATTAATAATATTATTTTTTATAATTACTACTACTATTAATAATATTATTATTATCATTATTATGTTCTTAGTATGTATGTGTATGTATATATGTGTGTACATATGTATGCATAGATATGTATATATATTTATTTTAGTTAGAAATAAAATAAATTAATTGACTAATTAAGAAGCTTAAAGAGAACTGGACAATATTCCTCCATAACTCCTGGACAGCTACAAAAAAACCTTAATGTAGTGGAAAAGGACATGTTTTACTTCCTGTAATGGGCTGACTGGTGTAAAACCTTAGTAAAAGTTTCTTGTCACACATTATGTCAGTATGTGAAATGAAAACTGTTTAAATACAGTTATTTCTCCTGCATTGAGAGGAACCAGTTGAGGTGGCTCGGGCATCTGGTCAGGATGCCTCCTGGACCTCCCTGGTGAGGTGTTCCAGGCACGTCCCTCTGGGAGGAGACCCCGGGGAAGACCCAGGACACGGTGGAGGGATTATATCTCTCGGCTGGCCTGGGAACGCCTCGGGATCCCCCCACCGCATCCTCATTCTTTACCTTTGATCGCAGAGTTGGCAAATGTGGCTGGGGAGAAGGAAGTCTGGACTTCCCTGCTTAGGCTGCTGCCCCCGCAACCCGACCCCGGATAAGTGGTGGAAAATGGATGGATGGATGGAAAAATGTATAAAGTTATGATTGGCTCCACTTTCTTTGTAATGAATATTATTTCAAACATTCAGAGATCTACAGGGATTTTAACACACAACCAAATGCATCAGGAAGTCAGATCAGCGCTGGTTCCAACCAAGATCTGCAGAACATTCATCTGAACATGTCCAACCTGGACGTAGATGGTCTGCAGCAGCAGAAGACCACACCGGGTTCCCCTCCTGTCAGCTAAAAACAGGAGGACAATCATACCAATGTGTATTGAACAGACATGTGTGGAGCTCGTCTGAGTCAGGTGTGTTGCAGCAGGGACACTTGGAAGGCCTGAAGGACCCCAGCCCTCGAGGACCAGGATCGCTGCTGTACAGAGGTGTTTAATCCTGGTCCCATAAAGGAAAAGTCCTGCCATGTTTTTGGATCTACCTGTGCATTTAGAACAGGTGTTTTCACCACAGGGTTCATCTACCTGCAGTGGAGCTGAGTTAACCTCACGATGCATAAAGAATGATGTTTTTTTCCTCATAAAACTGCATTCTTTTCACAAACAGAAAAAAATCATGCCTACCTGTTTCAAAAGCACATATCTTGCTTGTTTATTGTTGTAATAAAGAAGAAAATATGTTCACAGTGTCTTTTTCATTGTCTTTTACATATATTTCTTGAAAAAAAAAACCACATAAACAAAAATTTATCCTGGTGAAGATCAGGGGTTATTTTCTACCTTGAAATTCAAAGTGAGCAACGCGACTGGATCGTCCTGCTCTGTCCCCCTTTGCATCTTTTACTCGGTCCGCGTACCGATTAGTCTCGCAGACAAACAAAGCAATGATCTCTTCGTTGAAGAATAACTCAAACATTCACCTTCAGACACATCATTGTCCTCTAAATGTGGCCCTGCAAGTTCACCAACAGTGAACTGTGTTACTGTATTTTGGCAGTTTTTGAGCGCTTGCAAAAATCTGAAGGTTAATTAAATTTAACTGGTTTAGTTACTGGCTAGAGCAGCTGTCGGACTGGACTTTTACTTGATGGCACCTGATTATTCACCTCTGCTGCTGTTCTCCAACGGCCTCCACAGTCTAAATCCACCCAAGCAGCTTCGGGACGTGGTTTAACGGGAGATTATCATCATGGATGTGCAGCAACTGTGCGATGCTTCATGTCAACATGGAGACAAACCTGTCAGGAAGGTTTCCAACACTTTGATGAATCTATGATGCCATGACAGAAGGCAGATCTGAATAAAAAACTGGGTCCAACCGGGTACTAAAAAGGTGGACCTGATAAAGTGGTTTGAGAGTTTGTACGTGATGGGAAGTTTTTCTGGAGAAACACAATAAGAATGAACTTATTAACTTTGGGAAGAAGATGGACTCAGCATATTTATGTATATAACGTGAAGGTCTCCCCTCCTCCATCTCTGCTCTTCAAAGCCCCTACCTCCAGAGACGACTCCTCTATGACCAGAAGAGACCCTCCTGGCTCTGCGTTTCTATCAGGCAGCAGGTAGACGAAGCAGAGGAACCCGTTTTGCCGCAACAAAGACAAAAATGTCCAACTGTCAGCTCAATTAAAGCAGCAGCAGCAGACGGTGAGCTGACAGCCTCTTCCACTGCTGCAACTAGTTTGCCAAACTTACAGAAAGAAGCATATTAATGGCGAATTATTAATACTGAGAATCAAGAACGGAAATCCTGACTGCTGCTCAATTAATGAGGACAAGACTTCAGGGAATGATTTGATGTGAACACACACACACACAGCAGACCAAAGCAGTTATGTGATTTAGCACTCTGTAAGAACTCATGAGAGGCAATTTCACATCTTTCAATCCCACCAACTGGCCGTTCTCAAACCTAATTACCGCTGCTACAGCTAAGACAATGAAACCTCCGAATGATGATAACCACTGAGGAGTCACACCAATTAGACTGTGTGAGAGTGTGTGTGTTCATGCTGCTCTACCTTAAAGCCTGTGGCAGGTAGTTGCACTTTGTTCGGGTTGATAAGAGAGCGACAAGCTTCATTACTTGGTGGGAGGGGAGTGTTTAGCATGGTTTAATATAGAGGGATGTGACTGGAATGAAACCAGGATGTTTGCAGGTATGGTTTAAACCAGTTAGCCCCATAATGACATATGTATCATATTTGACACGTACAGTTTGAGACATTTTGCATCATGTTATTGAAGAAACTTTGTTAAAAACCACATAGATACAGACTAAAGATGGACGGAGTCTCCATGACGTCACCCGTAGGTTTCTGAAGAGCTGAATTGAAGCTTATTGGTCAGTTACCACTGTCGCCATCTTGGAAGCATAGCGTGTGTCATAACTATCAAAAATTACAAAAAAGGGGGATTATTGACGCCCATAAAACCAACCTGCATGTAGCTTAGAGCTAAGCGAGCGAACCTGGAGTTAATGAATGCTAACGGTTGCCGAGTGAATGCCAAGGCACGCTGTTAGCCGGCTAAAAACCGCGGTTGTGCTACGCTTTGCCTTCTTGCCCAGGACATTGGATACCTGTCAATCAAAAGGACACGCCCCTAATTATGCTGTTAGGAAGCACTAGATCCTTAAGTTTTGAAGCGCTTCCCCTGTTTATAGTTATGTTTACCAAACATTCTTTTTTATGTTTATATTTTCAGTAATGTCAGTCATTCCTTTCCTAAGACAGTTTTTCTTCATTGACAGGGCCTGCCTACAATCAGTGCTGTTGAGTGTGAATGGGCGGGTCTTGTTCTTCATTGAATAATTGATGGGGAGTGATTAGGGGTATAAAGACAACCACTGAAAAGTATATGAATGTTAAAATTAACCTTTCTGAATTATGAATTTGTGTGCTGAATTATGGAAAGTGAGCCGTTTTCAAAATCATGTTTTGTGATTAATTTTCTTGATTGATTCTTTGCAGACATGTGAGGTGATTAGATTATTGGGCTGAAATACATATATAGGAGATATATATAGGACATGCTGCCTTGCAGACTGGTTGGTCTGTCCAGAGGAAACTTGGCAGTTGTGCAGTGATCAATGTTAAAATAAATGAACAAGTGAATTTCTACCACCCCTTGGTTGAAAAATGATCTTATTCTTCCTTCTGGATTTGTCGTTGTACCACATATGCCCAACTTCCAGGCTAAGTTACCTCTAAACAGATGAATTATAAAAGTTGTAATGAAAGTAATATGGGGCTTTTTTGGAGCCCCTAGCACAGGGATCCCCAATCCTGGTCCTCGAGGGCCGGTATTATGCAGGTTTTCCAAGTGTCCTCGCTGCAACGCACCTGATTCAAATCAATGTGTATTTAGCAGACATGTACAGAGCTTGTCTGAGTCTGAGTCAGGTGTGTTCCATCAGAAACACCTGGAAAACCTGCAGGACACCGGACCTTCAGGACCAGGTTTGGGGGTCCCTGCCCTAGTGGATGAGAGAGGAACTGCAAATTTTGGGATCGAACAGTCTTCACTTTTGACTGCTGGAGGCTGCCGATTGGTTGTACACGTTACGATACTTGTCTTTCTGCCTCCCGGTGGACACCAGCAGCCAGATGACTGCTGGTTAAACAATGATGCAGATCATTTCATAATTTTCACGGGATTACATCTTAAAGACACTTTACGTAACTTTCTAACATCAAAACTGTTACGGACGTGTTCGATGCCATCTATCATGCGTTTCTCCTCCCATCTTTGGAAGTCTTTTATTCTTCTCAGCTGATGAAAAAAAAAGTGAAGTAGTATGCTCGTGTCGATCTGGTACTTCAAAATTATGATCAAAATATGGTGAAACTGGTTCTTTTTGTGTAGTTTTACATGTTACTGCTGAAAAGACGAGAAGAAGGAAGCAAACCTTGTTTATTCTAGTATATTTACTAATGTCGAGCCCATACCCTGTCCAGTCAGAACCCTTCCCAACCCGCCGCTCTAAAGCAGAATTAAGTAAGGCCGTGTTTCATGTAAACCTCGATCTGGAATTATTATGTCCATGTAAACTCGTAGAAGAACACTGTTAATTTGTAGTTATTTCATTCTGAATTAAAAACATCATGTAACTGTACCGACTGTCACGTTTTCTTAAGAACTTTGTATAGTTAAGAATGAAAATCACTGGGCACGATTACATGATGTTTTTTAATTCAGAATTAATAATTCCGGCTTAAATAATTTGGAATTAAAATGCGAATAAATGAGCCACTTCGGAATTAAATTTAATTTCGAATAGACTATTGTATTAGAAATTAGGTGTTCGCATGGTTATTTTTCGTCAGTTTAAGGTGGAATGAACTTTTATTCAGAGTTAAAGAGGAATGAAAACTCTCATGTAAGCGTAGCAATTGTCTGATCTTCCACCAGCCTTCTTCTGACGTATTATTAGTCTCAAATGCCCATTTCTCTACACTATCTTTATACTTTGTTGTTGCTGAATCTTTGAACACAAACATTTTTTCTTCCCTTCAGTTCTGCTGCGCTCCAGAAGCCTCAGCTTTGGTTATTTATTTAGCTGAAAGCCGATGTCTGTGGCTGGTTAATTAAACAAGTTTGCTGCCAGTCTTGGCCGTATATTCCCCTGTCAGTTGTGTAAACGTTGCGGTAAGAGTGCAATTTGAAGTTGTTTCAAACCAGACACGCTTGGACCAAAACAAGCAACATTTTGCCTGAAATAAAGCCATTGTCGGGTTGATCTGCACCTCACTCTGTTCGGGTTTCTGCATCCAGGCATGTGGCTTTTCACAGGCGGAAAATCTTGTATCTATTGCTGATTTAGACCACTGATTACATTTTTTTTTTTTCAAAACGCTACTTTAATTAACTGAGGTTCTTCTTAATGTGCCATGGAAAGAAACTTTAAATAGACTTAACTGGACATTAAAATACTAATCCAAAAATGGAAATCTGGCTCACACGCTGCAGAGAAAGCATAACTATTGGTTTGAAGAGCTTCTTTCCTGAAATATTAGGGTCAGGTTTTGTCTTATCAGAAATCACATTTGTTACAATGAAGTCTTTACCCTTATCAGCTTCAATTAGCCAAACTATGAGCCCAATGGAGGAGTCTGAAAGCCGACGTAAAATCAATAAAAAGCCAGTGTGCAGGTGCATCCTGCGGCTCTGTGCCTACAACAAATGGAAAAAGGTCGACCTTTAGATTTACCTGGGGTTTTAGACACTTTTATTTGTATATTTAAGCAGGCAGGATGAAGAACATCTGAAACACTGACGCTTTGCTGATTGGCTGCTTGTCAGATTTGCAAACGGCGAGGTCACAGCAGGTTATGGTGTTCTTTATTCCTCAACTAGATCACCCCGGGCTATGTCTGCTCTCCTCTTTCATTTGTTTTGTACACGAATCAATGTGGAAGCCATCACGACGGGTGCCACATTATCAATGTGCAGCGAAACGGTTGAGACGACAATTCATCAACAAGCTGCCTGTGATCAGGTCTTTGATAAAGATTTAGGTCCATTCCAGCTGACCCCAACCATCCAATGGGGTGAGTGTGTATTTATTCTTTGTGTCCTAATGCAAAACATGCTGATTTAAAAAGTCTTTCATCTATCCTGTTAAACGATACTATAATTAAAACAGACTATACTATAAACTATAGTATAATCTGTTTCAGTTGTTGCTGTTTTACATGTGGTGTTGGCGATAAATGAAAGGATGATAGAAATGCCTTAATTCTTGATTACAAAAAATAAATAAATAAAAACATCACGATAGGGGTGAAGGTGGCCTTTTTAACATTAAATTAGATAGATAGACTAACTCAGACAGATGATAGAGGTGAGAGGTACAGATTTAAAGCGCAAGTTTTAAAAAAATGAAAGTTTTACACATTTTAAGCCAATTTACCAACAACTACCAAAACACTTTTCTTTCTTATTTTTGATGATTTTGACCACTTCCAAGCCTCACAAACACAAGCTTGTGTTGTTTTTGGGTATGTAACTCAAAATGTTTGGGAGCCACTGCTCTATACAATGTGGGAGGAAACAGAGTATGCTCAAACAGAGGCTTCTTCACGCAGCTACAAGATGCAAAGATTCAGTCATTCATTCCTCCCAACAGCCATAAATCTCTGGAGCAAATAAACAACACAAAATTATGAATAATTTGGAGGTGTATTATCAATGTTTCTGCGATGCAAAATTGTGAATAAATTATGAAAATTGTGAAACAAACTCGCAAGTTGGATTCCACATGAAGCCAAGACAACAGTGACAACAGTTGATGCTGCAAAAGAAAAGACAAAGAGAGGTACTGGGTTCATCCTGTTCGAGAAAACAGAGGAGACCTTGGGGAGTTTTGTTGTTTATTCCAGGATCTGAAGCTGGACCACGACTGTTTCAGGATGGACTTTAGGACGTCCATGGAACACAGACCGTATATGAAAGATGGACGGAGCCTCTGGCGGTTAAAAGTGAAGCCTATGTGGTAGTGCTAAAAAACTGCAGTTCCCCCTTCATCCACTAGGGGCTGCAAAACAGAGCAAATCTCCATAGACTCCCATGTTAAAAAGACCAACTTCACAGCAGAAATAAACATGTTTACAGTTTGGTTCAAAAATCCATTTTAGGTTTAATAGGTCAGGTTTACCTTCATGACAACTGTGGGGGGAGTGGATATTTTTTTCTAACTCGCCCGTTTTAAAGTAATTTAATCTTGAAATGCGGCATATTTAGGGGCGTGTCCTTTTGATTGACAGGTACCCAATCTCCCGCTTCAAGTCAGAAGAACGTAGAACAACCGCAGTTTTTAGCCGGCTAACAACATGACTTAGCTTTAGCCCGCTTACCTCCGTTAGCTGATTAGCTCCTGTTATCTCCAGGTTAGCTCGTTTAGCCCTGAGCTACAGAAAGCTCGGAGTTTGCTCGATGTTAATCATCCACCATGACGCTCACAGCCACCCTCTCAGCTCCACCTCTTTGCCCATTGTATTTCCCAGCTGAGAGGACACGCATGCCCTTGCCAAGATGGCGATGGTAGGAACTGCCCACCGAGCTTCAATTAAGCTCTTAAGAAACCTACAGTTGACGTCCATCTTTCCGCCCATCTTTTCATTTAAAGTCTGTGGTGATACAGTTGGAGGACCTGCTTTAGCAACTAGCTGCTTGCTTTAAGAAGCAGATAAGAAATAATAAAGATGCTTGGCACGATGATACAAAGTTTGAATGAAATAGCAGCAAAAGTGACGCGTTAACAGCTCGTAACTGCTGATCTATAAGTCAACACAGCTTCTCCATTTGGTCGATTATATATTTGTTGGGTGCAAATATATATATATATATATATATATATATACACACACATAAAAAGATCAGTTTATAAAAAATAAACCTCACAAAATCGGACAGTTTTCATCACTGATGTGAACATTGTCTTTCCACTGATGTGATGAAAAATATTTCTGTGTGAATTATTTAGGTAAAATTATTATATTCGGAGTAGGCGTGTAAAAGGCCTTTACAACCATTATTTTAAAAAAATCAATCACAAAAAGACCTACTTCAACATAATTTTTCCTCAATCTTCCTCTCTGATAAATTGGCGCTGTTAGAGCTCTAGCAGATACTCTTCCACAGCTCTGTCACCAGTACATACTGGACCTGGCTAAATCCTGCATTTCCATTTCCATATAAAAACTTTAAAAAACAGTACTTAAAATGATTAATTGCTTTTACGTCACCAAAAGCGTCCGCCAGCAGCTCCAGATAGGCCTTACATGAGAGTGAAATATTTAGTCCAAACGCGGTGACAGCAGCAATTTACAACGGCGTCAGCAGAGTATTTCACTCAGGGGATAATATGTAATTTTTGGCATCCATATTTCTGCAGAAGCCTGTGAACAGTCCGCCATTAATTACGTCTGTCTCACTTACTTCAAACCATCATTTACTTGTGTTTCAGTGGAAGTTTGCCTCCTTAATCACAAGCTAAAAGCGAATGACAGAAAACACTGAAGCAGGAAGCTGTAGCATCCTGGCATCAGCAGGCAGATATTTGATGCCACTGGTACTATAATTACCACCCCCCCAGGGTCTGCTGAATATTCTGATATGGGCCAACCTTTTAATTTTAATTTTGTCAAGTCAGTTTCAAGCTTTCTTTTTTGCGGTTGCATTTATCTGGGTTAGATTTAATTGCACTTATTAAACGAATAACTGCCAGTGCACAGCAGCTTCTGTTGACCTTGATCTTATTCTCTGCAATGCTGAGAAGAAGAAAGCCCTTTTCAGTCCTCTGTGCAATCAGTGATTGTTTCACAGAAACTTCAGACATATTGCCCGGGAGCACACTTCAGCTTTTTTTTTCCCAGTCCTGAGAGAACCCAAAAAGCCCAACTTGGAGATAGAAAATAATCTACCTGGGAAATTAACACAAAACTGATATTTTTGTGCCAAGTTAAATAATGGTTTTGGTTGATTCGCTGGTTGCTAGGGAGGGATGTGGAATAGTGAGATGAATATATACAAGATTGGAGCCAAGTTTCTCCAAAATTATACTTCAAATAATCAAAATAGCAGATAGCAGAGATGGAACAGCACAGCTCTGAAAGTCTCCAAAAAGAAAAGAAGTAAGCCACCATTAACATGCTATTATATTCCTCAGCCTCTCAGTTCTGATGTGGTCCTTCTCTAAGGCTACTGTCAAACTGCAGGTGTTAATGCTCAACCACCATTAAGGGCTCACTTAGGGCTGGCACGTACCCACGCTGTAGACACACAGCAACATTCAGCTATGTCTTTGTATATACTTTCTGCAAAAAACACAAGCATGCTGCTGTCAAAACGTGCAATACCGCTAGGGAGCAGTACACAGCACTAGGACAGCACAGTACACAGCACTCTGAAACAGTGAAAACGTGTTTCCACAGCTTTTCCGTAAGCAAACAGCAGGAGTGTTTGTCACTCTGTAACAGCCGGTCCAAGAGGCGCTCTGCATAACTACCTAGCATTGTGTTTAGCTCATAGACTGTATATAAAGAGATGGACGGAGCCTCTGTAACGTCACCCATTGGTTTCTTAAGAGCTGAATTGAAGCTCAGTGGGCGGTTCCTACCATCGCCATATTTCAGCGTCATTCGCGTCGTCTCGCCCGGAAAATACAAATATGGGCAAAGAGGTAGAGCTGAGAGGGGGGCAGTGGGTGTCATAGCGGATGATTGACATCGAGCGAACTCTGAGCTTTCTGTAGCTAAAAGCTAACCGAGCTAACCCCGAGATAACGGGAGCTAACCAGCTAACGGAGGTAAGCAGGCTAAAGCTAAGTGATGTTGTTAACGACTCAAAACCCCGGTTGTTCTATGTTCTTCTGACTTGAAGCCGGAGATCGGGTACCTGTCAATCAAAAGGACACGCCCCTAAATTTGTCAAACTTCAACATTAAATTACTTTTTTTTTTTGTTTTTTTTTTTGTTTTTTTTGTCTTGTCCAGCATTTAAGCAAGCAGACTGATGTTCTGGATGCTGTGTTCTGCTGAGCAAATTTATTTTGCCAACATTAAATTACTTTTAAACGGGAGAGTTAGAAAAAAAATTCACTCCCCCCACAGTTGTCATGAAGGTAAACCTGACCTATTAAACAGAAAATGGATTTTTGAATCAGGCTGTAAACATGTTTATTTCTGCCTTGAAGTTGGCCTTTTTAACATGGGAGTCTATGGGGATTTGCTCTGTTTTGCAGCCCCTAGTGGATGAAGGGGGGACTGCACTTTTAGCCGCCGGAGGTTGCCGCTTTAGTTTAGCTCGGATTTCGTATTCGTTACAATGATCAAACCCAGGCTGTTGATATCTCTCATTAAAATCTGGTCTTGAACCGTTCATGTATAATCTGACCCACACGTTAACACATGAAGTAATTGTAAACGTCACTCCATTCATTTTTTTCTTCTTTTTTTCTTATATTTAATGTAATTTTTTTTTTCTTTTACCATTTTCATTTACAATAAAAAAAAAGAGAAAAGGTGACACTTGTATCACACTGAACCAGTAGACCACCTACCTAGTCTTTTATTGTGATCACTTGAGGCTTTATTCCTGTGATTGGGCGAATACAACTGTGTCTTCAATCCTTAATCACAGAACCAGCAGCAGACAAATATCTGACAAGGTAGAACTGCGCAAAAACTAAATATCGCAATACAAAAACACTTACATTCTGAAAAAAGTCTCAAATATTGCTAAAAAGTTTTAATGTTCTCATGAAGTTTTTTTAGATGTTAGAAAATAGAAATATAATCGCAAAAATGTAATGGAAACACTTTGTTCAAATTTACTTGTCCCGGAGCGTGACATGGGGGGTCGTCTCCAGTTCATTTTCAGTAAAGATGTCGCAGTGTTTTAGATAAGAAAATGAGGGAGAAAAGCTTTGAAAAGTCATAGTAAATTCTCTTCAAAAAGTATAAAACCCCAAAATAACGCTTAATGGCTTCCTATCATAAGCCGCAATTCTTGTAAAATCTCGTTCCTCTCTCGAGATTTTATGAGACTTATGTGCTCAACACTGTTTAATGGAAACATCTGCAAATTGCAATTGTTGTTTGTCAAAACTTACAAATGTAGCTTTTATTTTGTGAAAAAATGGCAGCACTGGCAGGAGGCCAGTACTTTCTTTGCAATAAGCACAAGGTTTGGAAACACTCTTGCAAGCTTCACAATAAAGGCAACTGATCAGTAAAACACTGTGTCGAATGTTTTATGTCGCTTGAGTGTTGAGCGGACCAGAAAAGAAAAGTCACCCTAAAGCAGCTCAACAGTAACAAATAGGGCTGGGCGATTTGATGATATATATCCTTTGGACGATAGAAAATGTCCATCGTTTCATATGATAAGATGTTTTACTGCAATATTTTACATCAAGATGCATTTTACGGCATGCACGCTGCAATATAAAAACAAACATGGAGGAAGACTGTAGCAGGCGTGTTTCAGAGCAGGATATTTCACTAAAAGATGACCAGCCAACCCAAATTGATGATCTTGTTCCTAAAAGAGGAAATTTCTGTCGCATGGATGCAGTTTGAATATAAAAAAGACCGACGTGGAACCGACAACAGACTAGTTCACAGTCCCAACAACGGACTCCGACACAACTAACTCATTTTATCTCCTGCGCAGGAATCAGGATAAATAATACAGAATAAAGAATAGAGTCAACGAGCAAAAGCTGCGTCAAGTGGAGGCAAAAGCTCATAATAAACTCCAGATGTAAACGCTGCAGCAGGTATTTACCTGTGGAACATCATACGGCCAGAGTTCCCCCAGATGGAAGGAGATCCCTGCTGCTGTTGCCAAGAACATCTGACACATAACTGATGACTGACACAACATTACACAAACAGATTTATATCGTTATGGGGATATAAAATGAGCTGTATATGAGATGTTGGTCATATCGCCCAGCCCTACTAACAAAAGCTGCAGACTTTTCCTCCACAAGCCTGAATCTTTCCTTTTCTGAAGGTATATCCAGGTGCTCTGCAAGCAGCTCTGGGCGGTTCACAGAATGTCACCGTCCCGTCTGATGTGTCCCTCTCTGGACTCCTCGCTGCCACTGAAAAGCCTCTCTCTGCCGTCTGAAGTGGAGATTTCAGTTTTCTGTCGGTTTTGACACATTTTAACCTCAAAAATGTTCAGCGACTGAGAGCAGAGTTCAGGCTTCACACACAGATGTGTGTTTTCCTGCATGTTTGGTGTTCCTGGTGTTTAAACGGCGAATCTTTTATTTTCAGGTTTTCATTTGCTGCTTGATGCATCAGATCGCCACTTTTGATCACGCGGGGCTTTTTTTTTTTTTTTTTTTACCCTGCAGACACGACACGGAAGCCCTGACAGCCTGGAGTTTGGAGTTAATCAGAGTTATGTTTAGAAATAATATTACCAAGCAAACAGCAGTTAGGAGAGAGATTAGGCAGGTGAAGTAGAAGGGGATCACACCGACCTTGACGGAGCTCTCCGCTGCGGTGAGCGACGCCTGCAGCTTGTGGGACTTCTCCCGGTTTTCCCGAGCCTCGTCCGTCACTCTGGCAAGCTCGGCCCTCAGCTTTCCCAGGGTTTTCTGGAGCGCCGCCTCCTGAGTCTGAAACTCCCGGCGCAGTTCGGCCTCGGTGCGTTTCCACGCCAGCAGGTTGTCGGCGGTCAGCTGCTGGGTTCTCTTCATGGCCTCCAGCTCGCGCTCATAAAAAGCCTGAGCCTTCAGAGGAAAGAAAGAACACCAGATGTGACACGGATCAGTCTGGAAAACACAAGCACGATTAAACAAAGGCTTCATGTGGGAACGTTTGCTTTTCAAAAAGCAGAAACCCACATTTTACATCCGTAAAACATCACATCTCCTCTCATTTTATTTGTTTTTAGGGTGTAAAACAGGATCTTACAGAACTGAGACTTCAGGCTCATCAAGTCTTTTCTACAACACATTTGCATAAATCCATGCATATTTAATGAGGCCTATCATCTGATTTATCATCTGGTTCGAGACCGACTCCGCCGTAATTATAAGCTAACATATGAAGTAGATAAACGCATCCCTCGCTCATCTGATTACATGCTCGCATCTTGTTGGAAGTTGCCAGCTAATGATTTACGTTGTGTGTAAGGTGCGAGTGGCTGACGCGCTCAGCAGGTTGTACCTTGCTGAGTTTGGCTTCGTACTCCTCCACCAGTCGCTTCTTGTCCTGTTTGAGCTCCTCCACCCGCTCCGTCAGAGAATCCACCTGCAGCACAGACATGTTAACAGCTTCCATGACGTCTGATAGCAAGTGATCACAGCTGTCCTGCTTTCTTTGTCCTCGCTGTGGTTCATTTCGGCTTTCAGAAGCTGCTCTACTTTTGCGGAAGTTGGTGCGTTACCTCGGCTTTATGGAGCTGCCCCAGTTTCTCCTGGTCTTTGCTGTAGTTTGCGTTCTGGCTCTGGTGGCTGCGCAGGAGCTCCTGGATCTCTTGTCTGTGCTGAGCCTTGAGCTCCTCCATTGCAACCTTTTTCTCCTGCTCAAACTGACTCTGGGCCTGGCTGAACGTACGCAGCTTCTCCTCAAAGGACCGTCTCATCTCCTCCACCTCCCTCGACATGGACACCACGCGCTGTGTGTGCTGCCAAAACAAGACAGGATGGAAAGACTGGGCTGACGGGGGGATTGATTTATGGGGTTTTTAGGCTTCTAACACAGCCAGTGACTCTTTTAAAAAAAGCCCAAGCCAGGTGGCGATGCACTGGTTTGGGGCAAAGCCAAAGCAGTGTGGAGCCAGTGTGGAGACTCTGAATTAGCAACAAACACAGTGGAGAGTTTAACAGACATAAACTCCTTGATTATATCCAAACACAAAACAAAACAATTATCCATAAAACTCGTCGGGTTTCACTGAACTCTGCAGGGACTCAACAAACAAATGACTAGAAGTGATCTGTAGTTTAAAGAGCATCTTGCAGGTTAGAAGCCCTTAGATCAATGTGTAGGAAAATATTGTAGGAACCAATGTTAAATAAAAAATACACTTATAAATACTAGGGGTGGGAAATCGAAGAAAAAAAATTGAATGTCAGGATTTTTTTACTTCAATTTTTTACCCCCCCCCCCAAATTTTTTTTTTTTTCCCAAAAAATACAAATAATCCATTATAAATATTTTTTTTTTGTCATTTTTATTGTTTTAATTGATCTTTTTACTTGTCCTCTTGGGCATTATAGCAGCAGAATGATGGTCTGGCTACTGGGTTGTTCTTTTCTAATAGAAATAAAGAAAAATGAAATCTTTTGTACTTTTTTTTTTGTTTTTACAAAAATCAGCAATATCCAAGAATCATGAGAATCACAATTTAAATCGAATCAGCACCCATAAAAAATCTTAATCGATACACTATTTTGGGTTTCTGAGGTAATTTCTGTTAGAATTTTACGACTACTTTAAAACTGCGAGACAAGAAGTGACGTAGGAAGTGGGAGACGGTGTTGTGACGAAAAAAGCACGCCTGCAAGAAGCGCAGTAACATCGTCTCGCCTGTAGATGGCGTGTATTCATTATTACCCCAAAAAGAATAAATAAACGCCATCTACAGGCGAGATGCTGCTACTGCGCTTCTTGCAACAGAAAACAACCTGGTTTAAAAAACATTAAAAGAATATAGATCTCTTTTAAAGACGCATTTTGTAACTTTCTGACCTAAATATTTTGCATCGCAGACTTGTTCAGCGACACAGTGATATATTTCTGGAGCCGCTGCTGAGGCCGAGAACCCGCACTATAAAACCGTTTCATCCAGGATGCAGATTCAGCAAAGAAACGTAAGGTTAAAACAAAGAAAGAGACAAGACAAGAGTCATCGTAAGGTCGTCTTCTGCTTCGTCTCATCCTCACAGCAAGTCTGAGAAACAGACGGCAGGACGGACAACCTTCCTGCGGACAAAGCAGCTTATCGCCGCCCGACACGGACACACAAAGCTGACTTTATTCCCTCCGCGTACCTGAGCCTCAGTGCAGAGCTGCATGTCCTCCACTCTCTGTCGGTAGCTCTCAAACTCGGCCAACGCCTGCCTCTTCATCCTCTCATGCAGCTCCATGGACTCCTCCAGAGACTGGATCCGCCGCTTCAGGTCCATCTCATCACTGATTTTGCTCTTGTACTGGGATAAAGACACAAGGCCCAGTTACTTCTTCTGTCCTCCCAGTTTCAGTGTCACCAGATGTGGGAAGACTTTGCTGTTAACACTGTTATTATGTCTGAGCTGAGGGCTTACACTGCAAAAACTCAGCCTTAAAAAACAAGAAAAAATATACAAAAATTAGGTAAATGTTGCTTAAAATAAGATAAATTATCTGCCAACAGAACAAGAAAATTTAGCTTGTCAAGACTTCCCAAAACAAGCAAAAATACTCTGAAAACAAGAGGAATTCTCTGGCATAAAAACTAAGAATTATCTTTAAAAAATTAAGCAATTTAAAATTTTGAATCTTAGATTTCAGTTTTTGCAGTGTAGAAACATGGTCACACACCCACCAGGAGGTAGAATATGTCAGAAAACGTGACAAACAGACATCAGGTTTGCTGAAGACTTTACATTTAAGTTTCCTTTTAAGAAGATCAAGTTTAACAGTGAAATCTGGGACCAAACGTCCAGTCCGCCCAGTAAACGCTGCCTTTAGGGACTGTGGAGAAACGCGGAAAACGTGGAAATGTCAGCGAGCATCAACAAGGTCAACCTGACATGGAAGCAGAACTTCGTTATAAATGATGACGTTTAAATTATGAACGCGAATCTGATCAAAAGTTGATGAGGTCATTTTAAATGTCGTAACATCATCTTCCACGTCACAAGCCAGAAGAAACTGGATCACCGAGCGTGAAACATCTGCAGCTCGTCCACATGCTGCTGCTGCTGCTGCGGGAGCTTTAGCCAGGACTCATGGATCTGAACACCAGTTTGAACATCTCTACACTGGTTTCCAGTCAGTCACAGTATAGATTTTAATACCCTGCTGGTGATTTACAAACAGTTTAGACCCAGAAGACATCATGACATGTTCAGAGATCATAACTTTTTAAAAAGTGCAGCGAAGTTAAGAAATAAAAGAGAAAAAAAACACCAAAAGAGAACTGGATAGAAAAAAGAGCATCCCTGAATGTTTATAGATGTATTGGCAACAATCTATAAATACAAAATGTATCACAAGCCGAGCCACCAATGCGATATATTGCGATATATCAGGATACTATTAACAAGGCAATTTGTTGCAATTTTTCTTGATTATTTTTAATTTAGATTGTTATTATTATTACTTACTGCAGAACAGAGGATCTACATTTCACTGCAAGATAAATAAAAACAAATATCTTTATGTACAAGATGAATAAAGGAATAAAAATCTGCCTTATCAGTAAAGATTGGTTTGACAAAAATTAATACAGCGATTTTGAATATCAATATAATATTGTCACACAAAATATCGCAATATTTCGATACATTAACATTTTCTCAAACCCGGGAGGCAAACATGATATAAAATCAAAGTTTTTCTCAGTGAAATGATCAAATAATATCTGCAAACTCGAAAAAAAATTCCTGCAGGGACCATTTTTTCACCTTTAGGCCATCGGGTAGTAACTAGGGGTGGGAAAATCGAATCAAAAAATTGAAAATTGGGATTTTTATCTTCACAATTTTAAAACTGATTTTTTTAAAATTAGAACAGGTAACAGGTGTATATGTTTTTATTTTTTATTGTTTTAATTGACCTTTTTACTCGTCTTCTTGGGCATTATAGCAGCAGAATGATGGACTCGCTACTGGGTTGTTTTTTCCTGACTGAAATCAAGAAAAATGATGTGCAAAAAAAAGTTTTATTCACATTTTTTTGTTTTTAATCTACAAAAATCATCAATATCGAAGAATTGTGAGAATCGCAATTTAAATCGAAGCGGCACCCAAAAAATTGGAATCGAATTGAATAATCGTTGCAGCTCTAGTAGTAACGCTTTAAAAACAGAGAAATCTGGAAAGAAAAACCCCCGACAGGAACAGAGCTCATCTCTGCTCCACAAACACAAACTAAAACCTGCAGAAAGCCTAAAAAAACAACAAAACCATGAAAATATTCTGAAAGCTGCTGCTTCTCTGCTTCTGCTCATTCAGGATGAGCTGAAATCCTCCTGCTGCTTTCTCTGCAATTTCTGCAGGAACCTTGAACAGACTATCCTCCGTCCTCATGGAAGGTCTTGCTGATTTCAGCAACACAAATGCTGAAGGGGTCTGGATGTTAAAGTGGTCTGCATTCAGTCCAGATCCTCTTAAAACACCAAGACTCCCAAATGGTTTCGCAGCTCGAATTCAGCGAGAATGAAAAGGAAGGAAAAACGTCTCGATTTCATCCTCTGACAGCTTCACATTCATGTTGTCTTTATGTCCTCCGGACTTGACATTCATTTGAGAAATCATTTCCTGACTTACTGAGACGACTGTCTAAATTCATGCAGACTTTTAAATGTTTAAGAACATTTCTAGTTTCAATCCGCCTCCATGAAGAATCTTGATGGTTTAAAGCGTCTGCAGCCATCAAGCTGAAATATAAACGAACCAAACCAGCAGATAAAAACCCCGCACAGTGTTTGTTCGGTAAAACAGGACATCGACTTAAAGAAAAGAAGCAAAAACCTGTAGAATCTTCTCTCTGGTCTCAGATAGAATCTGCTGCACCTCCTCCTCATGCGCCTCCTTCAGAGTGGCGATGGCGGCCTCGTGCTCATCGTTTTTTGTGTTCAGTGCATAGATAACCTGGAAAGAGCAGGAAACAACTGTTAAACATGACCTTGATCAGGATGAAAGCTGGTTGGGGGTAAAAACGGGGCTCATAGCTGCACAGGGTGTAACGTTACCAAACATCTCTGCACCAGGATGAAGACAGGAAGTAATCCAATCCACTTTATTTATGAAGCTCGTCTTAAAAACAGAACGTCTCCGAAGTGCTGAACAAAGTCAAATATCACTAAATAAAATAAAATAAAATAAATTTGAAAAATTAAATAAAATTAAAATAAATTTGAAAAATTAAATTAAATTAGATCAAATTAATTTAAAATTAGATTAAAATGAATACATTTAAAAAAATTGAATTAAATTAAAACAATAATGTCATTAAAATAATAGGAACAAGTAAAACAATTAAAAATAAATAAATACCATATAAAATAACTAAAAAAAAAAGAACAAATAAAACAAGTAAAAGACACAAAGGATCACACAACTCAGGCAGTGTTAAAAGCCAAAGACTAAAAGTGGTTGTTTAGATGAGATTTGAAGCGCTCCACTGTGGGGGCACTTCGGACGTGGAACGGCAGAGCATTTCAGAGTCTAGGACCGACTACGGAGGAAGCCCCGTTCTCTCTTAAGTCTTAAGTCTCGTCTGAGGTACTACAAGCTGGGTGATACTAGATCTGCAGGACGAAAGTTTCATTCTGGTGATAAAATGACTTTTCATTCCTCCCAACAGGAACAAGAAGCTTTGCATTAATGGAAGTTATTTCTTTTATTTTCCTCCATTGAACCAAACTTGCAGTGGATGATGGCTGCTTTTCATTCACGTTTGATTTAAGTCAGGTGGTTGCAGCAGGGAAACCTCTAAAACCTGCAGGACACCTGCTCTCCAGGATCCCTGAGGAAAAATGTATTTTTCTGTTATTTTTCTGTTTTTATAAACGACTTAACAACAATCCCTGAACTAGTCAAACTAGTGTGGAGGATCTGTCAAAAAGGCCGAGGTGTGCCACGTGAGACAGGAACTGCACTGAAAATCAGAGGCAACGGTGGCAAAAAAATAGCATCCCTGAATGTTTATAGATGTATTGGCAAGAATCTGTAAATACAATATGTATCACAAGTCGAGCCACCAATACGATATATTGAGATATATCAGGATACTATAAGCAGGACAATTTGTTGAAATTTTTCTTTATTATTTTAAATTTTTTATTATTTTTCTTAATTCGTAGTCACCGCCAAACACTGCAGAAAGGAGGATCTACATTTCGATGCAAAATAAATAAAAACACCGATCTTTATGTACAAGACAAATAAAGGAATGAAAATCGGCCTTATCAGTAAAGATTGGTTGTTTGACAAAAATCAATACAGCGATTTTGAATATTAATATAATATTGTCACAAAATATCGCAATATTTCAATATATCAACGTTTTCTAACACCCCAGGAGGCAAACATGATTTAAAATCAAGGTTTTTCTCTGTGAAATGAGTAAATAATAGCAGCAACAGGTGCGATGAAGGAATGAATCCTGTGCCAAACTCAGACCTCAACTTTACTGGATCATCTGGACAGAGATCAGAACAAAAGGCATGAGGTTTGAAATGTCCTTCATCAAGCTTATTCCTTGAGATTTCATCAACACAGCTGTTACACTTCACTCTTTATTCTTCAACACAGAACATTATAGGTGTTTGTACCAAATAGACCTTATAAACTGAATTATCTAAATCTCCATGTGATTAAATTTAGGAGTTGGATCTTTTCCCAGCAGCAGGGTACATCCTGGACTGGTCGCCAGTCCATCGTACGGCCAACAAAAAGAGAAAAACAATCCCTAACAGATCAGAGAGAGTGATCAGCCCAACACGCATGTCTCTGGACTGTGGCAGGATGCTGGAGTACCCGGAGGGAAACTTCTAGCTGTGAGGCAACTATGCAAATCATCATCTTGCAGAAGATAACACCAATTAAATGAAATTTGAGGCTGCAGCCAGTTTCATGTAACACAAGCTTTGCATAAAGGATGGAAACAGCTACTGTGGCCGCTTTCCCTTTAACACACGACCAGTCAAAGGTTTGGACACACTTTCCCATTAAATCCAAAGGGAAAGTGTGTCCAAACTATTGGCTGGTAGTGCGCATATGCAAATAAATACATAAGAATTATTCTCCTAATTGAGGGGAGTGTTGTTTGTGCAAATAAACGCATGGGTTTAGCGTTAGCATGCAGCTTCTGATGCTGCTGCCCTGCAGATGCAAGAACCATGTAAATGAGCTACAGTGTTGTTTATAGCAGGTATGCAGCTGTGTACAGTAAACGCTGCAGAAAACCTCCCAGTCCTCGCTTTGATGCTTCCAGTATTAGCTCAGAGTTGCCCCGCAGTCATGAATTAGATATGGCTTGATGCTGTGTATTGCTGGGGTTAAAAATAACACGAGCAAACTGTTGTGCATGAGACTGACCTTTAAATCCATCCCCAAAAATACACGCAGTCATCCAGAGAGCCCGTAATCTGACAGCACTGTGATCCCCCTCTGCAGGCAGGCAGAGCGGGGACAAAAAAGGGTTTCACATTTCCGCATGAAAAATCCTGAGACACCGTTCGCTGCCTTCTCACCGCCGTAAGAAACACAGATATGTGCTGCTGCTTGGAAATCTGAGTCAATAATTCAGCATGTTGAACTGGACAAGGGTGCAAGAGAGGGCTTTTGTTTGCTCTGGACCAAAGTGCATCAACAGAATTAGAAAAGAGGGGTGAAGAGAGAAGATGAGAGGGGGAAAAAAGACAACAAGAGCTGTGTTTGAAATAATGACATCCACTTGTGATGCTTTGAAAAGACTTGACTTAGTAGGAGATGAAAGGATCTGCTTTGACAAGTTGTGGAGTTTATCAAATGCGTATTTATTTATTCCTCACAGACGCTGTTTCTGTAGACAGCTGCAGGGCTGAGCTAAAGCAGAGAATTCAATTCAATTCAATTCAACTTTATTTATATAGCGTCAGATCACGGCAATGCCATCTCAAGACGCTTTACAGACAGAGGGGAAAACATAATGAAGGCCAATTCATAACAGCCTATATAAGGAAACCAACAGATTGAGTTGAGTCCAACTCAATCTCCCATCCTGAGCAAGCACACTGGCAACAGTGGGAAGGAAAAAAACTCCCTTTTAACAGGAAGGAAACCTCCGGCAGAACCCGGCTCAGGACAGGCAGCCATCTGCCTCTGCTGTGTGGGGGGAAGAGGACAGAAAGACAACAGACAACAGGAACTGTTACTCCCGGCCAGGGAGACCTGCTGAGACAGGAGACATACATGTTAATGATGCAACACTGTTATGGGGGGGGGGGGGGGTGGTAAAAGAAAGAGATAAAGAGAAAAAGAAAGAAGCTCAGTGTATCAGGAAATGTCCCTCAGCAGTCTAAACCTATAGCAGCATAACTAAGGGATGCTAACCATCCCTAGCTATAGGACTTATCAAAAAGATAAGTCTTCAGCCTAGTCTTAAAGGTGGGGAGGGTGTCTGCTTCCCTAACACTAACTGGGAGCTTATTCCATAAGAGAGGGGCCTGATAACCAAAGGCTCTGCCTCCTGCTCGGCTCTTTGAGACTCTAGGAACCACAAGTAAGCCTGCAGTCTGCGAACGAAGTACTCTACTTGGTATATAAGGAACAATGAGGTCTTTGATATATAGTGGTGCCTGGTTGTGGAGGGCTTTATATGTAAGGAGAAGGATTTTAAATTCTATTCTAGATTCAACAGGCAGCCAATGAAGAGAGGCTAAAACTGGAGAAATATGATCTCTCATGCTGGTTCTGGTCAGGACTCTGGCTGCAGAATTCTGGATCAGCTGAAGGCTTTTCAGGGCATATTTAGGACAGCCCAGTAATAGAGAGTTACAGTAATCTAGTCTCGAAGTAACAAAAGCGTGAACCAGTTTTTCTGCATCACTCCGAGACAGAATGTCCCTAATTTTGGCTATATTACGTAAATGAAAGAAGGCTGTTTTAGTAACCTGCTTAATATGTAGGCCAAAGGACAGGTCAGGGTCAAATATTACTCCAAGGTTTCTCACTGTAGCACTGGAAGCTAAAGTAATGCCATCCAGGTTCATTACAAAACCGGAAAATTTAGCTCTGAGTTTTTCAGATCCAACGAGAATTACTTCAGTCTTATCTGAGTTTAAGAGGAGAAAATTTCTAGACATCCAAGTCTTTATGTCTATGAGACAATTTTGTAGCCTATTGGGCTGATTTGTTTCATCTGGTTTAAAGGATAAGTATAGTTGAGTATCATCTGCATAACAATGAAAGTTTATTCCATGCTGTCTAATAATTTTGCCTAAAGGGAGCATATATAGTGTGAAGAGTATTGGTCCAAGTACAGAACCTTGAGGAACTCCATGACTTACTGTAGTTTGGGAGGAGGACTTGTCATTTACATGAACAAACTGAAGTCTATCAGATAAATATGATTTAAACCAGCTTAACGCTGTACCTGTAATTCCAATCACCTGTTCTAGTCTTTGTAACAGAATGTTATGATCGACTGTATCAAATGCAGCACTAAGATCAAGCAAGATAAGTACGGACACAAGTCCTTTGTCTGAGGCCATAAGAAGGTCATTAGTAACTTTCACCAATGCCGTCTCAGTGCTATGATGAGCTCTAAATCCTGACTGAAACTCCTCGCATAAATTATTTCTGCTCAGGTGGGCATGTAGCTGAGCTGAAACTATTTTCTCCAGAATTTTGGACATAAACGGGAGGTTAGATATAGGTCTATAATTTGCTATCACCTCTGGATCCAAAGATTGCTTTTTAAGTAAAGGCTTGATTACAGCAGTTTTAAATGATTGTGGTACATATCCTGTCACTAAAGACATATTGATAAGATTTAGTAGTGATGTATTAATTAAAGGGAAAATGTCCTTAAAGAGGCTCGTTGGGAGAGGGTCTAAGATACAGGTGGATGGTTTAGATGAAGCTATTATTTTAGTTAATTCAGAGGGTTGGACAGGACAGAAACTACACAAGTCAGATCCTGGTTCTAAGGATGCTTCGGAGACCACAACAGGCTCAACATTATAGGTAGAAGGAAGAGTATTGTCAATTTGATCTCTAATAGTGTCAATTTTATTCCTGAAAAAATACATGAAATCATCACAGCTAAGTGAGAAAGGAATACATGGCTCCACAGCGCTCCGGCTCCTAGTAAGCCTAGCTACAGTGCTGAAAAGAAACCGAGGGTTGTTTTTGTTTTCCTCTATCAATGATGAATAATAAGCTGTTCTTGCCATACGTAAGGCTTTTTTGTATACGCTTAAACTTTCTTTCCAGGTTAAGTGAGACTCCTCTAGTCCTGATGAACGCCATCTGTTTTCCAAACGCCTTGATGCCTGTTTTAGAGCTCGAAGCTGGGATTTAAACCAGGGAGCCTTCATAATCTTACCTAATTTCTTCTTCTTTAGGGGAGCAACATTATCCAAGGTTGTACGCATTGAAGCTGTTATAGTATCAGCATGTTGATCAATCTGAGCAGGAGTAAGGCTTAAAGGGGGACTCTCAGTCATGCTAACACATGGTAGATGTGAAAAAATTGATTCAATTGATTGTTTAAATTTTGTAATATTATTGTCTGATAAACATCTACTATAGTAGAATTTATTTTTGGTCAGTGAGTAATCAAATAAAGTGAATTCAAAGGTTAATAAGAAGTGATCGGACAAGACAGGGTTTTGAGGAAATACTTTGAGCTTATCAGTCTCAATACCATATGTTAGAACAAGATCAAGAGTGTGACCATGAGAGTGAGTGGCTCCATTGACATTTTGTGAAAACCCAATTGAGTTTAGAATAGAGCTAAAGGAAATGTTTAAACTATCATTTTCAACGTCAACATGAATATTAAAATCACCTAGTACAATGACCTTATCAGTAGTCAGCACTAACTCAGACAAGAGATCAGAGAATTCGGTCAGAAACTCGGAGTAAGGTCCAGGTGGGCGATACACTAATGCTAAAAGGAGCGGTTTCTCTGAATTCCATTTTGGATGAGATAAATTTAATGTCAGGAATTCAAAGGATTTATAGTTAGTTTTGTGCTTAGGATTAATTAAAAATTCTGACTTAAAAATAGCTGCAACACCTCCTCCTCTGCCTGTAGTTCTAGGAATGTGAAAGTTTAAATAGTTAGCTGGCGTAGCTTCATTAATACTAACATAATCCTCTTGCTGTAACCAGGTTTCCGTAAGACAGAATAAATCAATGTGGTGATCACATATCAAGTCATTGACTAATAAAGACTTATTTGGGAGGGATCTAATATTCAGTAGGCCACACTTTATTGTCTTATTTTCAGATTTTATTAGATCCATTGTTTTTATTTTTATGAGGTTTTCACGATTAACCCCAGAAGTGTTTTTGTGTTGTTTAATTCTTACTGCTGGGAAGTTGTATAAGGTCGGAATGGGGTTTTGGGTGGGCGGCGGCAGGTGGGAAGCTGCAGAAAAGTGTGTAGGACTACAATTCTGCCTCCTGGTCCCAACCCTGAGTTGTCAATTTAGCTGACTAATAAAAGAGTCCATATTGCTAGATAAGAGAGCGGCTCCATCCAACGTGGGATGGATGCCATCTCTCCTAATAAGACCAGGCTTTCCCCAAAAAGCGCTCCAATTATCTATAAAACCCACGTTGTTATCGGGACACCACCTAGACAACCAGCGGTTGAAGGATGACATGCGGCTAAACATGTCATCGCTGATTAAATTTGGCAAGGGACCAGAGAAAACTACGGAGTCCGACATGCTCTTGGCAAAGTTACACACCGAAGCAACATTAATTTTAGTGACCTCCGATTGGCGTAACCGGGTGTCGTTACCGCCGACGTGAATTACAATCTTACGGTATTTACGTTTAGCCTTAGCCAGCAGTTTCAAATACGATTCGACGTCGCCCGCTCTGGCCCCAGGAATGCATTTGACTATGGTCCCCGGTGTCTCTAGAGCCACGTTTCTGACTATGGAACTACCTATAATCAGGGTTTCTGCCTCAGCGGGTGTGTCGCCGAGCGGGGAAAATCTGTTAGAAACGTGAACAGGTCGGTGGTGGCCAGTGGGTTTTGGTTTGGGGCTACGCTTCCGCCTGACCGTCGTCCAGCCCGCCTCGGCTCCCGGCTGCGCGGGAACTGCTGAGGGACGGCTCGGGATGGCTGCCCTGGCTGGTAGCTCCGCACTGGCTAATGGGGGCTTGCTGACTAACTGCTTCCCTAACTGAGTGCGGAGCTGGGCTTCTAACTCACAGAGCCTCGCCTCCAAGGCTGCCAAGCTGCTACACTTAATACACCTACCGTTATCACTAAAGGAGGCGGAGGAGTAGCTAAACATCAGACACACCGAGCAAGAAAAGGCAGGGGACCGGGGTGTGGGAAGAGAGCTAGCAGCCATGCTAAAACCGAGTGCTTGAGCTGTTCAAGTCAGTAAACAGAAAGCCAAAGATCCCAAAAATAAATGCAATATATAGAACAGTGGTTTGGGAAGATATTGTGCGCTAAAGTGAGTGGTTGGTTAACAATAGATAGAAGTTAGAAAGAAGTTAAAGGAGCCAACGGCTCGTAGCAATCCGCAGTGACACACGCTAGGGAAACAGGAAATGACACAATACGTTACCGCAACGTCAGCTGACCAACAGTTCTCAAAGGACATGACACCTTATAAACACGACTGTATATTCCTCACACAATGTTTACTTGTGATTGATCTGTTTAGCTTTTATTTCGTAAATAATTCAAGATTTGCCATGTTGCAATCGCCTAGCAAAGCTAAAAATGAAGGTATCTTTTAAAAAGCTGAAACAAAGGTAAGTAAGGCAGCAGCTTTCATGTACGTGGATACCAGCTGCGATTTATCAGATGATTACTGCATTGCAGGAAACAAACTTTGGTATTATGAGAAAAATAACTGCGGTGGACATCCACAGAAAGACAAGAAAACTATATTTACTTTAGTTCAGGGAACATCTGGGATATTTTATCATGGCTTGGAAGTTGCCAATCAGTTTGATTGGAAACTGCTGAGCAGTCATAACTACTTAAATGTGAAATTTCACATGAAAAAAGACACATTTTATTGATTATTATGTACTGTATAGTACAGGGCTAATCAGTTTGGGCCTATAAGAGCTACCGTCCTGAAAGCTTCACGTTTTTTTTTAAATGAAAAAACTGAAATAAATGACTCATTGTGCAGATCGTCATAGGCTGTTGGAGCAGGGATATACTGAAATCTACAGGACTGTGTTCCTCATTGAACTAAATTGAGTAGCACTTGTATAGTATGTTCAGAGAGAGGCTACTTCATGGTCTCTGTAACCGGTACATGGTGTCTTATAGTTAAGGATAAGTCTACACCTTGACAACACATCTATATCCATCGTGCCAGACGCCGCGGATCGCAGATATACACAAACAAGAAGTTCACTTCAGTTCCATTCAGCTTTACTTGCATACTTGCCATTTCACAACTACAACAACATCTCAGGGCTTTTCCCAGACAAATTGATTCGAGCCAATTCATAATAAATAGCCGATAGAAAAACCAACAGATTTAATTGAATTTTGACTTTGAACCAATCCCCCATCCTGAGCTGCATGAGACGACAATGGAAAGGAAAAAAAAACCTTTTAACAGGAGGAAAAACCTCCATTAGAACCTGGCTCAGAGAGGGTAGTCATCTGTCTGGACCGGTTGGGTGGACGTGCAGGTGAATGGGTTATTCTGGACAGTAGAGGTGGAAATAGGACTGGTTCGTGTCACAGGATAGCATGAAAAACGGTAAGGCAAGAAAAGAAAAAATTATTCTATTCTATTCTACAGTCATTTAGCAGACGCTTTTATCCAAAGCGACTTAGAAATGAGAGAGAACAACACAAGCACAAAATCAAACAGTAGAGGACATCGTAGGAAGGTGCTACAGGCTTTTTTTTTTGTTGTTGTTGTTGTTTACTCCCTTCCCACCCCATAATATCACCTCATAATACAAAGAATTAATACCATAATGTTTGTTGCAAAGAACTGGGCTAAGTTCTCCAACTTTCCAATAAAAATACAGGAATATACTTACGAAAAAACATCTTGTGACAGCACTTTTAGAATTTTTTATTATGATTCACTATAAATTGTACTGAGTAGGGCTGGGCGATATGACCAAAATCTCATATCCCGATACAGCTCATTTTATATCCCCATAACAATATAAATAACAATATAAATCTGTTTGTGTGATGTTGTGTCAGTCATCAGTTGTGTGTCAGATGTTCTTGGCAACAGCAGCAGGGATCTCCTTCAATCTGGGGGAACTCTGGCCGTATGACGTTTCACAGGTAAATACCTCCTGCAGCGTTTGTGTCAGGAGTTTATTATGAGCTTTCGCCTCCACTTGACTCTGCTTTTGCTGCTTTTGATCGTTGACTCTATTCTTTTCTCTGTTTTCTTTATCCTGATTCCTGCGCAGGTGATAAAATGAGTTAGTTGTGTTGGAGTCCGTTTTTGGGACTGTGAGCTAGTCTGTTGTCGGTTCCACGTCGGTCTTTTTATATCCAAACCGCATCCATGTGACGTAAATTACTGCAGTAAAGCACCTTATCGTGGTAAACGATACAGCTTCATATGAAATGATAGACATTTTCTATTGTCCAAAAGAATCACCCAGACTGTAAGGATCAACTATTGAGCTCAAAGCAACACTCCTCATTTCTAACCGATAACATTCAGCACATTACTGTAGCCGTCGCTGCATAGCCCCAGCATCCTCAGGCTGGAAAACTACACATCAGAGCATCAATATTCAGCTAACATTTGCTTTGCAGGACTGTGTCATTGCTAGAAAAGGATATTAACACACTGGCACACAGAAAGAAATAAGACAAGACTTAACACCAGACTGACTTTTGCTTTCTGGAGAGTGCTCAGAGAAGAGACAGGATGGAAGAGGGATGCTGCTGTACTTGTTAGGGGGCCCAAAAATATCAAGATCAAGTTAAATGGTGCTGCTTTGACCTTAAAATAGACAGATCATTAAATTCTAAAATAAAATATCAGTCTCATCAAGATAAATGTTCACACTGATTTTAATTAAAAAAAAATAAAAATAAAAAAAAACTGATCACGTGACACAAAAAGTCTCACAGGTCAATACTTAAATCTGCAGCAATGACTAAAAACGCACATAATGGCAAAGATAGAAGCAGCTTTAAGGTTAGAACAGGTAACAGGTGTTTATGCTTTCATGCAAAATCTCTTTCACAGCTTTAAGTTAATAAATTAGCAAAGAAACAGAAAAGATCAGAGAAAACTGTAAAAAGCCGAACAAAGCAGACCAAACTTGGTCGGCTCTAGAAATAAACCATCTTTTCGTCAGTGTGTCTGAATTATTCAGCCGGCTCAGTCTGTCACTAGCTTAGGAAGCAGACGTAACACCTAAAAGGAGCTGAAACCTCCCTGGGAGTCATCAGCACACTTCTGCAGATGAAATGCAGCTAATCAGAACGCTGTACATGCTGCTGACACACACACACACTTATAAATGCACAAACGCTGAGGCAAAGACACACACAACCTGCACAGACTGTCAAGTTCCTCATGAACCAGTGAACCCCGGTCCAGACTCATCAGTGTAATTAGCCTGACAAATGGTCAGAGGCAGAGATCATTGTGTGTAAATGTGTGTGTCTTAAAATGCAGCTTGAGCGATGAAACACCTCGTGTTGCCTTCACTGTCACCATCACATGAATAACTGAGAACTTTGTGTGCCAGTGAATCGTAGTTTTCTTACAAGCTACATTCTGCCTGAATTTTCAGTCTCACACTGCAGAGAGCTTCTTCAAGGATTTGTTGAGGACATATTCTGCCTTTTGGGACTCTGTAAATTATGCTTACTGTTACATTTACAGGCCTTTGTTAGCCTGGCTGGTTCTCCCAGACTGTGCTCTTGTTAAGGAGGCGCACATCTCTAAAACAAGTCCTGCTGTCGGGCTGAATTTTAATTCTCTGTCGAGGTGTGGTGTCGTAAAACCCTGCAGGTACACAAAGGGTTCAGCTTGAGATCTCACCCTTTGAACTAAATATGTGCATAACCCAACATGAAGGCAATAAGTAGACATAACATGGTTGACTGAAGTTATGATAATATGATAATAACTTGTATTTAAATAAGGAAGACCATTTTCATCTATATTAAATAAATATGCATCATTATTAAATGAATAAATATGACTGAGCGATAACTGGTCATAGATGCATAAAATACATCTAAAACTCCAGGTGTAAATGCACTATCACCCAAAAATAACCATTGTACTCCGCACAAGCAATGACCCTCATTGTTTGGAGTTGTTTTCATCTGAGAAAATGCAATTATTTGGCTCCTTTTTGTCTTTGTTCTGGTCCCCTGCAGTAGATATTTTTCATCTTCAGCCGTTCAAATCTCCATATTTAGTGCTTGTGATAAAAAAAAAGTGCAGTTTTCAATGACAACAAGGTTGTAAGAGAGCTGCCAAGCAAATAAAAGCGTGGGCCATAAACAAAAACAACGAGCTTCGCATCATAAAAATGTCCTTTGTTTGAAACAGAAGACTGATGTGGTTTAACACTAGCGGCGCCAGACGGAGGAACCACAGATAAACTCTGCTATCGTACCAAAAAATCTTCACACACTCAACCTTTGAGGCTCATCTCAGGCAAGTTTCTCTTAACGCGATTGGCTCTTCACGTTTTTCTTCTTTGTTTGAATCATACAGCGTCCCTGGCCACTTTATGAGGTCCACCTTCCTAAAACTGTAATGAAATCGGACCTTTTTTTCTTTAAAACCGCCTCAATTCATGGTGTCATAAGCTGCGTTTCCATTGCATTTTTCCGCAAAATGAAAGCGACATTTGTAAGTTTTGACAAACAATTGCGATTTGTGGGTGTTTTTTTGAGCAGTGTTTCGCGCATTAGCCTCATCTAAAAAAAAATCTTGTTTCTCCCACGAGATTTTACAAACATTGTGACTTATGCAAGGTTGCCATGTAGTATTATTTCAGGGTTTTCTACTTGCTGTGGAGAATTTGCTATGGCTTTACCACATCCCAAAGCTGCTCTGTTGGACTGAGATCTGGTGACTACGGAGGCCGTTGGACGAGTGAACTCGCTGACTGTGTCTCAGTTTAGGGTTCATGTGTTTCAGGGTGTGTTCACATTAGGAAAGTCCGTTATGATTATATGATCATAAAAAGAATAATGAAAACATTCAGAATATCAAGGGCAGCCATATATGTGACACGTCTCCCTTGGTAGAGAAAATCTGTTCTGTATGTTATGATGCTGGACAGGACAGGTTAAGTCCGCAGGACTCGGTCCGACTGGGGACTCGGTTCAGTTGAGGCAGGCAAAATGAATCTGGACTGAGATTGCGTTTACCCTGCACTTCTCAAATTAATTAAGATCTGTTAAAAGATGTGCTTCACTCTCCACCAGAGGCAAAAAATAAATGCAGCTGCTTCAAATTTTAGTTGGCTGGAGGATCAAATTTCAATCAGAACTTTGACCAAATTCTTCCACATTTTCCCTGTGAGTTATTTCTCCTGCCCAGAACCGTCTATCATCCCACACATGGAAGTGTTGGTTGTGGTTACCAGCGATGTGGTGCGCTGAACACACAATGCACTTTGTTTTGTCGTCCACTTCCTGTATTTGGTTCGCTTGATCCGGGCCGAGACCTGCGTGTGTTGGCGGGCGAAGTCTGTTTCTTTGATCCTAATCAGATCCTAATTGATCCTACGTAGCCATACCATCCTGCTCCAGCCTCGTTGCCTAGAAACTGAAGAGGCGATAACTGCCACAACTAAATAATCGAATCATTACGATTCTTCCCAATTTAAACGTACAATCTGAAACCCAAATGGAGCCAGAAATTTTAGTTTTCTTATTTTTATTCACCTGTTCCTTTAAAGTGAAAATATGTTTTTCTTGCCAGCAGACACTTTAATAGCCACTTACATAATCACTAGTATCAATTAGTACATGATTTAAATGTGATTCATGTATTTGGCTTCGTGAGATAATAGAAATAAACCGTTGTTCCTCCTCGCTACTCGAATGCTGCTCATTAACCACTGTGTTGTGTGGACTGACTTCTGGCAGAGACGAGGACACAAAGGATACACCACCAGTAGCTTCTGCTGCATGCAAATGGAGTGTGGGCTTGTTGGGTGGATTCAGAGGTGCCTTCCAGCTGGGCTTGGTGCGCCACTGGGACGTATTTACCTGACAAAGCAGCACTCTGAAGAGCTGATCAAGATGCCATTTGGAGATAATGTGAGCTTTGTGACATGGTGCATCATCCTACTGGAAGTTTCCATCAGATGATGCTACACTGTGCTCAGAAAGGGATGGACATGGTCAGCAGCGATAGGCTGTGCTGGTTACACCATGACACACTGGTAGAGCCACCAAAATCTTCTCTCTCTATGTTATTGTCCCCTCTGCCAAGGAGGTTATGTTCTCATCACCTCTCTGTAAGTACCACAATCCTGGAAAAGTTCTGGATGGATTTTCATTAAGTTCTTGAGGAAATGTCAAAATGGAAGAAGCAACACGTAATTACACTTCGGGACTGATCCAGATCACCATCTGGATCCAAGAATTTCTATAAAGGCTTCTGTACTATTTGGTGAGAGAGGTCATTTCTCCATGACAGCTTCTAACTCAACAGATGAAGCAGAAATAACTGGCAAAAGAAAATGAAGTTAAACAAAATGTTCACTTCTTCTATAACTTTGAGACTATTATAGTTATTTGCTTCATCTTGGTGTCTAGGGGTATGTTTCCAGGATCAGCGATACGGTATCTATCCTAATGATGGAAACAGATGATGATTTCAGCTTGACATGTACATAAGAGCGTTGACATGGTGTTGGAAACTGGGTAGGCTGTTGGTCCTTTTGGGGATTTTCATCAAGTGAGTGACCCCATGGCTTACGGAGGTTTCTGAGCATCTCCAGCTGAGCAGTTTTACTACAATCCAACACAGTTACACCACACATCTCTGCAAATGTTCATTAATAAGCAGAGTCCCATGTAACAAATGAAAACTAAGAGGTGAGAGGATGATCATCTGTGGGTCAAATACTCAAAGAATTTTTCATATTTATTCAGTTGCAGGCAAAAATAAGCATATAAATAAAGAAATGAAAGTCAAAAGGCTTAAAAAAGATTTTAAAACAAGGCAAAATGTCCTTCTTCCTGTAATATGTCATGTATAAAAACACATTTGTTCTCTTTAGGAATATTTTTCTCCTAAAAGACATGAAGGGAAAATTTCTACTTCATTCATAATTTCTTTGTTCTAAATTAGGAATTTAATTTAGAAGAATGAGATATATTACTCTCTGTTTAAAAAAATGTCTCTGCCTCTTACATGCTTCTCATAAAAAGAGATGAGGTTGAGAGAAAAAGGGCGAGACTGTGCGTCTTGTAGATCCTCCGTCGTCTCTGGTCGATCGCTTTGTGTTCTCGCAGCAGTTTGCTTAAATGACAGTGAAACCAGTCAGATCGATAAGGCGATGACAAAATGCAGCATATACCGGGCGCCAGCCGAGAGAAAGCCACTGCCGAGAAGCTGGCAGAGACTTCTACCGGATCTGCTGCTCAGTGAAATATAAACTCTGCTGCTCGGCGGCGAGAACTGGAAAAATGCCACGTTAGGAAAAAAAAGCTCCGTCTCCTCACTTCTGCTGTTTTCTACTGAGGTGTTTGGACACAGAAGTTGTTCAATAAATTTCTTTTTTAGATGTTTTTGTTCACAAAGGGTTCAAAAAGGGTTTATAAAGAGCAAAAAGCATCCGAAAAAGCAAAACCAAGAGGCAGCTACACTTACCAGCCACTTTATCAGGTCTACCAGTTCAGCTGCTTGTTAACACACATATCTAATCAGCCAATCACATGGCAGCAAGTTGATGGACGGATGGATGGATGGATGGATGGATGAAAGGATGGATGGATAATGGATGGATGATGGATGGATGGATGGATGTAAGGATGGAGCTGCAGCAGACGGTGAGCTGTCAGGAACTTCCACGGCTGCAACTATTTAGCCAAATGGACAGAGTGAAGCATGTTGATGGCAAGTCAAAGAAAAGTTAGTTTTCTTCAGTGCTTATTCCAATGCAGGGTCGCGGTGACTCCAATGTTACGGCTGCCTGTATTGCTTTTCAGTCTACTAATTCTGAACCTTCAGCTGGGATTCCTGCTCAAAAACAGCTCTGATTGCTGCCTCCTGGTTGGGATTGGTCCTTCATGTCACCTGCTCATCTCCACCCTGCTCACTGGATAATTGGAACTCCAAGCTCAGCTGATTCCACTAATCGCCAGGACTTAAAAGACACCAGGAGTCCTTCATTCAGCGGCTACCAGTGGCTCAGTAGTGGTCTGCCTTCAGATTTGTGTTGTGACTGAACTGTTGTATTTCAGGAGGACTTTGACAGAGTTGCATTATTTTTCTGTTGTGTTGATCATTGTCATGGTTCTTGACTCGTGTTTTTGGCTACACAATCCAGTCCTGTTATATCTGTTAGTTTTTGTTTGGAATAGTTAAACTAGTGCTGTATTTTGTTGGAGAACTGCTTTACGGGCTTGTTTTTCTTTTGGTTTGGCTATTTTGAGGCCATTCCTGGCCTGTTCTTGCCTCGTCTTCCCCCTTGGACAATAAATCTGTATTGGTCCACATGTACACCTGGCCACAAGTCTTTCTTTTGTGCGGCTCAATTGCCCTAGCAGAGTCTGGGTCGTAACATCCAAGTCTATCCCAGCTAGGTATAGACCCTGGACAGGTCACCAGTCCAATGCAGGGTCGCGGTGAGTCCAAGTCTATCCCAGCTGGGTATAGACCCTAGACAGGTCACCAGTCCAATACAGGGTCGCGGTGAGTCCAAGTCTATCCCAGCTGGGTATAGACCCTAGACAGGTCACCAGTCCAATACAGGGTCGCGGTGAGTCCAAGTCTATCCCAGCTGGGTATAGACCCTAGACCGGTCACCAGTCCAATGCAGGGTCGCGGTGAGTCCAAGTCTATCCCAGCTGGGTATAGACCCTGGACAGGTCACCAGTCCAATACAGGGTCGCGGTGAGTCCAAGTCTATCCCAGCTGGGTATAGACCCTAGACAGGTCACCAGTCCAATACAGGGTCGTGGTGAGTCCAAGTCTATCCCAGCTGGGTATAGACCCTGGACAGGTCACCAGTCCAATGCAGGGTCGCGGTGAGTCCAAGTCTATCCCAGCTGGGTATAGACCCTAGACAGGTCACCAGTCCAATACAGGGTCGCGGTGAGTCCAAGTCTATCCCAGCTGGGTATAGACCCTAGACAGGTCACCAGTCCAATACAGGGTCAATACAGACCTCTTATAGCTGCACTAGAAGATGTTTTCAACCTCAATATGACAGATTTCTTTGATGCGAAGTGAAAAACGACCAATGCGACAGACAAAAATAAATTAACAAAAGCTGCTCATAAAATCAGATGACATAACGTCTTAATGAGATCATAAAATCCCATAAAATTTCGTCTCCACTTGCTCTCCATCAACAGCGGGTTGTGTATTTTACCACAGAGATAAAAAACATGATATTTTTGGAGGGTTTGTTGCTGCATCTCCAGGAGGATGAAAAGAGTCGAGTGTTGTAGCTCGGGGTAAATATCACATGCTACCAGATGTTATTTATACATAGTGATCCTGTGGTCCAAAGAGACGACATGACAAGATCAGAACAAATCTCCTAATGATCCACCTCGAGCTCATGCGGAGTTTGCTGAAGGTTCAGCCCAATAAAAAAGGCTTAATTTCCACCAGTGGGCCATTCAGGTCTTTGAACTGGCAGCATGAAAGCTGCAATAATGAACTCCTACAGTAAAAACTTAAATTAAACCACAGAGCAAAACTTTAGGACGGCTGGAGCACAAAAGCAGAGTTTAAACAAATATCAACAATTTTTGTGACTTTCCAAAGATTTCTAATTCAGCAAAGAATCTAGTGACCACTAATGAACACCGCTTACTTTTATCCTGTTATTACCTCTTAGTGGGCTAAACACACAGCTCAGAACACACACCTCCAAGTCCAGGCTCCCCATTAACAGATGAGACTTTAATGATAATGGCGACGTCTAATGACCACCATCCACCACCTTAATGTTAGCCAGCAGTCATCTTCTGCCTTGTAGCAGCAGAGTTTTGTCTCCTGAGCACAGAGGCTTTGCAGACGAAGAAGAAATACTTTTCTGTCATCTGATGCAAAATGGTTTTCTTGCTATAAAGTGTAAGAAATATGAATAATTTACTCCACATCCATCTTAGCCTCGCTTAGCTTAGCATATGAGCTGGCAGCAGAGGAAATGTGGCCTCCTCAGTCTGAAGCTCACTGTAAAACAAACATGTTGTTCCCAGCTTCTGCAAACTTTAAGCAGAGTGAGGAGTTGTGGAAGTTACTGTGAAAGCAAAGCTTGTAAACATGAATGGGTGGCTGCAGCTCAAGAGGAGGAGCAGTCGTGTTTCATAAAAGCTTCTGCTAAATGACTGCAGAATAGAATAGAATGGGTGTTCTTACCTAACTGCATGTTGATTTTTTTCCTGATTAAAATGGTTAACTGTGCAGAAAAAGGTCAAGGGGGGGTGTGCAGCATTTTAATTGTTGCAACAACTCTCGATGTGTCGTGCTACTGGCTAAGCTCTTTCAGAGATGAGGCTGTTGCAGACTGGAAAACTGGTTATGCAAGCAATTATCTTCATCATTACTGCTCCACACCAGCTATAGCTGTGCTTCTCTTCACTCTGCCCATCCTCCTTGCTCTTGAGCTTTAACACTGAAGTATTAGCACTCTCTTAAATCTATTAAGAGCTTTCCGACTCAATGGCTACGGCTAGCAACGGAGTTTTCAGCAGTGTCGAGAGAAGCTGAAAAAGCTCCAAAGTGACTATCGGCAGGTCAAGGACCACAATGGTAAGAGTGGATCAAACAGACGAGACTGGAAGTGGTTCTAACAAATGGATATGATTGATGGTCACCGACCGGCAAGCTGCAGACCAAGCAGCAGATTGCCTCTAGGTCCTGTGTTGCTATAGAGCTTGCCGTTCACAACGTTGACATCACAGTGATTTTGCACAAGCTCCGCCCAATTTAGACATGGGACTAAATTGTAATGGAAAAGAAACAGGACCAAGCTGAGACAAGCTGATACTAATGGAGAAGAGGCAATAAACTCAGCAGGCGAGTATTGGAGGGGATTTTTGCCCTTTTTTTGAGGGGGGGGGGGGGGGGGGGGGGGGGGGGAGTAGCCACTCATTTAACTGTGCCCTCATTCTACACATAAATGATCTGTAGCAGCTATATCTTGAAACGGTGAGTAATCAGGGTATTAAAAGTATTAAAAGTGAAAGTTTAACAGTATCCTGATCAGTGAGTGTAAAAACCTGCTGAGTTGCAGTAATGGTCATCACAAGATAATTATCATCATTAAATTCTTTCGCTCATGATCACCTTTGAATTGGTGATTTTAGTTCTAATGCTGAATAAGAGCCTGATGTCGGATCACAGACTGATAGTAAAGATGGTCTCATGGGGTCGACACAGGAAACATAATGCCTAATAACCACTTCTTATCTGGTTTAGTGCTCATCCGGTCGAGTAAAGCAGTATGAAGTGAAGTCAGAGTTCTAGAAAAACTACGTTAAACCTGATGCATTGAGAGGAATTTATATTTTGTACTGAGGAAAAGGAAAATTGCAGAAAAAAGTCTTTTATTTTTATCATCCACGCCATGTTTTTCATCAGTGTTCTTATTAAAACTTTTGAAATAAAAGAGATTTTACTAAATAAAATCTGATTTTTCGTTTCAAATTACATAATGGCAGCTCTCACCTTGACATTAAATGGAAACATATTGGCTTAATGGAAGAAAAAACACAACAGGAAAGTAAATATAAGTACTGATGAAACGTACACAGAGAGCAGCATGCAATCTCTATTCCACTGCGTCAATATGATGCGTTTATTGGGGGAGAATTTACCAAAGCGTGGCGGGAGATACGAGGCTTAATTAGTTTAATTATAATGCAAGGCTGTCATCTGCTAAACTGTAAGGTGCACCTTAATCTGCCAGCTAATTATAGGATGTTGTGCGGTGGTGGAGGTAGTACTGCTGAGATGAAGCAGAGGCCATGAGTAAAATGCAACGGCTTTTTCTTAATTTAATGCAGAATCACCAATAAATGCACCAAATATTGAAGCACATAAACTGCATCAGTGAAAAGTGACGTTTTTCTAAAACTCCTCCATGGAAAGTAGTCAAAGGCAAACCAAGTAAAAAAAAAATTCATTTAGGAAACATTGAGCACTTGCAGAATTTCAAGGTCAATGACTTTTTGGTTCTAACCCTTTCTGAAGAGCTGAATTGAAGCTCATTGGGCAGTTCCTTCCATCACCATCTTGGTAGTATTATGCGTGTCGTCTCTCCCGGAAAATACAAAAATGGGCAAAGAGGTGGAGCTGAGAGGGGGGCTGTGAGCGTGGGGGTGGATGATTGACATATAGCGAACTCCGACTTGCCTATAGCTAAGAGCTACCCACTGTACCATGCTGTAAACATGTTTATTTCTGCTGCGAAGTTGGTCTTTTTAACATGGGAGTCTATGGGGATTTGTGCTGTTTTGGAGCCCCTAGTGGATGAAGGGGAGAACTGCAGTTTTTGGCACTATCGCATAGACTTCACCTTTACCGCCGGATGCTCTTGCTTGGTTTTTGCACAACGGCTGAAAACAACCATCACTGCTTTCTCCAGTATGTCTGCCATGTTTGTTTACACTGAAGTGACATTTGACTGAGCAACATTTGGAAGAAGGTAATGCTGAAGAATTGGCTCTGAAGTGCACGCCACACGCTATGAGATCTTATGCCTTTTGTTATCATCATGTGTGGTCTCTACATGTGTGAAGGTTTGAAGAATCCTGTAATGTGCACTCCAAACCTTTCATGTAGGTTATAAAGGTTACAGAGAGCTGTCGTAGACGAAGCAAAGCATCCAAAACACTTTAAAATGCAACTCCTGAATATTACATGTACTTTGATGGGAGAAAACACTTTCTATTCAAATGTATTTGCCTCATCCTTTCTCTGCTCTGTGTAGAGAGCCGGCAAAAGAGTAGCCAGAAATCTATTCAACAAACACTAAATTTTACCATTATGGGGCTTAATAGAGGCCATCTGAAATTCTGTCTTTACTGGTTTAATTTAAAGGGACGCACAATGACAACGCTCCGATTTAAGAGAGAATCAGATCCACAGACTTCTCGGTTTTCCTTTAAGGAAGACTTTTACGCTTCGAAAAGAGAGTTATTCATCAAACAGAGGCATGAGACATTAAGGGCACTTATCAAGTACTCTGCATGTGAAGAATGATGTGTACCCCTCTCATCTTCAAGCATGCAAATTAAGAAAAAAAAGAAAAAGCTCATAGAAGGAGGACACGTTTCTGGTAGAAAATATTACACTTCCAAAAAGCCATCTGCTCGAGTTTAGCTGAAAACTTTTGCAGGAAGATCCATGCAGGAAACGGCACTAAACACGGGAAGATATATTTAGTATCCCAATCTCAAAGTCACAAGAAGGCGGACTATTTTTAGTTCACCAGCTGTTTACAGGAAAGCCAAAATTTGCTCGGACCAGTGGTGCAATGACAGATATTACCTGAAGGCACATCTCCTCCATAATTCATGTATGCATGTGTGTGGTTATGGCATTACATGAACTTAACATTAAAGATGCGCCTGAATGAAGAAGCAACATCTGGACATTACTGTACACTCCCAGCGCATGATTTCTCTTTCAGTCTGTTTAACAAACACACAAAAAAAAGACTAATTCAGCTGTTTCTTTTGTATAATTACCATTTATAAAGACTGAAATGCTGAAGAAGAAGCTCCTGCACCTCTTGGTAATGTTTGCAGCATGCGTATTCTCAAACACACCAACAGGCGGACACACACAGATCACTTGAGTGGCAGATGCTTGTTGTGTCTCCAGTGGGTTGATGGATGCTAATGAATGAGGCTTCTGCACGTATTGCATTAAGCCAGGTTTATCTGTGACAGATGTGGTGGCTCCTGCATGACATGCAGAATTAAATGAGATAATCACTGTGCAAAAGACTCACAAACACTCGCACCCAGATACACAAGTGACCGTGCCTGAATACAATAAAAAGCACCTTTGTTTCAATAGACGCCCTGCAACAGGATCATTTAACAAGCACAGCATGAGATCCATTTCTGCGCCGCCAACTCATCCTCTTGCATATGCTAAACTGATTTAGCTTGTTCTAAAAAGCAAAGAAGAACGTTTATGAGAGAAAACTGCAGAGAGGAAGATCAAATGGCTTTAAAACACAGGAATACATTCTTGGCCATCTGAAGCCAGAAAGGTAAGACACAACAAGCACAAAGATGGCTTCTGGGTCTTTTCCACTTCTCTAGTTTTTAGATCTTAATGGTAAAATTGGAATTCACCCAGGGTGCTGTCAGTGCCCTGAATATATGTGTGTGTGTGTGTGTGTGTGTGTGTGTTATAGAGACTCAGAGTTGATTACAGTCCATCTTCTGTTCCTTTCATCTTTCCACAGGTCTTGGCAGTGTCAGACTCCTACAACAGCTCTTTGCCCAGGTGTTATTCGGGCGGACTGAGGGGGCTCATCTCTTCCCTTATCTGAAAGGACTGACTTAATGTTGACGGCTGTGAGAAAACCATCAGCTAAATCGCATTTCATTTCTCAGTTCAGTTGTCGGTCTCTCTAACATCTGCAACAGCAGGTCGACAGGAGATGATGTACGCATCGACTCGGATTGATATAGGATGATTTCGCCTCTCGTTGCTGATGTTTGGGGTCAATGCAGAGAAAATATTACCATTTCTTGATTCAGTTCCATTGAACATGTTGACCTCTGAGGTGATGTGCAGCTGAAACATTGTGCAAGCATCAGGATTTCAGCGAGTTTGACCTGGTAAAATTCAATCATAGCATCACCAAAACTGCAGTATGTATAGGGTGGATTAAGAAGGATACAAAGATCAGGAGGTAAGCAAAAGAAACCATCAACCGTGATGAGAGGGCCTTCATGCTGTCCCATACATGGGACTCTCTCTTGCAAATACCATCGCCTGGCAGGACGTGTGGCCCACCTGGCACATTTGTCAAATTTCCAAGTGGGTCACACCTCCATGAATCTACCAAGGTCCCCCCCAGCTGAGAGATACGTCACGCTGTACGTCAGAGGACTCTTCTTCAAAGACTGAAGTGACAATCGAAACATTTTAAAGGTAAAACTACAGCTCCTCTCTAAAAAAAATAAAAACTTGTCTGCTAAGTAAAAAAGAAACCTCATATTTAAATTTAGAGTAGACATTCATTCATTCATCCATTATCCAAACGACTTAGTCCAATGAAGGTTCACGGGAAAGCTGGAGCCTATCCCAGCATTCTTTGTGCGGAAGGCAGGGTACACCCTGGACAGCTCGCGACTCCATCGCAGGGCCACGCAGAGACAAACAACCACTCACGCTCATACTCACTCCTAAGTGCAATGCAGAGTATCCAATTAACCTAACATGTATGTCTTTGGATGGTGAGAGGAAGCCGGAGTACCTGGAGAGAACACACGCATACAAGGGGAGAATATGCAAACTCCACACAGAAAGTCCACTGTCCAAACCTCACCCCAGCTGAGGATCGAACCAGCAACCTTCTTGCTATGAGGCCACAGTGATCGCCTAGAGTAGACATAATGAACATAGGGTGCTTCCAGTCTGCAGTGGTTGGCATCGATCAAAAATGGAAGAGACAGTGGTGAATCCATGACAGGGTCAATGATGTGGATCGGGAGCGAAGGCGGGCTCATGTGGTTCGATCCAACAGATGACCAACTGTAGCTCAAACCCCTGAGAAGAAGTTAATGGTTCTGATAGAAAGGTGTCAGAGTATCCAGTACATTATATTCATGCTAACCCATTGAAAGTAGCAGTAATGGGTACAGCTTCTAAACTGGACCACTGAACCACAGAGCAGTAGAAAAGGGTAGGATGGTCTGATGAGTCATGCCTGAATGCCCAAGTGCATTGCTTACCTGGCGAACACAGGGTACCAGGATGCACTATGGGGTGAAAAAAGGCAAGCCAGCAGAGGCCAAACCAAGCAAACTTTATTTATAAAGCCCTGAACATCAAGTACTGAACAAAGTGCTGAACATAAAACAACATTAAAAAGACTTCAAATCAGAAAAAAATACTTTAGAAATAAAAGAAATAAAATTTTTGGCATCTAGACAACAAAACAAAAAAGATGCTCAAACTACAAACAACTGTTTGAAGCATTATTTAAAACTAGAAGAAAGGGGAAAAAACTGATTTATCTTGAAGGAAGAAAACCACTTGTCAGTGAGGCTAAGCAGGAAAACAAAAAGACTTGACTAGAGCAAAGGAAGAAGGGCATGTGGTCTGATTCGTCCAGACTGACTCTGCTCCAGAGTGATGGGAGCAGCAGGAATGCAGCCATCATTTTTAGTACCTGTGTATCATAAAAGTCTAGGTTCTGGTATTGCAGGAGTTGCTCAGGTCTAGGTTCGGCTGTAGGTCAGTAACATTGGGTACGGTTACATGATGTTTTTTAATTTGGAATTAAATAATTCGGAATTAACGTATTCTCCTACAAGTTTACATGAAAATAATAATTCCGAATGGATGTTTACATGAAACACGTCCTCACTTAACTCCTCTTTAGAGCGGGTTGGGAAGGGTTCTGATTGGACAAAGGGTGCATATGACGTATGATGAATACCAGAAATAAACAAAGTTGGCTCCCTGCTTCTCATCTGTTCAGTGTAACTTGCCTCTACAAAGGCTCACAATATCATAATTACAAGATTTTTCCATCAAAAACTCATTCCACAAGACTCCACTTTGAGGAGGATGGAGACACAAAACATTTTTTATTGTGGAGAAGGCATTTTGGTTGCCTCTCCTGCTGCTGCTGTCTTCATCATTAGATAAAAGAAGTCGTCCAGAAGCATCTATTGCTTGAAATAAAGTGGTCACATGATCCCTATGTGACATGTTAATGAAGAAAAAGTGTTTCCGTTAGCCTTTTGCCATATACGTGTATATGAAGATGTCAGGAAAACCCTCTCATGAGAGTGTCAAAACACTTTAGAGATATTTAAGAGCTTTTTCGAAACATACATATTTCTATTGCGATTGTATTTTTTATTGTGATATTTAGATTATGCACAGTTGTCAGAGTAATAGAAACGCATCATGTGGGGACGCGTTATAGACCTACAAGCTAAATCTTGGCATCAGTATCTTTCTCTTTGTGACCGCAGGACAACTTTCTGGTAGTTGGCTGCCAAGAAGCAGACCCACACTCATCTTCTTGTCATCTCTATCTGTAGATGTTCACTGCATGATTAACCTTTGTGTTCGAGCCTCTGGACTGTGAAGGAAATAAAAGCTTCTTAAAATGCTCACCATCAGCATAACTGCCATTAAGAGAATGGAAAAAAAAAAGTCCTGCATCTGTTCTGCTAGCAACAGCATTGAACAGATCAACCCCAGAGTCAATGGCCTGCAGCCAGAGATGCACCCACTTGCTGAGCTTTATTTTTCCTGGTGTTATTTCCATCCTCTGATCCTGCTATGCTTTTCCAGATGAATCACTCAGAACTCATCTCCACCCCTAAAAACGAAAGGCTGCTCTCAGTGAAGACACAGCAGCTTTATCTGCGGTTTGTCTGGTCAACAAACGGTCTAGGATTATTAAAATTGATCTTAATGGATTATAATAGACCTCTGATGGACTGGCAACCTGTCTAAGGTGTACCCTAGGGCCGTAACAATATGCTGCCGTCCCAATTTGATTTGATTCCAACTTTTTGGGTGCCAATTCAATTTAAATTGTGATTCTCACGATTCTTTGACATTGTTTTTTGGTCTACAAAAATCAGCAAACAAAACAATAATGTACAATTTTTTTTTGCCTTTCATTTTTTGTTTCCAGACCATCATTCTGCTGCTACAATGCCCAAGAAGACAAGTAAAAAGATCAATATAAACAATTAAAATGACCAAAAAAATTATAATAGAATATTATTTCTGTCTGATAGGATACCTGAGGTTTAGGGATCTGCCGATACCGAGGGCTGATCCAACACCTGAACAGGTCTATTAAATTTATAATTTAATTAAATTTAATATAGACTTTGATCTATGATATTGCTGAGGCTATTATTCTATGGTCTAGAATAAAATATAAATTTAATGATTTCTAGTTTCATTTATTTCGTGTTTTATAGTTTTAACGTATAAAACATTAATTACATAATCATATAATTTATGTTTGATCAACACATGAAAACAAGCATTTCCACAGAACTTAAATAATTATAGAGTCAATAAACTCATCATGTCTATTAAAACAATCATGAAATTGGGCTTATAGTGAACATTTTCCACACCAAACAGGGCCCGGTCATCCAGAACAATAAATGACAAAACTTTGCCTGTTAATACGCTGCCTTTCTGGGTTTCTGTTGCAAATTTCGCATCTTTGTAAAAGCTATTTGTTGATGCTGGGTTTGTTGTGGTTTTCTTCCAAGGCTGCAAACTCTTTGTACACTATCACGTGACAACAACCCAAATGCTTTATGAGGTTGCAGGAAGTAGATCTGGATGCATTCGGAAACTTTACCCTTGCATGAGGCACGTTGCTGTTCCCCACGTTGCAGAATTTCCACATGAGAATTGCCGCCAAATTGCTAACACGATGCTAAAGCTAAATGTTAGTGCAACAGTGATTGCTTCTTCACCTACCGACTCAAACCAACCTCAACGCAGATGAATCACTCAGAACTCATCTCCACCCCTAAAAACGAAAAGCTGCTCTCAGTGAAGACACAGCAGCTTTATCTGCGGTTTGTCTGGTCAACAAACGGTCTAGGATTATTAAAATTGATCTTAATGGATTATAATAGACCTCTGATGGACTGGCAACCTGTCTAAGGTGTACCCTAGGGCCGTAACAATATGCTGCCGTCCCAATTTGATTTGATTCCAACTTTTTGGGTGCCAATTCAATTTAAATTGTGATTCTCACGATTCTTTGACATTGTTTTTTGGTCTACAAAAATCAGCAAACAAAACAATAATATACAATTTTTTTTTGCCTTTCATTTTTTGTTTCCAGACCATCATTCTGCTGCTACAATGCCCAAGAAGACAAGTAAAAAGATCAATATAAACAATTAAAATGACCAAAAAAATTATAATAGAATATTAGCATTTATTTGAAAAAAAAAAAATTAAAAAAAAAAAAACTATTTCAAAATTGTGAAGGAAAAAATCCCGATTTTTTATTTTTCTATTTGATTTCCCAACCCAGGTGTACCCTGCTTCTTGCCCAATGATTGCTGGGATAGGCTCCATCTTCCCCACAACGCTTAATTGGACCAAGCAGTTAAGAAAACGGATAGATGATGGATTATTAGTGAGATAAAAATCAGCTTGTTCACTGGCAAACCAAAATCAGGAACTGACGAGGATGAACCAACAGTAAACAGTAACTCAGCAGGTATCTCACAGCCGTTATCAGGTCTGATTAACACAAGGAAAACAGGAATGAACACAGATCCAAAAATTCAAGAATTTGTTCTTGTATTTTTACCACATACACAGCTTATATCACGCTCTTCCCCTCCTCTTTCTGTTTCTGCTCCTGAGAAAGATGCTGAGGATTAAATAAGCGAAGACAGTTTATCATTTATCCCTCCGTCCATCCGTCCTCTCGCACCCACAGGCTCTGATCTGATTATGTTTGTGACTGTACGGTTTCAGGAGATATGTGTGGATATGAAACTCAGACTACATGACCCTGTGCTGGAAAGATAGAGTCTAGTAAAAAAATGTAATTCCCCCTGAGGGCAGCGTGACAGTCTGTAAAAATGTAGCTTTTCTGCTGCACTCGGGTTCAGATTTTTGACTGTGAAGGATGACGTAGTTTTTAAAGGAAGAGTTTCATTTTGATGACAAACAGTGAGGAATATCTTCGGGGTAGTTGCATTAGCTGAGGCTGCTTGTCCGTTCACTGATCTCCCATGTGACATTCAACTAGATGCATTTAAAAAATGCATTTTCTACAATAACACTTTGGTTAAAATATATATTTTTTTATTTCTTTAAGTCTGGCTGCAATCTGTCTTTTCATCTTTATCCGCTCTCTTTGTGGTTTAAGCCTTTTACTGTGCTTTCACTTATAAAGTCTAAGATTTCTCAGGTTGTGTGAAACTGTGTGGTGAACTGTGAAGGAGAGCTCAACCTTCAGGTTTCCCAGTTTTTCATGCATTTATTTTCCATCCAAGAGGTTCAAAATCCAGCCACAATATGAAGTAACGAAAAAAAGGATTTATTTTGCAACTGTGTTGCTAAGATCCCTCTATTTTGATCCGAGCAATATAATTAAGCTGCTTTCTGTCAAACTTTTGACCAGTTAGATAGTTTAAATTGATGATTTTCTCCAATCAAGGGGAGCCAAAGATCAATAAGTGAGGATAAAGTTCTATATCTGTCTGAAAAGAAGTCAAATAAAGGGCCCGAATGGGTAAAATAAAGCCAAGAAGACGTTTTTAATCCACTGAGGCACCAAAACAAGCATTCATTTTAAAATGTATTTCCTTTGGAGGGTAATTATATCTGAATTCTTTGCAGTAATGAAAGGATCCCATATTTTTCCTGTTCCTGCACCGGATCCAAGTTTGATATCTTACAAAATGTCTGTATCTTTTTGGGAAGCACCGTGACTATTTGTTCTGGAGTTATATGCATATTTACTGAAAATGGCCCAATCTCACAATGATAAAGAATCCTCTAAAGCATTCCTGGATCCAGATGGTGACCCGGATCACTCCCAAAATTTAATCGAATCTGAGTTCGACCAAGAAAAAAAATCTGTCCAGACAAACCAACAGATAAACAGAAGCAAAACTATGACCTCTGCCACCTGTTTGGTAGATGTAAAAGAAAAAACAGACAAAAATAGTTTTAAAAAAAACAAACAAACAAACAAAAAAGTTTTACAGCTTTAAGAGTTAATTGCTGAGAAGAAAGAGGGGAGGAGATTAGCTCTGAGGGTAGAAGAGAGGACAAGGTACGTTTAATCCTAATCCAAAAGAGTGCATGTGTTTCCATTGCGACCCTTGATCTCAGAAAACCTCAACGTGGGAGCAGAGAGACACATGGATCTGGACAGGCAGAAACAAAAACAAAAGCAAAGTCTGTGTGCGAAACCAGAATAATTTTTGTCAGATTCATGGTATGAGGACCCCAGTCGCCCCATCGGCCCACACATCAGGAACTTGATGCTCATCATGCGCTGAAAGCATGAAGTGACGTCCTGTGTGGGCGCTGTCTCGCTTTCATATCCATCAGAAGGACAAACGCTGACAGAGCATGTCCACTAGGTTCTCTGTCTGAGTCCCAGCTGCCAGAAAACAGATGGAGGGTCAAACATTTCTGAGATGCAACAATGATGTCATGCATATTCAGCCCAAAGACCAACAGCAAGGATTAATCCAGGGATTTGGGTCTTTCCTGTTTAGATTCTGTCCATGATAAATAAATTGTGTTACACAGAGATAATACTCTCATCAGGGAAAAAATGGGCTGCAAAACAAATGTTTGTATGGCCATTACTGACAAAAATAAACACTATTTTATTTTCCTCCATGTAATTTGAATTTTTTTCCATGACCCCAAAACATTTCTGCCATCTTTGTGTCTTCTAATTGGAGGAAAATTTAAACTTTCCACTTTTAAAGTTGTTAAGAAATTCAAGTTGATAAAATGCAACAAGTAAAACAATCAGACTGAGTTTGGTTCGCGGCACTGCTTCATTAAAAGCTAAAATTCATGCAACACTCAGGAAATTCATGCGACATCTGATCTCGAAGCCAAGCAAAAGCTAATTTTGCGTTTCTACACTGCAGTGGATAAAAATGTTGTTTACTGGTTGCCTGGTATCAAGGTTACTGGTGCAAAATTATATAAAAGCATAAAAAACATAAAGCAATCAACACCAAAGACAAGAAAAGAACCTAATTTTCTGCTTAAAGCTGTGCGATCTTTAAAGATAAAGCAGTAAATGTGTCTTCCTGCTGAAAGTATTCATCACAGTCCAGAGTCATAATGATAAAACAGACAGCTTTATGACATGGTTGCAAATACAGTGAAGCTGAACCTCCTACACCATCAGCAGTCAGCTACGTCTGTCAGGATGACTTTAAAAGACAGAAGTGTTCATTCCAGGGTTGGTCAGCAGGGCATGAAAAGGACTTTTAAACGCTTTCTTAGTTGTTAGTTTTCCACATTTAAGGCCGGCAGGCTGCGCTCCCTGCAGACCAACACATCTATGTCACACAACAGGATTCATGTTGGTCTGGTGAGAGTTATAGTTGCCACAGATACACAAAAACAAACCAGTCGAACCTAGGAAGGTTCCATTATTTCTGTCTGATAGGATACCTGAGGTTTAGGGATCTGCCGATACCGAGGGCTGATCCAACACCTGAACAGGTCTATTAAATTTATAATTTAATTAAATTTAATATAGACTTTGATCTATGATATTGCTGAGGCTATTATTCTATGGTCTAGAATAAAATATAAATTTAATGATTTCTAGTTTCATTTATTTCGTGTTTTATAGTTTTAACGTATAAAACATTAATTACATAATCATATAATTTATGTTTGATCAACACATGAAAACAAGCATTTCCACAGAACTTAAATAATTATAGAGTCAATAAACTCATCATGTCTATTAAAACAATCATGAAATTGGGCTTATAGTGAACATTTTCCACACCAAACAGGGCCCGGTCATCCAGAACAATAAATGACAAAACTTTGCCTGTTAATACGCTGCCTTTCTGGGTTTCTGTTGCAAATTTCGCATCTTTGTAAAAGCTATTTGTTGATGCTGGGTTTGTTGTGGTTTTCTTCCAAGGCTGCAAACTCTTTGTACACTATCACGTGACAACAACCCAAATGCTTTATGAGGTTGCAGGAAGTAGATCTGGATGCATTCGGAAACTTTACCCTTGCATGAGGCACGTTGCTGTTCCCCACGTTGCAGAATTTCCACATGAGAATTGCCGCCAAATTGCTAACACGATGCTAAAGCTAAATGTTAGTGCAACAGTGATTGCTTCTTCACCTACCGACTCAAACCAACCTCAACGCAAGATTACATAACTTCCTGTGTGTCTGTGGAGGGCTTGGGCAGGAAAAAAAAAAAAACCTTATGATTCAGTTTCCATGGTAACGGATGGTGTTTTCATGAACATATTCAATCCTGATCCCCTTATTTTTGAGAGGATCAATGATTATACAGGCAATCTTCGGTTTACGAATGAGTTCCGTTCCTATGCCGCGGAATAACCCGAAATTCCGCCTAAATACTCCCAAAATATTCCCTAATTACTCAGTATCAATCAAATTACACAAGTTATACATCGGATTAATGAAAAAACCGTACAGGCGTCTCAGCATCCATATCACATATACGCAACTTCGCAGCTTCAAAACTTGCTTTATTTTTTTCATTTACATTCATTTAATGAGCGTTGTAAAGTCGAGAACTGCATAACTCAAGGACTGCCTGTAATTAGTATTGGTCAAACTTTATAATGTACTCAATATAATTTGTATGTATGAGCTTTTTCCACCTCAACTTTTAGGTGAATTGTGCCTAATTTTATAAAAATTAAAAAGACATGAAACAAAGAACAAGGCACCAGGATATGGACGGTAAACTGAATGAATCTGGCACCTGGAACGGTGCAGACTGGGAAGCATTTTAACACGAAATTTCTACAGTAAAACATCATAAAAGTGACCTTCACACCAAAAACAAGCAAGATCACTTTTGTTTTGACTGAAAACGCAGTGAGCATCTAAACATGCAAATCCTCTTTTGTCTCAGCGCTCAGAAAGGCGTTTGTTGGCTGCTCATCGCTCACACGCCAGAAAAAAACCTGCTTTTTTATTCTAAAGTACAAGTGCAGTAAGGGACACGAGCGGGGAAAATGCTTCAAGGCTTTTCATAACACACGTTCCACATGCAGCATTGTGGATGAGCGCAGCATTTAACACAAGGCGTTTTTCATATCATTTCCACAGATGTGCTGACTTATGCTGCTTTACTCCGGAGACGGCGCCGCAGATTGAGCTCGCATGACTCTGCACTGCGGGAGGAACGGGAAACCGATGAGAGCCGTGTGCTGAGGCAAGATCAATATGATAGTTATCTTGAAATGATCTTCGGATAATTACAGCCTTGTGTTTGCTCAGATGGTTAATGGTAGGGAAAGTGATGTAAAAGCGAGTGAACTGTGGCTGCGTGCCGGCTGGTAACCGCGCGATGCTCAGGGTCTCGTAATCAAACACGACATTTCATCATTTGGTTTAATGGCTCTGCGCTTAACAGAAAGTTGTTGGGCAGAGAGAACAAAAGGCATGCGAGGAGGCATGCTTTAGTTGGATGTAAACCCTTTTACAGAGACACGTTATGAAGCTGAGCGGTGTTGACAGCTGGCCTGGAGTTTGGCTGCAGATCTAGTTAGCAGATGCCAAGGTTACAGGTACAATGTTTATTGCTCGCTGGCAGGCGAGTTTTAGTGTCTCTGAGGTTACTGAAAGTCCCCTGTGATGGAAATACGGTATTTTGATGTAGCTTTCATACTCCAACGGCTTCCATAGTAGAGCTGCACGATTATGACCAAAGTAATAATCGCGATTATTTTGATCAATATCGTATGTTTTATATATATATATATATATATATATATATATATATATATATATATATATGTGTGTGTGTAAATAAAATTGTGATTACAATATTACAATATTCATTTAGCTTGATGTGCAGACTAGTTTATGCTCATCCAGTGTCCAATCTGCTGAAACAGACCAGGATTTCTCCTGCGGTTTTGGCAACGTGGTTATCTGGAACATATGGTCTCTCAACGCCATGTAACACATTTATAGAGTCTATGGTAAAGCTCATATAAGGGGACATGTTTGGAGTTGACCAGAGGTGGAATGGTAAAACTGAATGTCTTTGATCGCCTTCAGAATTTAATTTTTCATGTTATTGTAAAGATGTGGAAAAGCTGTTTGTAACATTAATGTTCATCCAGGCAATTCAGACTGGCTGTGAAATGTTTACAATATTTTTCAAAATGTTGCCTTTTTAACAATATTAAAGGGCAGCATGGCTTTACCAACCACGCTGTCTGAGTGTACACCACGTTGCACTGTCCTGTTGGTATTTAATCTGTCGGTTTAACACCGCAGTGATCGTGGACTGTCGAGAAGATGGAGCTCGCCTGTTTCTTAAGGTCATGGGTGCAGATGGAAGCTTGTTGTATTGCCGTGTTTAGTTGATATTGTCTTAAAACAAATGTGGCAGAAAAGAAAGACAAATGAAAATTATTGCGCTTGGTGAACTCATTGCATGCATTTTTTCCAAGCGGCAACCTCCGGCGGTTAAAAGTGAAGCCTATGCAGAACTGCATAAAACTGCAGTCCCCCCTTCATCCACTAGGGGCTGCAAAACAGAGCGAATCCCCATAGACTCCCATGTTAAAAAGGCCAAATTCATGGCAGAAATAAACATGTTTACAGCCTGGTTCAAAAATCCATTTTCGATTTATAGGTCAGGTTTACCTTCATGACAACTGTGGGGGGAGTGAATTGTTTTCTAACTCGCCCGTTTTAAAGTAATCTCAAAGTTCAGCAAATTTAGGGGCGTGTCCTTTTGATTGACAGGTACCAATCTCTGGCTTCAAGTCAGAAGAATGTAGAACAACCGCGGTTTTTAGCTGGTTAACAACGTGACTTAGCTTTAGCCTGCTTACCTCCGTCAGCTGGTTAGCTCCTGTTATCTCGGGGTTAGCTCGGTTAGCTTTTAGCTCCAGAAAGTGCAGAGTTCGCTCGATGTCAATCATCCACCATGATGCTCACGGCTGCCCTCTCAGCTCCACCTCTTTGCCCATATTTGTGTTTTCCGGGCGAGACGACGCGCATGACGCTGTCAAGATGGTGATGGTAGGGACCGCCCACTGAGCTTCAATTCAGCTCTTCAGAAACCTATGGGTGACGTCACGGAGGCTCCGCCCATCTCTTTATATACAGTCTATGATTTTTTCTTGTCATGCGATTAATGGACTTATTGCTGATTGCGACAGGCCTAGTTCTAAGGGAAAAAAGGGATCCAAACGGCTCTAGCAAGGTGGACCTAATAGACTGTCCAGTTACTGTAGATGTATTGCATCGTGGGATTCAGTGTTGCCACTGCGTTATTCAAGAAGTTAGGGATGATACCAGTGACTTTCCCATTGGAGGACAATCATGTGATCTAATGAAGAAGTTTCACTGATCAACAGGAAATATAAAACCTTACTCAACTTAAATAAAAACATCAGACTGATCACTTTGTTCCAAAAAACTTTGAGCTCAGTGCTGACGGCAGCCTGGTGTTCTCACTGATTTCTACATCAGACTCAAGTGTGAAACTGTTCAGGCCTAAACCATGTATGAAAGCTGTATGAAATATTTGAAGTAGAATTCAAAGAAAAAACATTTTCAAAAAGCTCATCTGTTCTTGTTGCCTTTAAATGTTACACACCCACCACAGTAGCCCAGAAGGGACAACATCTTAAAAGAAGGGTTGTTTTTGCTTCTTTCTGTGTTTTTTCAGACATGATAGCTTTTTCCATATGCTTAGAGGGGGTGTGTGAGGCAGAGTGTAGGATGTGTACTGCAATATATAATTTATGCTGCTATGTTTTGCTGAATACTACACACTGAACTAGGGATGCACTGATCCACTTTTTGGGAGTTCCGATCCGATATCTGAAATTTTAATATCTCCAGATACCGATATTTGTCAATACCAAAACTGTTTATGTGAACATTATTGTGACTATGGTTATTATTGCTGTTATAACTGTGTAAGATTTCATCAGGTTGTAATAAATGACCCATCCTTTCGGAAGTTACCTCACCAAAACAAACATTACAGATCTAACAATTTCAACAAATTTTTATTTTGATTTGGCACATTTTACCTAAATACAACGATAAATATGTGGTTTTGAAACAAAGATCTCGCTTTTAGTGTCACAAAAAAGTCACATTTTGACATTCAAGGCATTTATTTCTTTTAAAACATGTCCAAAGCATGTCATTAAACACATCTGCGCTAGCGTGACAAGTGTGGTATCGGGTATTGGTTATGGTATCGGTACACTTTTATTATTACCAAGTACGAGTACACACACTTGGTATTGAGCCGATACTGATACTGGTATCGGTGCATCCCTACACTGAACCTTTACGTAGCATGTCTCCGCCATATCCTGTCTGTGATTTGAAATCTGCTGTCGGACTGTGGTATAATTTCACCGACTAATGTGCCTTCCAACGTTACTGACAGGTCAAAAATCAATCCACTCCCAGAAAAAGCAACGACATCTCCATGAGCCTTGGCTGTACTCAACATTTGGTGCTAATAATGACATACATCCCATCCATCCTGCAAAACAAAGATGGCACTAAAGTGGTAAAGGTATACTCAACACATACATACTAATACACTTGTGTGGTTCATATACCTTCAATAAAATGGAAGCATAGTTCCAGAGAGACACATTTGTCTTCTTTTTCCACTAATTCTCCTCCTCCTGCTTCACATTGTTAGAAGAGGATCGCTCATTAAATGGAGATTATGTTTATAGAAGCAGTGTTTTTTTAATGAAAACGACGTGACAAAGATGAAGCACAAAGACCAACAATGTTCATCATCACATTTTCTGACATGCGTCATTTCACAACAGTAGCGCATGTCAGATTCAGGGGTGAAGCTACCATATTATGTGCCAGTCATGCATGCAATCTCACAAGAAATCACCACTTTCATGAGAAAACAGTTGTTTTTTGACATATTTAAAACTGCTGCAGTGTGAAGATTTCAGCAACGGATTTCTGCTTTAGGGTTTGTCATCTTCTGCACAGCATCCTAAACTTTTTACACCAATTTGAAGCTTAAAATCTGCAAGTCTTTAAAAAAAAAAAAAAAAAAAACCCTGTCACAGTCGGAGGACCACACAGTTTCTATCCATCTCAGCACACATGCGCACACTCTTTAGCACCTCATGGCCCTGAAGTGTGCAGATAACTTAAGCTGAGAAAAAGTCAAAAGTAATTTCTCCTGAATGCTCATCCCACCATTCTTCCCGCCTCAGCAGATCTGGTTGCAGAGCCGAGAGAAGACGGTTTTGAGAAGGATTCGCTCTCAGGAGGTCCGTAGTAGCAGCTAACAGGCAGCAACGTGATGGAGCTTTGTTTCAACCATCTCTGGATGTTATTCCCCTCACACAGGCCTGCCCACGCACACACACATGCACAGTTACCCTGTTATCTCTTTGGCCTGCTAGTAAGCCTTTTATGTTTTCCCCACAGACCTCTCAGCATGCTGCCGTTGGCCGTGTGCCACTTCAGCGAGGATCTGAAAACTGTCTCCATCAATCTGTTCATTTTGTTCTACCTCGACTGCAGGTGAACGTCATGCATATAAATTCTAACAGCAATACAAATGATTCAGTGTTTACCATTTAGTGCAGGTAGGTTCTGCAACAGCTTTTTTCTCATAACTATTATTTTATTGAAGCAAAAGCAGCTTCATGCTACTGGAAACAGATCTAAGGGGAAGAACAGAGCTGAGTGATAGGTCTCGCTGGAACGACAGACGGGCAAACTCAGAAAGTAGTTGGTAAAGATAGTTGAACAAGAAAGTTGTGACGGCCTCGTGGAGGCATAGAGAATTTTATAAAAGTGCTTCAAGGCTCCTTTCTGAAATGACAAACCCCAAATAAATCAAATGCATCTTCACAACTTCAAGGGCTAAAATATGAGTTTGGTCTCTACAGAAAGTTGAGACGTGTGGGATTAGTACAGAATTTACAGGATCAAGATATATGTTACTGTATCAGAGTAAATTTATCTGAAACAGCAGATAATGTAAATAAAAACATACACACTAGCAGCCCAATTCATCTAGGAATTAGTCATGTCGAAGGAGGAAGTAAAAGATAAAAAAAAAAAAAGCCAATATCTCAGGAATCCATAAGCTCTGATGATCAACACCATTATGCGCACCAGAGTAAAGAAAACTGAGGGATAAATTCACAGAAAAACCAAAAGGATCCAGAAAGAAGAGAATCTAGAGATAGAAGAAACTATTCTTAGTGATGTCACATTGTTTATTACACCCATAGACTGTAAAAAGTATGGACAGAGCCTCTGTGACGTCACCCGTAGGTTTCTGAAGAGCTGAATTGAAGCTCATTGGCTGGTTTTGAGCATCGCCATCTTGCAACACGTGTCACACATGTCGTCTCTCCCGGAAAATACAAATATGGGCGAAGAGATGGAGCTGAGAGGGGGTCTATGTGTTGTGGATGATTTACATCTAGTGATTTCCAACCTGCATGTAGCTAAGAGCTAACCGAGCAAATCCGGAGTTAACAGGAGCTAAAATGGGTTTTTGAACCAGGCTGTAAACATGTTTATTTCTGCTTTGAAGTTGGTCTTTTTAACATGGCAGTCTATGGGGATTTGCTTTGTTTTGGAACCCTAGTTGATGAAGGGGGAACTGCAGTTTTTGGCACTTCTGCATAGGCTTCCCTTTTAACTGCTGTAGGCTTCATCCATGTGGTCTATGGGTACGCCGCCACATCGGGTGGCAAAAGGCTAGCTGCCATCATTGTGACCTAATGCCAAAAGTAATCTCAGTGAACCAATTTTTGACAATTTAACAATTTATTCGCTGTGACTTTAACATATCTTAAAGAAATAGATTCTGATTATGTAAAAAGAAAAATGTAAAACCATTTCTGTTGCTTTATTCTTTGTGTAAACATTAAAGGGTTAAAAGTAGATCAACACGATTATGCTAATGCTTCACTGTGTAGACTGAATGTGAAAGTTGGACTTTACAATCTTATGAGACAATAACGTATCAATGCTGAGCATTTTTAGTCTGCAAAATTAGAATTTAGAGCATACATGTCAAACTCAGGTCAATTTTGGCCCGCACTAAAATTATATTTGGCACACGAGATGATTTCAAATATGTGTTACGTCTGGCGCGCCGATCCATTATACAGCACACGTACCACTAACACTACAAAGCCCACAATGCTGTCTTGGCGCGCTAGACTCCGGAAAATGACGCCCCCCCCTCAAGTTGCGTTTGTGGGAGAGTCAGATGCAGCGAGGAAACCTGGCTCATTTTTTTGTGCTGCCAAGTCATGAGAGAGCAGACCTCTACTGCCGTGTTGCCTTTTGCACAGTTTGCTTAAAAAGTCAATCTACTTAGCGCTGAATTTACCCGATGATTTGCCAACTTTGAAGTAAAAAAATGTAGATTTGAACTTTTTAGCAACCCGTTTGCTGTTGATGTGAAAAGCTCACCAACCTCCAAATGGAGCTTATTGAGCTACAGTGTAATGACACGCTCAAGTCAAAGGATGACTCTGTCGGTGCTGCGTAATTTCCTCCTTACCTTCCCGACATGCTGCCTCAAGTCTGTGCCAAAGCCGCTCAAATGCTCTCTTTGTTCGGCAGTACATATCTGTGTGAGCAACTGTTTCCTTTAAAGGTAGAGTATGTAAGATTTTCAATATTTTCAAAATATATTAACGAAAAAAATAACTACAATCATAATTAGATAGTTTTTTAAACATGTAGGTTCCAGTCTGTCCATATTTGATGCGTTATTAAATTACAAGTTTAATAAATGACAAAGACCCTTCTTGAATGTTTTCTGACCAGTAAAAAAAAAGTACTTTTTTCCACCAGTAGGGGGAGTATAAGCCCATTTATTGAGGAGCGGCTCTGAGCTACAGCTCACAAGCGATTCCTGCCCTCATTGGAGCTGGCAAGGAGGAGGGGTGAGGGGTGAGTTTTGCTCATTACTGCCAACCTGTGGCCGTTTGTGGAGGTAGCAGTTTTGTGGTTTTGCTCACGACCTGGTGTTTGCCACCTGGTGGTGGAAAGAATCGCCTTGAAATCTTACATACTCTGCCTTTAATGAAGATGAACAAAACACAGAAGTCGTCTCACTGATGAACACCTTCATTCAGTCCTGAGGATTTCTTCAGCTCAGAGCCTGACTCCACAAATTGATGCACTTGCATGTAAGAAGTGATGCCAGGTATCTGGAATGGACCCATGTGCATCATCAGAGTAAACAGAAGCAAACCAAACTGAATAAATAGGATTTTATTAACCGAAGGCATGGTCTGTTCAAAGTTGAAAGAGATAATTGGGTTTTTTTTTTTTTAGATGTTGGCCTTGATGGCCTGTGATGAAAGATTTAGGTTACAATTAAGATGAATATAAAGTTCCAGATATAGAGACCTGATATTTCTTTCTTTTTTTTTTTTCTTTTTTTTTTAAAATCTGTTCTGGGTTCAGTGTTGAAGCAAATATTGGTATAACTATTATTTAATATATGAAAATGTTAATACATTACTGTACCTCAAAGACAAGAAAAACACGAATAATAGCTGTCACTTTCTGAATAAAAAAAATGAGTTTGGCCCTCGACTTTGCTCCTCTGTTTAATTTTGGCCCTCTGTGAATTTGAGTTTGACTCCCCTGATTTAGTGGAACGATTAAGGCTGAACAGCCATAGTGGTGCAGCTGGATCACCTGTCCAACGTCTGTCTAAATCTGTGGGGTATTTATTATAAAAGAAACAAACTTCTTCCTCACAGTCCTCTTCTTCTTTTGTTTCGCACAGCTTGAAATGTTCCTCTTAACAACAAAGGATCTGTGCGGCGGCCGTCACGCTCGTCCACTGCGAGGGAGATGCGCGTTCGTTCTGGTGGACTGGATTTCTCAGCTAATTGCAGAGCGGCGGCCCCATGTGTTCGCTTCACAGGCAGAACAAGGCTAACAACGTTTGACTCTGATGTGTTGGGACTGAGGACAGCGGATTCCACACACAAGCATATTCTGAGCGTGCAAACCTCAGCGCGAGTGTTGTCATGCAGTAGTTGTAGCTAATGATGTTTTCCCCCGACTGCCCGTCTTTGAAGCAGACGGATGAAGTCAGAGGATGGAAATAAAATCTGTGGCTCGTGATTTGACAAGGCGGACCTCTCCTGTTTGGGTTGATACACCCGTCACTAATGATTATGTCAATTTGGGATTACCTCTTGACTTTTGTTTGATCAATCTGAACCCACAAAAGCAGCAAACTTTCTCACTTGAGAAGCAGGAAATGCCCTATTTTACATGTCTGCTTTTGAAATGGCTTTAACAATAAAAAACTAGACTTATAGCATCCGAAACGAACATCCGGTGTTATCGTGCGGCGATCAGGACTCATTTAGTTGAGGCTTAATCCTACTTAGTGAGCATTGTTGGCAGCTAGTGTCACCTCACTAAGGCTCATTGTGTTGGTTTTGTGGTCTCGTGTGATTGGCTGAGGCAATTTCTCCGTATCTGTGATAAAAAATTCAGCCTGGACGTAATCTCACATTGTGTTGCACCTGTTCTGTCGGCTTGTGGATAAAAATACCACGGCTCCAGGAAGCAGATGACAGATGCCACAGCCAAGTCCAGATAAAACTGATGAGAAGGCATTATCTCTAACAGGGAGAGCAACAAGAGAGGGAAAAAAAACACACATTCCTTACAAAGCAGTGCTCTGCAACATTCCTCTGGGAAAGTTTGGGTCCTGACATTCATAAAAAAGTTATTCTGACATGTTCTTTCCTCAGTAGCAACAACGAGCCTCCCAATGCTGTAAAAACTCTCTGAAACTCAACAAGAAGCCCCCACCGGCTGACTCATTTCTCCAGTTATCTCAGGTTCTGGGCAGACTGAGCATCCACAGGAAGAGACAATAAAAGCCAGAAACTCAGAGTTGCGAGATACGTTCAAGATAAATGATGGTCAAATCGGGCTGGGTGATATGACCAAAATCTCATATCCCTAAATAGCTCATTTGCACTTTCGCCACCACTTGACGCTGCTTTTGCTGCTTTTGCTCGTTGACTTTATTCTATATTTTGTTTTCTTTATCCTGATTCTTGCGCAGGTGATAAAATGAGTTAGTTGTGTCGGAGTCTGTTGTTGGGACTGAGAGCTAGAATGTTGGTTCCACGTCAGTCTTTTTATATCCAAACCGCATCCATGCGACTGAAATTTCCCCTCTTTTAGGAACAAGCTCATCAGATTTGGTTAGCTGTTCATCTTTTAGTGAATTATCCTGGTCTGAAACACGTCTGCTACTGTCTTCCTCCATGTTTGTTTATATATAGTCAAATCAAATCAAATCTTTATTTCTATAGCACTTTTCGTGCTTAAAAACAATAAGGGCTTCACATAATAAAACACCCGTGCCCTATTAGCCTCTATAACAGTAAAAGAAGACAAATGGCCAGGTACATGTGTACCAGATAAAGAAACGATATCCTCAGGGTGCATCTACACAAAGCAGCGTGCATGCCGTTAAGCGCATCTTGATGTAAAATACTGCTGTAAAGCACCTAAACGTGGTGTGAACTATATGAGCCTCATATGAAATTATAGACATTTTCTATCGTCCAAAGGAGATATATTGTCATATTGCCAACCCTATGGGCAAATACCCCCAGAACTCCTTGCTTTACAACTATAACAGGGTGGGACTGCACCGTTTAGTTGGGTTGCTCTTAAATAAATCACCGTTGCTTGTAAGTAAGACCTGAGCTGTCATGTTGGTCGCAGAAGTCTCTAGTAACGCCCAAAAAAGTCACTAGACTGGCTTTTTGCTAAAGGTGCCTCTCGAGTTGTACATACTGTTTACAGCAGTGGAAGAGGGTCTACTTCCAGTACTCACCCAATTTGGTTTCAGAAGTTCCAGTGTGTAATTCATAACATGACAAAACAGGAAAAGATACAATGCTGTACAATGCGATGTAATGCAACACAATACACTGCGATACACCTTTATTGTTGGACAGTGGTTGAATATTTTTGTTACATCAGTAAGATAGAAAATGATTTTACTGGTAGTTGTTTTTGGTATCACTCTTATTGTGATCTTTTGGAGCATAAACTTGAATCCCACAGCTCTAATTTATCCCAACAAAGAGAAAGATATTTGAAATACAAACATTTGGCTAAAACGGGACAAAACTTGATATAAGAATGAAGAAGGTGTGTATCCTGATGAAATCTGGGTCTGATTCCATCAGGTGAAGCAACATAAATAAAAACCAGTGATGGTGATGGTGCATCAAACTTTAGATCTTCTCAGGCTCCAGATTCATAGTTCCTCCACCTGGTACTGGTTGGTGCACTTATTCACACCAAAAACTGCTTTTTTAAAAAATGTTTAATCCATATATATGTTAAAAAGCCAAAACAACATTCAGAATGTGGTGCAGCGGTAAACTATTTGAGGGGGACTATTTCACTGTTGCACCACTGAAGATGCATATGGTGGGGCAGCTGTGTTATTCCAGAATAAGATTACAGATTAATACTAATAATGTAGAAAGCTAAAAGCCAACGATATGTCCTAATATCCAGATACGGTTCAGAATCAGAGAAAACACATGATCACAGACGTCATTTTAACCCTTTTAGCTCAAACCTGAAGTTAGAACCAATAATAAATGTCCCTGTGTTTCTGTCACGGTTTTAAACTTCAGAATAATTGTCCTGTAACATGTTAAAATGTGTCGCTGAGAGAGTTTAAACAGTAGTTATAAGATTGTTCTCTATGATAATGCACCTATAGAGGTAATATAACTTCTTAAAATTTATTTCTTTTTTCTTACTCTGCTCATTTAGTTCCTTTTGTAAAACGGGAGAGGCTTTTATATTTGCTTCTGCATCAAATCACAGCCTTTTGCCTTATCTCTTTTATGTGATTATTTCATTTAACAGTAATCATGAATGTCTACATTTAAATAACCAGGTTGCAGCAGTTCAGTGATGCACTCATCTGTCTGTGAAGAAGATGATGCACACCGACTGAGTTGAAATAGAGTACATCAGGTTAGGGATCCTCCACCTGCCACATATAAGGCAGAAGGACATGTTTTTTGATATGTGATGACAGCAGACAGATAAAGTAAAGCAACCGCCACAGACGGCAGATTGTGTGTGGAAAGATCATCTTTCCTCCAGGTCTGCAAACTCTCCGAGCCATGGTGGGAAGGGAAAAGATGTGTGTGGGTGAACTGATTCACCGGGGCAGCTTGCAAGATTTCCAAAACTCTGATTGCGAGCATCAGTGGCAGAAACAAAAATATGCTCACACGTTTGTTGTCAATACACGGCATAAAATACAGGACTGCAGCGCTTTTTGAGAGTTTGCAGGTGACTCCAGCGACTACGTACGCAGTGACATGTTAACACTAAGCTGCCCTGCCAGAAGAAGAGTCAAATCTGTTTTAAAAACCAACATTTTATTAATGATTTGCACAGACAATTATAGATATTCTCCATCTGCAACTATTTTTCTTCAAATAATCTGATTAAATAAAAAATGTTATTTTGTTATTAAAATAACATTTTTGTTATGTTATTGAAAACTGTGGTTTTCAGTGGAAGTCAAAGGGACACTTTTGGTCTAAAAGGTTTGCCATAGTTTTTATCTGACACCACATAAAACACACAAATGGTATCAAATAAATTGTTGTTGCAAATCTTTTACATGTACAAGTGTCTAATCACCACCAAGGATGAATCTATTTAATATTTATTACATAGAAAATAGTTTAGTTTTATATTTTTCTGATAGTTAGCGGCAGTAATTGAAATAATTAAACTGATTTTTAAAGGGTTAAAATCCTTAAAAATTACTTAATTTTTGGTATTTTAAGCAGGTTGGAAGTTGTTTAAGAAATTAAATTAAATCAAATATATACCTATTTTATAGCAGTTTTAGCCCACAGGGTAATAAATTTAAGGAGGACACAAGGGTTCAGGAATCTATAAAGAAGATTTAAACTTTTTAATCAAATTTATCAATCTTAATCAGTCAAAATGTTGTCTCAATATTTCGGAGGAATGTTTCTTCAAATAATTTGAATATTTAATCTCATTGAGAAGATTATTTGAGAGAAACTATGTTAAACAGTCAATTATTTAAAAAATCAGGTGAAATCTCATATGTACACAAGTATATTTACTCCATAAAGCAATATTGACTAAAACAAAATATATTTTACAATTTAAAAAAAAAAGGTATTGTGAAATTAACTGAGATAAAAAAGTTGTTTCTTGATCATAAATGCAACTTTCTAAATAAAAGTAAAGTCATCCATGCTAACTGAGGATTTCTGCTTCAGCTTTGCACAGAACCAACTGCACACTCAGAGGGCAGGATTAGATGACCCATATGTTAAAACATTAGCGAAGTCAATCCTACCTCTCTGGATGGAGATAAACAGCTGTTCTGCATGTGGAACCAATGAAATGAGAAGTTAGCACAGCTGCTGGGAACCTGAGTCGCTCTGAGGCTGCTAGCTGCTTTGCACCAGGCTAACTTCTCCTTGGAACTCGCGCTAGCATTCGCATTAAGCTAGCCCTCGCATTAAGCTAGCACATTCATATCAGCTGGCTATTTTAAAGAAATAAGAGATTTTCATGACAAAGACATAAAAATGTGACTTTCCAGAGGATTAATGACAGCTGGACCACGACTTAATTCTTAAACTCCACCACACAATCAGTGGTAGATACTGTACATCAGAACGTTGGCACTTTCTCTTGTGATTCAGTCAGCGGGTGCTGTTGACTTAATGCCTGACACGCCAACTAGAAACAATAAACCAATGTTGCTAAGTTTCCTTGGGAAAAAACTACTGAGCGACTGTGTCATGAGAAGAAAAGAAATATTCTCAGAAACAGCACTGTGGATAACATAAATGGTTTTCTGATAAATGAAAAGTAATTTGTTGAATTTTTACCGAGTGAAGCAGCAAAATGTTTCCGATGCACTCAAAGCAACATCAGGAACAGTCAGCTGGGATGTGATTTGTTAAATTATTAACATCTTTAAAGATTCTAGGTTTTACATGTTAAGAGATGCTTGTAGAAAGAAGTTTCAAGAAAGAATAATGAAGTTTCACCAATTTTTTCACCTTTGCATCACCTTTCAAAAGCTAATTCAGAATCTGCCTTACATCCTGTCTCTTCTCTGAGTTCTCCCCAACATGTAAAAGTCTGTCCAACGTTGACTGTAATCCAATCTTCATCTCTTTCAATGTCTTCCTTTTGTCCAATTGTTATTTCTTTTATTTATTTTTTGTTGCCGTCATTGAATCAGCCATAGGGTGCATTAAAATGGCTATTGTGTTGATATCCAGTTGTTGGTTTGTGATAGAGCGTTGTAAAGCTCAATTGAGTTGTGATGCTCTGGGCAGGAACAAAAGTTGTGATGTGTAGAATGCTGCAGGTCAAGAAAGGCTGCAGTTATGTGTAAAATTAATGCTAACTGAACTTTAAATGCATCTGAAGTTTTGTATGTATGTTTAAAATTTGTTCACACTTTAAAAAGAAAGAAAAAGTGATGAATTTTGTACTCATTATTCAACAGGCTTTTTTTTTTTTTTTTTTTTTTTACAGACATCTGAGAAACCGATATTGTCCAAATCTTCATTTCTGATATCAACATCAACCATATTATTGGAGCAAGATGCCAAGCAAACAGAACTTATCTGGAAATCTATTTATGATATATCTTATATTTTGTCATTTTGAATTTGAAGATACATAGCTGAAGTCAATAAAGAAAAGAAACCAATACTGATCATTTCCGACATTGCATTTAAATGTTGATACTGATAACATCAGTATGCTGGTATTATCGGGGATCTCCATTCAACTATCTTGAAAATAGTCCTTATCATGCTTTATAACAATAAAAATCATGTTAACAGTGAGCACAGCAACCGAACTTCAGTTAAAAGAAAAACCTATTTCTGGTATTTTAATGAAAAACAACGAGAAAAGAAGTACAAATCATAAAACTTGACTGTTAGCTTCTTGTGAAATAAGCTAGCAGCACAGCTAAATTCTTCCATTTACATCAATCTGCTTTCTCTGTTTTATAAACTACATATTTATTGAGGTTTAAGTCAGAAAGGGCCCAACTGGTTAGAGAAAAGCCAACAACAAATTAAATCCAGAAATAATAATAGACTGGAGCAGTACCTTGTTGGAGTCAGTGTTAGCTATGTTTTATAGCTCTTTTGTTTAGATTTTCATGACATCAGAAAGCAGTCTGTTCCCTTCCAGTTGTCTCAGCAGTGGGTTTGGAAAAAGGGAAGTTTGCAACACTTAACTTTGTCCTTAAACTTCTAAAGCTAAAGTTTCCACAGGTGCCTGTTGAAATATACTTAGAAATGAGTGGGCGGACTAATTACACACTGCAGAGACAGGTGAGGACAGAGGGAAGGGAGTTTAAACATAAAAACTGGCTTTTACACTCAAACAGATGCACATACACACGTCTGATTGGCAAGGTTTATCGCAAGGGTTGCCATGGTAACTAGACACAGCCGTCTCTCCACAAAAAAGAAGAGACTGGGGGGAAAAAAGAAAAGAAAACATGATGATGGGAGCATGAGTGAACGAACGATAAAGGGGGGGGGGTTGGGGGTCTGATACCGCTAAGTGGCTGAAAATATTTTTCATTCAAACCCTGTAATTTTCCCTCAGCTGGTGACGCACGTACTAAAAGCAGTGATTGAGTTAAGGAAGCGAAGCGGGCAGGTTGGCTGTCTGGTGCAATCTAACCAGCATAAAGAACAGAACATGCTGCAGACTGATGATGATTGAGATACTTTGAGTGATTATGAGCAATTAAGGCTCCTGCTGATTAAAAACAATCATACAGCAAACGTCTGACTGCCACCAAGAAATTAGGATAAAAGAAAACAACTCATTAATTAATATCCATTTGCATAAAGTGGATTTTAAGCTGTTTTTCCAGAGATAAGTGACAAATATGTAGTCCGATCATGAGGACCTCCTCATATGCATACCATCAAGGACGATGAAATGAATCAGTGATGTTCTCCGACACGGCTCTGGATTATTCCCAGTCAGTTTGAGATGATGCATATGGTGCATATGGGGAGCTTACAGTCCACCCCCACTGCGATCACTAATGGACACGAACATACCGTCTTACTGCTGATTACTAAAGCAGCCTCTGTGCTTTCATGTACTTCAGTTTTGCTGCACATTAAAAAAAAATCCAGTTTCATGAGCTTGTCAGGGTTAAAAAGCTTGGCTGAGACGTGTGGCATTCATATATCGCTGATGGACACTACGGGTGCACTCACACCAGCTTTTTTTTTCAATAAAATCCGAGTATGTTTCTTTGGAAAGTCTGGAATTGCACAAACAGATTCAGATTAAAGAAGCAGACTATACAAATGTGAATCTCACTCCACTTCTAGTGGACCAAATACAGGACGCAGACCACAAAGTGACGTCTGTGGTGGGTTCAGTGCACGGCATTGTGGGTAAACACAACCAAAATGTGCATGTGGGACAATGGTGGGCTCCAGCCGAGAGAAACAGCTTGACGTCAGATGTAGCAAAAATATGATCGACTCAAATCAATCCAAGACTAAGAGGATCTGATGTGTTACTTAAAACGTCTGACTCGTTTGAGTACTGCAGCATGAATGAAGACTCGGCCAGGAACAATGTTGTCCCACCCAACACAAGTCCCCAATCGTGCCAGGTCTAGAGGACTATCATGGTGGTTTTACACCAAATGTTGTGCAGATGTGTAACAGACTTAAACTAAGTGAAAAAAAGAAAAGGTGTTAAATGTTGTTTTGTGTATTCAACAGCAAGATCTGGAAAGTAAAATAAATTTATATTGTAATTATTCAATTCAAATGGGAAAAATATCATGTATATACATGACTTTAGAAAACTTGTCGCATTGGAGACGAAGACTCGAAACAGACCAGGGTTTCCCAAATAATGATTAAAAACCTGATTTCTGAAGTTGCTTTATATGCTGATGACAACATAATCTGATTTTGCTTTATCGATTAAAATTTGAATACATTATTTTTTTTTTTTACATACATTACATACATATACATTTCCTCTATAAATACTCAGATGTCTTATTGTATGTGTAGTACTGTATATTCTACTTACTCAGTTATTTTACATTTGCACGTTAAAAAAACCCCATCTTGCTTCCGACAATTTAACATCCTCCAGTCAAAAAGGTGATTTAGCAACATCATGATTTGAGTGGAAAATAGTCCAAAAACATGATGATGTGCAGCAGCAAAAAACTGGCATCTAAACAAAGAAAAGCATTCAGGTGTCTCATTTTTGTCATTAGCGCCTACATTGGTAGCTAATGCAAAGACCATGTGCCCCACCATGTATAACAGAAAATGGATATGGATAATTACAAAATCTGAAAATGGGCTGGAATATGTAGCATTTCAGAGGTGCAAGTAGATCAGATACCTCCCAGTAATCGGATTTTAATGGTCATGTAAAAGGGTTAAATGTGATATTTGTTATCAGAGAACAGCAGCTGATTATGTGAAATCAGATTAAACACAATTATGTTTTTCACCAGTTCACCAATGTCTTTCTGCGTAAACTTGATTGATTCTGTTCTTTTTAAGTGTACGGTACAGACTCTTTAGCTCCCACATTCGCATAGCTAACACTAAGCCTTTTCATCAGCCTTTTTGATTCGAATCCGAGTCCCTTTGCTCGGAAACTTCACTTCGTTTGGGGAGCTGTAAATGCGCCAAACAAATTCTGATTTGGATCAAAGAAGCGGACTCGGTCCGCCTACAAATGCAGGTTTTGGTCCGTTTCAAGCAGACCAAAAACAAGAAACGGACTACAAAAAACATCACTACCTGTATTTGGCGTAACATTGCATTGTGGGTAAATACATAGCGATGGCGTTAAGGGTCCTCTGCAGTTGTTCATACTGCGTCCATTGATGCAGTGTATTTCAGCAGGATACTTGCATAGAACACAATAAAAACCCAAAACAGCCATAGTTTCGTCTTTATGTTTAACTCACAACAAAGTTTTCTTCTTAACGCAGGTCTTGTTCTCTCTTTTGCTAAATACTAGTGCAGCGCCACCTTTGGTGAGAATGGGGATATATTATTCTAATAGTGTGGCATTTTTTACCAAAGTACAGCGTGAACGCGATTAAAAATTCACCAACACAAAACTGAATAACAGGAAGCTTGAGTCTTACTTCACTATTTATGTTTGTATGTATTTAAATAGTCTGATTAGATCATTATCAGATTTTTATGATCAAGAACACAGGTTTATCAAAGGAATGAAATGAAATGAAAAATAGTTTATTAATCCCCAAAGGTAAATTCAATAATGCTGTAAAATCTGCATGTTTGCTGTGCAGACAGGACCAGCTATCCCAATTCAGAACACAGGAGCTGGAATTACAACGCACACATGGGGAGAGTGACTGCATTGCCTGGTGAAAACAGCATTATGTTGTTTTATCTTAACAACAAAAAGCCGTTTGATGCAAACAATGTAAAAATATCACATTTAACCATTTGTGGTTTAAGTAACATATCAGCACCAATATCAGAACTTTGAGCGACATCGTGCAGTGATTCATTTCCATCTAAATAAGAGAAAACAAACTACACTAATAAGGTTGGAAAGGGGCTATTTTTATCTTTGCATGCTAATTTTTACACCTTTAGGCATTGAAGCTTATAAATAACATGACATGCAATGCATGCAAGTATTAGTCAGAGGGGTTTTCTTTCAAACATGCCTTCAAAACATCCAGATAATGTTGTAAAGGTCTACTTTAATCCAATGTTTCTGACAATCTGACATGTAATCTGTGATGGTTAAGGCAAACCGAACCACAGGTGAATTTTGAAAACTAGTTTTAAATAAACAAAGCCTCAATGTGGTCTTGTGACAATGTTAGACTGGAATATCAAAGCTAAATTTAGCAGAACAGATATCCTCCCATATGCATGGTTATACGATGGATGTCTGCTTCATCGTGTTCTGCTACTGCTGCTGTTGAGAATCAGGTCAGATGACTCACCAGCAGCGCCGACTCAAAGCTACAATCGTTTGCTCTCTAATCCACTCTCAGCCTGATGTGATAATCTCATCTCATTCAGCTTGCTTTTCTGTCATCTGCTAGCATCTCACAGTATTTTTGCTCGTCTTGAGTGTGGTCGATTGTTTCGAGTAGCGTTGTTTAGTTTAGTGTTGTGCAGGTGGTTTGTCCAAAACACCTGAATGAGTCAATCGCTGCCCTTAGATCTGCCCAAATCCTAAATATCAATGAAAAATGGCGATTAAAACACCAACATTTAAAAATATCGCATAAAAATTATTAAGCTCTCATAAGGTGGTTTTTAAGACATCTCAGTACAGAAGTATATTGTTAAAGTGTAACGGAAACACTTTGTCTTGCATTTATGTGTCCCCGGACGTGACGTAAGAGTCATGTGACCAGTTTCTTTCCAGTAAAGATGGCGGGGTGTGGATAGGCCTGTCGCAATAAGCAATAAGTCAATTAATCACACAATAAGAAAAAATGCAAGCAATAAGTTTACCAGATGCAATAATTTTCATTTGTCTTAGAAATTAAAGTATATTCATCTTTAAAAGGCCGTACTTGAATTAATATGGCATTATTGTTATTTTAGTTCTAAAATGGCCTCAAAATGACAGCAATAATCGCTTAGCGCAATATTATTGTATATTGCAATAATTTCTGACATAATTAATCGCATGGCAAAATTTGTTGCTGTGACGGGCCTAGGTGTGGTGCAAACAACCGAGTTTACGATGAATTAAAAAGGGGAATGAAGGAGAAAGCCGTGGCAAATCCTCACAGCAAGCAGAAAACCCTGAAATAATGCTACGTAGCTACGCTGCTGAAGCCACAATTTTCGTAAAAGCTTGGTTTTTTGAGATTTTGAGGAGAATTGCAGATTATGTGTGAAACAATGTTGAATAGAAATACCTGCAAAATCGCAATTTTATTCGTATAAATTTTACAATTATCACTTTTATTTAACATAAAACTGGAATGGGAACACAGTTGGTGTTTTATTTAAGTACCCTGGTGCCTTTAACTTACTTCCATCTGGCAACACATGCTCCACTTTAAACCCGACACAGATCTGAACTTTTGGACCAGATTAATCAAATCAAATTAAAAAGTTATTTAAACAGCACTTTTCAGACCAAAGAGTAGCACAAAGTGCTTTAATAACAATTGTAAGATAAATTAAAGTTATTTAAACATCAAAATAAGTATGAAGCTTATTATATACTTTGTTCTTGCTTCTTGTGGAGTCAGTAACAAGCTTAAGCCTTCACATACTCAAACATATAATCTAACCAAATTAAAGGCATACACCTAAATCACACAAAAGTTACCTCCACATCCACCAATCCCATTTTACTTCAACTCCAGTATAAAATCAAGCTTGATGCTGCAATGAGGAAGCCAAGTCTTAGGGATCTGGCCGCACTAAGGGTGCCACTGGGTCGCCACCACCAGGAACCACCCCAGTTATGGCCGACTGGGTTCCACATTGCAACAGTTTGGATGCAATATGCCCAGATAAGGGTGGTCACTGGAGCAGCAACGCTGCAACTGGGCAGGCTTAGCCCCTGGATGATCAACATTTTATTAGCCTTTTTCAAGGCATCTGAGCCAAATGAAAGAGAGAAAACTGAAAATACTTGTCTAAAGTTGCTAATCTATCAAATCTGGACTCATCTTTAGTTATTTGTATCATGATAAATATCTTATTCAGTCTCTGTTGTAGTCATAACCCTTATTAATTTACTTCACACAGTTTTAAAATATGGTCGATTTCGGGGAAATAGAGCCGAGACAATCAGTCGCTTAATGAACTGACGCAAAATTAGTCTGCTTCTTTCTGGTGATAATCATTAAAGCACCACAACAGTGATTGATCAGCAAATGTTTCTTACTTGTAGCTCCTAAATTTTGTACATATGGTGTTTTTTATTTTTTTTTTGTCAAAAAACAGATTATATTTTTAAATCATGAGCCGCACTTATCAATCCGTCAGTAAACGATCAGTTCAAGATGTTAGAATTATTCCAAACATATTATTCACCATTTATTGGACTTATTATTCACAAATAAATTAATACTGCAGACTTGCAAATGACACAATTCACTTCAGTCCATTAATAATTGAATTCTACACGGATAGCTTCGCCTTCTGTTGACTAAATGTGCAGTGACACTTTGTTAATGACTCCTTGTTGATGGTTTCCCATCTTTCGTCATTGTTTGTGTGTGTGTGTGTGTGTGTGTGTGTGTGTCCAGGTGGTGGCCGGCTTGTCCAGTCGACCATGTCTCTGCAGCTGCCCCCCTCGCTGCATGGCTTTACCCTGATGGACACACACTGACAGACACACAGCGGTTGGTTGTGGCAATGACAGCTTGATCCAGTGTGACCTCAGCCTCAGATGGCTGGCTTTAGGTGTTTGGTGTGTGTGTGTGTGGATGTAGATGTGTGCCCACAGCTGTTGAAGGATGAGACACACTCCATCACCTCCATCCAAGTTATTCAGCCGCAAAAGAGGACTTTCCTCCTTAGGTCCACACACACACATCTCCCTCCCGTCCTCACATTTAACCATTACCACTGATATGTAGAAACGTCTGTACACACAGTGACGTCATCTCTTTATGTCCGCTTTTGTCTTAAAGCTGTCAGGGTGTGCAAAGAAGAAGCACACACAGGGCCAGTTTAGTCATCAAGCTCAACGCTAGTCATAAAGAAAGCCAGATTAAATAAAAGGACCTTTCCAGACATAATTTCAGGCAACGTGAAGCACTCAAGGATGAACCAGTTTTGTGTCTACGCACAAAGAATTTGACAAAGAACTGATGGTAAACTATAATTGCTGCACTTTGTATAAGCAGCTTGTCAAAAGACACTTTTTCTTCCCAATTATTTTGCAGAATTTACATTAAAACACCCAAAATATCACAGCGTGACGAACAGAAACAAAGACTTTAACATCAACAGGGTGATTTCAGAAGAGCTATTAGCTAATCTTCTTCCCACTCCAATTCTCTTTTCTTTCCTTTTCATTTTACATGAAATGTACAACAATTGTTGTGTTGTAGATGTTGTAACTCTGGAGTATATTTTCTGTTGATTTGCCGATATATCATGGGAAAGAGAAGAGAATAAAAAATGTTGCAATTGAAAAAACTGAAATTAAAAACCCTGAATATCGCAGCACGGCCTGAAGATTTTCCTTAAAATATGTGACGAAACTAAGGCGGGACGATATGACAATATATCTCCTTTGGATGATAGAAAGTGTCTATTGTTTCATATGAGACTATCGTTTACACCATGATAAGGTGTTGCAGTATTTTACATCAAGATGCGATTTACGGCACGCTGCAATATATATAAACAAACATGGAAGAAGACGGTTGCAGACGTGTTTCAGAGCAGGATAATTCACTAAAAGATGAGTAGCCAACCAAAACTGATGAGCTTGTTCATGAAAGAGGGGAAATTTCTTTAGCATGGAGGCGGTTTGGATATAAAAAGACCAACGTGGAACCGACAACAGACTAGTTCACAGTCCCAACAACGGACTCTGACACAACTAATTAATCACGAATCAGGATAAAGAATACAGAATAAAGAATAGAGTCAACGAGCAAAAGCAGCGTCAAGTGGAGGCGAAAGCTCATAATAAACTCCAGATGTAAACGCTGCAGCAGGTATTTACCTGTGGAACATCATACGGCCATAGTTCCCCCAGATGGAAGGAGATCACTGCTGCTGTTGCCAAGAACATCTGATACATAACGGATGACTGACACAACATCACACAAACAGATTTATATTGTTATGGGGATATAAAATGAGCAATACTGGGATATAAGATCTTGGTCATGTCACCCTGCCCTGGAGGAAACCGGATAAAAGGACGTAAGAATAAACATTAGTCTCAGAAACTACAGTAGAAAAGCAGGATCTGCTGGCGATGTTTTTAAGAAATAGAAACAAATCCAGCAAATTGTCGCACAGGACCTCAGAGACACATGTGGACCTTCAGTTGCGCCGCTAACTGTTGGCAAAAGCCTCATCAGAAACTGTCTCCATGTCAACAAGTTATTCCTAAGAAAGGGAAGCTTAGAGAAAAGGTGGATTTATCCCAAGTGGCAAAAAACTGGACTGAATATCAGTGGCAGCAGGTATGATGGAAGCATGAATCCTCTACAGAGCCCCGACTGAAAGACATGAATGGCGGTTCTAGACTTTTCCTCTACACCAGCGGTTCTCCACCTTTTTGCAACACAGTACCCCTTGTAAAATATTTTTTCAGCCAAGTACCCCCTAACCAGTGCAAAGTACTTCTGGTTCAGAAAAAACACGAAATACAGCATTTCATCATTTGTGTTTGGCCTTTTAAACTTTAATTGTGTTTTGCACATCTCTACTACACGCTTCAACCAGGACTCCATTGGTTTTTGTTGTCAAGGCGACAGTAGGGTTCAATTCACGTCGAAATGTGGGATTTTGGGAGGAATGAAAAGGTGTAAAGCTAAACGTAAATTCAGTTTATGAATGTACACTTACATTTATTGGAATATATTTAATATTTATATATTACATTTATTTATTTTATTTACGGATGTTTTAAAGAAAACATCAAATAAATTTTTTTTTTTTTAAATTTCACGTACCCCCGGGAATGCCTTGAAGTACCCCCAGGGGGACACGTACCCCCATTTGAGCAACAGTACTCTACACTATCATTCCTGTTCCAGCAGAAACGGATAAAACATACATAGTTTATTAAATCCAGACTGAAAAGGTTGAAAAGCTGTTTTCTCTTCCATTTTGTGCAGCCTGCTCTGCAGACGTCTGCACGTCCTCCTCCAGCATCAGGCTGGTTACTGGAGCATAAAAACCATTTAAGGTGTAATTACTTTCTCTGGAGTCCTGCTGTAGATCACAGCTTCAGGGCTTAGGGTCATTCTGCTCCACTGTAAGGCCTACTCTTATGTAACGGTGCATAGTCATACCTTTGCTTCAGCATTCATCACAAAAAAAGTCATAAACCGGCAGAGCACAAGACGTGATCTATGAATGGGCCCATCATGTGGAGAGGGTGTTAAGAATAGCTCGGCACCGGGCTCCTCTGGGAAACTGCTCGCCTCTTTCTGTATCACTCCCCTCATCTTTCTCTTGCTCTGTTTTGCTTCCACAGTCACAGCACGCTGAATTCATCAGCTCTGGCCTCACTCTGTATTGTATATATGTAGCCTGCAGCTTCTCCGTTTCTTTGCATGTGTGTGTTTGTGTGTGTGTTCAGATTTGTGATCTTATTTATCATATTTTAGACACAGAAGGACTGAGCAAACTCCATTTTTTTGCACAATGTGCTCATAATTGTGCTATCAAATAAAAAACTTGCAGGTTATTTGGCTGCAGTGTTGCGAGGAAGAGCATGTATGTCTGCACACCGGTTTAATGGAGCGTTAACAGAACAAAGACGAGGAAAATGTGCCGAGAGTTCACCTTACAGAGCTGTCAGACATCAGAGAGCTGAAGGAGAGCAATCCGGTGCTGTTAACGCCAGCCGGTCAGACATTCTGCTGAAGTGGTAATGAGCTGCTAACCCACCACTGACTGTCCACATACAGCATCAATGCTAAGAGGCATTTTACAGTTTATCAGCTCAGATTGGCAGACATGAAGACGTCAAGTCCAAGCAACTCCAGGAACAACGATGGAGACTGGGAGAACAAAAAAAAAAAAAAAAAAAACAAAGCAAGAAACATTAATATAGTTTCATTCTAATCAGACAAAATGATAGTTGTGGCCAATTTGACTTAATTCTGTTTTCCTTTCAGCTGCTCATGTTTTTGTCTACTTACACTATTTAATCATACTTTCTCTTTTAGAAAACACCATCATGTTAAAGCAGCGCTGCTGAACATTGGCAGGTGTGTTTTTTTTCTATCTTGTCCTACCCAGCAATAAAACAAGCAGAAAAGTGGTCTGATTGCTGATGTGTTGTGCAGAACAAACTTGCTCAAAGGGGTTTATATATCTAATAGGGGTGGGAAAATCAAATCGAAAAATTGAAAATCTGGATTTTTATGCTTCAAAATTTTAAATTCGAATTTTTTGTTAAAAAGTCGATTTTTTTTCAAATATATAAAATTAATTCACGACAAAGTTTTTGTCATTTTTATTGTTTTTATTGGTCTTTTTATGTGTCTTCTAGGGCATTATAGCAGCAGAATGATAATCTGTTGTTTTCCTCATTTAAAAATGAGGAAAAATGATGAGCAAAAAAAAAAGTTTTATACATTTTTTTTTTGTTTTTAATTTACAAAAATCAGCAATATCGAAGAATTGTGAGAATCGCAATTTAAACTGAATCGTCAGCCAAAAAATCGGGAACGAATCGAATCAGGACAAAAGCATATCGTCACACCCTAATATCTAAAGATCCCCTTGAAGACCAGAGGTGGCAATTCCTGGTCTAGAAAGTAAAAGTCCTGCCATGTTTTTGGATCTACCTGTACATTTGGAACAGGTGTTTTCACTAACAGGCTCGTTTACCTGGCAAATAAACCCGGCTCATTAAATTAAGCTCGTTTGGTGACTGGTCGGAGCAGCTGCCAGACAGGACTTTAACTTTCCGGACCAGAAATTGCCACCTCTGTTGAAGACTTGTTCATTTTTGTATTTGTTTTAATTAGCATAAATATTGGTTTTACTAAGTTTACATGGTACTGCTGAACCTGACTGAAGAAGGAGACAGAAAAGGGAGAATAAGAAGAGAAAGGAAAAGAAAAATAAACAAAAGACAAAGAGAAAAGCAAAATACACAAACAGTAGAAAACACAGCAATCCAATTACAGATTTTTCACTATCTGCTACATCTGTACAGACACTTAAAGACATCTCATGGTCCCCCCGCAGGAAGACAAAGTCAGCAACCAGAGATGGGTAAAACCAAAAACACACACAAAAATGAATTGACAGAAAATGTGTGTTACTGCAGGACGACATAGCTGCGTTTCCATTAGATTTTTTTTTTTTAAAATAAAAGCAAAATTTCTAAGTTTCAACAAATAACAATTGCGATTTGCAGGTGTTTCCACCATGTTTACCACATTAGCCTCAAATCTCATAATATCTTGTTATTCTGGCAAGATTTTAGAAAAATTGCGACTAATGCAAGGGAGCCACGTAGTGTTACTTTGATGTTTTCGACTTGCTGCGGAGAATTAGCTACGTCTTTTTGAAGCTTTTCTCCATTTCCTTTACTAAAACTCTGAAATTTGATGTTTTTTCAACACCGTGCCATCTTTACCGGAAATGAACTGGTCATGCCCCTTCACGTCACGTCCAGCAAAAAAAGTGTTTCCATTACACTTTTGCGATATGTTTCTATATTGAAACATCTGAAAAACCACCTCATGAGAGCAGAGAAACTTTTTCGAGATACTTGACTTTTTTTTAAATGTATGTGCTTCCATTAGCGTTTTTTTATTGCTATATTTGGTTTTTGCATAAGAGAGACTGTTAGCATGCAGAATACACGGAGTGAAGCGTGTTCGCAGAAGCGGGAACATGCCAATGTGACTCCGCCTACACAAAGGTCAGAGGGAGGCCAGGAAGACCCCGAGGCCCGGGCAAATGGCAGCCAATCCCAGGCACAGACCCAAGCCACCCCACTCTGACATCAACCCGGCCATGAGGAGGTAGAGGGAGGCCCCGGCCAGAGCCCCACCCAGTCAGTGGGCACAAGCTCCATGGGGCCGAGACCAGTCACCCGCCACCCAGGGTAGACTTTGGCAGGTTTTGTTTTTTTATTTTAAACTCTAGTGCCCCCTAAAAATGGCTAATTTAGAATTTACATCTTGTCTCCTCTTTGAGCTCTCTCCAGTCAGTAAAAGTCAGTTTGATGTTGTCTGTTGTTCTGTCACTTTCTCGTTCTTTTCTTTGTTACTTCGAATAATGTCTTTTTGTGTTTCTTTGCTGAATCAGCCATGGTGCATATTCATATGAAGTTAAATTGTCTCACTGAGACCGTTTGAGATCATGTTGTATTTATCATACACAAATTCAGCTGTAAAAACATGTTTTAAGACCTCCAGCACCAGCTCATTAACACCTTTCCTGAAATATTACACATGATTTAACTTTATTTAAGATATGTTACATTACCAAATGTAATTATCTTCCAGCATGGACAGATCATTTCGCTTTATGATAGTCAGAATCTATTTAACCACTCAATAAAATACCTTGAAATTAGAAATTTTAACTTAAAATTGTCCTTCTGGTATGTACCAAGACCTCCATTCTGTTGTTACTTCAAAAAAAAAAAAATGCTGAAAATGTTTGTTTTCTTTTCTTTTTAGCATAACGTGGTCAAAAATAGTCATTTGCCTGATAAAGGGTTGTCTTTTTTTTCTTACTCATATTAAGGCAGCTAATTTTTGCAGTGTGCGGAAAATGACGACTCAGAAAGTCACGTAATGTTCTGTTTCATAAAACGCTGAATACCTGCCATCACAGAGAACAGCAGAAAATTCTCATTAACTCATGATTAATTCCTGGATGCAGATGGTGATCCGAATCACAACCAAAATTTAATGGAGTTAAATCAAGACTCATTCTAACAAAATCCATGTGGTAGTAAGTACAAAACAGTAAATTACGAAGTAAAACAGACAAAACAGAAAGAAGAAATATCCTTAATGAAAACAAAATGCAATAAGAAAAAACTCAGCATGTGCACAATAAGCTGCAACATCTACTTTAAAATAAGATCACATATTAAAGCTAAATAAATGAGGATTTTTCTCATTTGTATGTTTATTTAAACATTTATTCATTAATCTGGGTTTACTTCCACATGTATTGTCTTTTCTTTAACAGATTTACTGTTTCGTGCTTCCTCTATGTGTGAAAAGAAGCCCAGAACTAACCACTAAACAGAAACAATGAAATTACGACAGCTTCAAGGGGTAAATCTGCTCAAATCTCCCAAAAGATTCATAAATACATATCCTCTGTCAGAAATAAAATTTATTCCAGCAGCTTCCTGGTTTAGTTTTAGAAGCCAAATACAATCTTGGATGGAAACGCAGCTGGAACTTTATCACGTCCTTTTTCTTTGTCTACCCTCCTTTGTCCTCGGCACCGACAGATGGGTCTCGCTCTCTGAAATTAATCAATCATTGTCTCACTTTTTCCCAAGAACAGGAGCCGTTTCACCGTGACTCCATTTTGTAATTAAAAGTAATTTTCCATCTGAATGTGCCATGAGCATACTGTTGAATAAACACTCCCAAAAAAAGATTTCATCAGGGAGCTGAAGCCGCGCCACGCGTTGAATTAGCTTTGGGATTTATCATTATTGAACATTCATTACTCTCAACTTTAGAAGTTGTCTGGAAGTGTTTGTCTTTCATTTCTCAGGATCAGCTTGAAATTCTTAACATCACTGAAAGTTTCATTTGGAAAACTAAAACTTGAAAGAAATATTGTGTAAATAAAAGTTAAAAAAAAATAACTGATGACATAATGTACTGTAGGTGTAATAAGAATATTAAAACTGATTCATATTTATGTTTTCATCTGTTAGAAATACAACCAGTTGCATTTGGCTGGCGCTGTCCACGATTCCTGCCAGGAGAGCTGTCCAAGTATCTGCCCCTGATCTCACACTTGTTTAGTAAAATTTCCTCAGGATATTAGGTAATAAAAGGTAAGCAATGGGAAGGTTTTCAGTCCAAAAAGAGACACATGGAAGCAAAGGGATACTGCAATGAGCCACTTTATCAATAGGTGCACTTTCATTTGCTTCACACTAATATGTAATCAGCCAATCATGTGGCAGAAACTCAAAACATTTAGTCATGCAGACATGGTCAAGACGACGGTCAAGATGAAGTTCAAACTGAGCATCAAAAGGAGGAAGAAAAGGGGATTTAAGGGACTGAATGTGGCACGGCTGCTAGTCTAAGTATTTCAGAAACCACTGGGATTTTCACACAAAACCATCTTTAGTTGTCTGGATCATAATGCCTTGTTGGTGTCAGAGGAGAATGGTCAGACTGGTTGGAAATTACAGAGGCAAAAATAACTAAAAAAAAAAACACTAGCTACAACCACGATATACAGTATGAAAACATTGATACATCCTGCCGTATATCAACAGTTCTGGCTGCTAGTGATGTAAAAATATGGGGAAAAAGCTTTGGTCCAAAACAACCAATGGCTACTTCCAGCAGGATAACGTGCCATGTCACAAAGCTCAAATCATCTTCAACAGCTACCCTGGATATAATAGCTTCACTGTACTACAACGGCCTCCACAGTCACCAGATCCCAATCCAACAGAGCACTGTAGGGATGAGGTGGAACGGGAGATTCTCGTCATGATGTGGTGGAACGGGAGATTCTCATCATGGATGTGGTGGAACGGGAGATTCTCATCATGATGTGGTGGAACGGAATATTCTCATCATGATGTGGTGGAACGGGAGATTCTCATCATGATGTGGTGGAACGGGAGATTCTCATCATGATGTGGTGGAACGGGAGATTCTCGTCATGATGTGGTGGAACGGGAGATTCTCATCATGGATGTGGTGGAACGGGAGATTCTCATCATGATGTGGTGGAACGGGAGATTCTCATCATGATGTGGTGGAACAGGAGATTCTCATCATGATGTGGTGGAACGGGAGATTCTCATCATGATGTGGTGGAACGGGAGATTCTCATCATGATGTGGTGGAACGGGAGATTCTCATCATGATGTGGTGGAACAGGAGATTCTCATCATGATGTGGTGGAACGGGAGATTCTCATCATGATGTGGTGGAACGGGAGATTCTCATCATGATGTGGTGGAACGGGAGATTCTCGTCATGATGTGGTGGAACAGAATATTCTCATCATGGATGTGGTGGAACGGGAGATTCTCATCATGATGTGGTGGAACGGGAGATTCTCATCATGATGTGGTGGAACGGGAGATTCTCATCATGATGTGGTGGAACGGGAGATTCTCATCATGATGTGGTGGAACAGGAGATTCTCATCATGATGTGGTGGAACGGGAGATTCTCATCATGATGTGGTGGAACGGGAGATTCTCATCATGATGTGGTGGAACGGGAGATTCTCATCATGATGTGGTGGAACGGGAGATTCTCATAATGATGTGGTGGAACAGGAGATTCTCATAATGATGTGGTGGAACAGGAGATTCTCATCATGATGTGGTGGAACGGGAGATTCTCATCATGATGTGGTGGAACGGGAGATTCTCATCATGATGTGGTGGAACAGGAGATTCTCATCATGATGTGGTGGAACGGAATATTCTCATCATGATGTGGTGGAACAGGAGATTCTCATCATGATGTGGTGGAACGGGAGATTCTCATCATGATGTGGTGGAACAGGAGATTCTCATCATGATGTGGTGGAACGGGAGATTCTCATCATGATGTGGTGGAACAGGAGATTCTCATCATGATGTGGTGGAACAGGAGATTCTCATAATGATGTGGTGGAACGGGAGATTCTCATCATGATGTGGTGGAACGGGAGATTCTCATCATGATGTGGTGGAACAGGAGATTCTCATCATGATGTGGTGGAACAGGAGATTCTCATCATGATGTGGTGGAACAGGAGATTCTCATCATGATGTGGTGGAACAGGAGATTCTCATCATGATGTGGTGGAACAGGAGATTCTCATCATGATGTGGTGGAACGGAATATTCTCATCATGATGTGGTGGAACAGGAGATTCTCATAATGATGCGAGTAGCCATAGAGTTTGTGTGGCAGTGTAGTGCCATAAAAAAGCAGTTGTGGGGATAATTGTGTAATTATTTATTATCATTTATTGATTGCTGCACACAGATGGCATGTTTTAGTATTTTTTACATCTGAAAAGATGTGTAGAGTTTGTCTGTGTTCCTGTTTGCGTTATTTAATTGATTAAAGATGCCGTGTTTGCATCATTATTCCCATCAAATATCAGTTTTGGATTGCACAGTAAACGGTTAAAACATCTGTTTGCAGCTACATTTAAAAAGAGAAGAATCCTCTAAGTTTTTTTTAAAGAACTGAGGAGTTTTCTACTCTTTCTGATTCAGCTGCCCAGGGCTGCAAAGTGCCCATTATCAACAAGATTTAATTTGGACGAATGGGTTGAATCTGCAGCTCCTTGGTTAGAGAACCAGAGCAGCTGTGTTCTGTCACTACATTTAATTTTGATTTGGCTGATTAGACATGTAGATTTAATATAAATTTCTTCCCTAGGTAGGCCTGCTCAGTTACAGATATAAAATCTAAAGTTAGATCTTCTTTTAAAAGCAGACAGGGACATTCCTTTCCCCCTGAAGGATTCATGTTTAATACTTTACTATGCACCAGGCTAAAGTAGACTATGAACACATGAATAAATAAGGAGTGTGGAATAACAGTTAACTAAAAGGAAAATCTTAATGCAAGCCAGAGGGAGGAAAAGAGATGCAATCTATGCGTTTGAGCATATATCGTCCAATCAATAAAACCCAATCCGTCATTCAAAAGGCAGACTGTTTTAAAATGAAGAATGCTGAGTCATCAGATTGCAAATCAGTCAAGCTCTCACTCAGGAGTAAAGAAAAGTCAGAGGGCTGGAGGAAATTATATCCCTTGAGTAACAGAAACTAATAAAAAGTCAACATATTATCTTAACATTACAAAATAAAAGTTTAAAATGTTTATTTCTGTTGATTAGGTTATGTTTTGATGACCTTAAAGCACTGATTTTCCTTTGAGTTGCTATGATAATTTTATATTTCTGATCCACTGAAACTCAGTACAGGCTATTAACAATGTCAAATAATTCTTAAATCATGACACCATAAATATCCTTTAATATCCTTTCATTTTTCATTGTCTGCTGTTATAACGTCCCAAATAATCCCCCTTCGGGATTTAATCATTAATAATCTTAATGGGAAGACAGACTGGAGGCTGGGGGGAAGTCATAGTGAGCCCTGCTGTTGTTTGGATGTCCTTTAGCTGGAAGAAAAGGACAAGCTGATAAACAGAGAGGACATGAGGGAAACAACAGTAAGCAGGCCTGCCAGTTTTAGAAAGAGCCAAGAGGGGAATGGTCTTCTGGAAAATGAACAAAGGCATAAAAAGATAGAGGAAACAATAAAAGAATGACTTTATCTCCTCATCTCTTTATAAGTTCTGTATGAAACTGAAATAGTTAAACCAGAAAATATTTCAGTGCATCACTTCGTGTTTCATTATGAATAACATGGAAATGAAGCAATATGCAGATGATCATTTTCTCTACATGTCCCACAGGTGTTTCCACTGATATCTGAAGCAACTTAAATTAATTAATTTGCATAGAATTCAAAACCTCATTAAGTCATTTTACTGAATAAAGCTACTGAATAAAAAGGAAAATACTTGCATAATAATGAAATAATGGAAAATATATATATATATATCTGGACAGAATTATTCACAATTTCCCCTGAGGATGCATTTACACTCGTCCTGTCTGGACAGTTTTAAAACTAACCCCGCCCTGTGTGAATGGAGCCTAATATCTGATTGGTGAACTTTTCGACAGCTTCCAAATTATTTCATCCTGAGAATATGCTTTTGAACCTGCCATATGTGGACGCAACCAGTCCTGCCATGAGCACAGCTGTTGACATACTTGTGTACTCTGATTGTTGCCTGCTATGGGGCCCATCAGAATCAGAACAGGGACAGTTGCCAAATTTGTAGGGTGTAAAATATACTATGCATTATTTTGCATAGTATTATTTCCCCTAATCCTGGTGGATTCCTGGAGGCGTGACAGTCGCACAGTCGCAACCAGATCCTTTCTAAAGCACTGACTGACTGATAAGAGATTAATTTTTTTTCTAAAGTCAGAATAGACATAATTAATAGGGGTGGGAAAATCGAACAAAAAATCGAAAATCGGGATTTTTGGCTTCACAAATTTAAATAATTTTTTTAAAAATTATTTTTGCCAAATAAATTGAAAATAATCCATTATACAATTTTTTGTCATTTTTATTATTTTTATTGACCTTTTTACGTGTCTTCTTGGGCATTATAGCAGCAGAATGATGGTCTGGCTACTCTCCTGTTTTGTTTTAATAAAATAAAAAAAATGACGAGAAAAAAAAAAGGTTTTGTGCATTTCGCTTTTTTTTTTTTTTAATCTATAAAAATCACTAATTAAGAAGAATTGTGAGAATCGCAATTTAAATTGAATCGGCACCCAAAAAAATCGGAATTTAATCAAATCAGGACAAAAGCATATCGTCACAGTCCTAATAATTAACCGAAACAAACCTAGAATGCAGGTAAGTTCTGACTTCTGCACGAGGTTCATGTTGGAAACTTCCAATCACTTTTACCATTACTCAAACTGGTCTCTGAATTGCTCCTAATTATTAAATGGGAACTAAGACAAGCAGAAGTGATGCTTCAAACAAAGACAAAAAACGCAAAGCAACCATAATAAACATAAATGTATGTATAAGTAATAAACAGTATACTATTGACCACACCATGAGAAGCTTCTCTGCTTGTTTTCTGATAGTTTCTTCAATTTTACCATTTTCACAATGGTAAGTTTCACAACATATACCTTCCTTCTCAACCTTTGTTTGTGTTGTAAAAGTCATTGTCATGCTGAAACTCCAACCTTCAAACAATATGGCCTAAAAATGAATCATTAGTCTTATTTTATTATTCCTTGAATATATTTGACTCCTTTAATCAAAGAGGGAGCAAAGCCGCCCAGCAGCATGATAGAAAATCCTCTTTAAGGCTTTGTTTCATCACCTTAAAACAAACTGATGCACTGTTTTCCCAGAGAGCTCTGCTTTGGTTTCCTCTGTCCGTAGGGCATTAGAGAGGCTGTTGCCTCTCTATGAAACTTCTTGCACAGACCTGCCATGTTGTGTTGTCATGCTCGACTGAACCGACCGCTTAGGATTGCTCCGGGTCAGCCTCAAGCTCTTCAGATTTTTTTCCCCTCTTACTGACTTTCTTTTTAGTGTCACAACCTGGAATATAGTACACTCCATAACACAAAGGTCTGAGATCAAAGACTTTTGGCAATTAATTTTAGACATCTTTGCAATTTTTAGGTTTTTAACACGATAGTTTAAAAAAAGGTTGTTTTTATTTTTCAAGATTGTACAAAAATCTTTAATAATCAGAGAAACTATTAGGTTAAAGTTTAAAGTAAAAGTCAAATGGAAGCAAATGTATTACCAAATTTGATGAGACATGTAATTTAGAGTAATAAAAAGAGATGTTATTAAATCTTTTTAGTGCATATTTGTATATTTCAATTGACAGAATGAACACCTATTGTTATCAGTCACTGACAACATTAGAAATTTCAAGAATTAAAAACAAAAAATTGCCTTTTTCTCTTCATGTCTTCTTTTTTTTCACAATTTTCTTTATGAACTTAAATTGGAGTAATTTTAGAAATCAAATAATTTTCCTTTGCAATTTGCTCTTTTTCTGAAAATTTTTTAGAAAATTTTTGTTAACTCTGCGACTGTGCTGAAAAGGGACAATAAAACAAATTTTATTTTAAATATCCATCAGTTAATTGTTATTTTTGTGGTTAATCCTCATAAATACAAGAATATTGTGATTTTCTGGTTTTGAAAATAAACAGTGAAATAATCATATGATGAAATCCATCCATATTTATTTTGCTATTCTTGACCAAAAAGTTTCAAATTTTTGTGAAAATTTGTGACAAAAGCTTTGTTAGTTTCTGGTGTTTTTATATTGGTCCAGCACTTTAAATTTTCTACTATGTTTCATCTTTCTGTTCTTTAATACGCACACTAAGAGGGTATTTCATCATTCAGCAGAGCGAAGCTGCAACTTATTGCTGTAAAGTAAGCGTAAAGAAAGGGGGGAAGAATATACAGTACGATTTGGCTCAACATGCCGATTTTCTACGTTTTTCACACATTTCAGACATTCCCTGGCTGTGTTCTCCAGTCGAAAAAGGTTTTGTCAGTTAACAACTTTTGTTCGTCTGTCACTACCATGTAAAAAAAACAGTTTTCCTTCTCGTTCATGCTCAACACTGAGAAAGCATCTTTAGGCTTCAGGGTCTTCATTAGACAGTTGCATGACAGGAAAGTGGGTCAAAGAGACAGAAAGAGGAAGTGACATGCAGCAACATAACCGAGTCCAGGAGTCGAACCTCGGTTGGCAGCTTCGAGAAGCTGTAGCCACTGTTGATGAAGCGACGACTTAACCAGCTGACTTGCCTATGAAGCGTCACGATTTAATGCGATTTTAAAGTTGATGACATGGATACCAGGTGAAGTGGGTGACCACAGCAATTTGTCAAAGCTGTATTAAAATTTGGATGATTTAAATTTGCAAGAAATGCAGAATTTTGATAGTTCCTAAAATAACTTGAAGACATTTTATTGATTTAACCGTTTTTCAATAACAGTCTGAACCCCTCAGTGGTTCTTAGACTGGGGGTCTGAACACTCATGAGGGTTGTGAAATCATTTCAGGGGGTCACCAGATCATAGTAAAAACTGTACGGAAAACAACTTATCAAATAAATTTGGGATTTTTATCACTGACTGTCAAAATTAAACCATTTTTGCACCATAATTTTTTAACCCAACAAAGTACACGTAATGTTAAAAATCTGAACTTGGCATCATCTCTGTCATAGAAGCTGATTTTGCAGATAGATGCTTGACACAGCAGTAAACCAAATCCAGCAAAAAAAACACACTATCCTCATTATTTATAAAGATTCTGACCGTTTTCCAGCTTACATTTAGAAAAGGCCACACCTGTTTTTTATACATCACGTGATTGATTGCTCAGTCGTTGCGTGGCCCTGGGGACCGTGAACACCAATGTAAGTTGTATTGGGGGGTTGTTGCTAAAAGAGTTTGAGAACTGCTGCCTTTAATTAACTATTTGTAGAGTTTAAATGTGCTTTTAAAAGGAAAAAGCTATATGGTGCAACTGGAAGCTAATCGACGGTATGAAATAATGTGGCTACTGAACCTGAGATGACTGCAACAGAGGTCTAACTCAGCAATCAGAAATGTTCAGTTTCCAGACAAAGATTCAGTGGGGTCTGAATTATTACTGCACCTCTTTGGTGATTATTGAGACTCTGGGTACTTTTTTAGCCACTGGTTCCTGCCTACCTCAATATATGGAGAAATGTGATGTCAGCTGATACCCAACATAAAAAGTCATCAGCTACACCAGGGGTGCCCAGCTCCAGTCCTTGAGGGGCCACAATCCTGCAGGTTTTCTATGTATCCCTGCTCCAACACACCTGACTCAAGCTAATCGGTCATCATGAAAAACTTGATTGGTTGTCCATTTAATGGAGGCCAGCTGTGTTGGAACTGGGAAACGTGGAAAACCTGCAGTACCGACTTTGAGCTGCCCCAACATGTTTCCATGAACCGGTTACAAATAAAAAAAGAACATCAAATAAAACCAAATGGGGGATTCACAGAATTTATAAAACTAAAATAGTAGAGAAACAGAAAAGAAGAGTGAAAGCAGCATAAAACCCAGTAGAAAAAGGTGGGTCCCTGGTGATCATGCCGACTGCCGCGAGACAGAAAGAATGAAAAGTCTTTCAAATTTACTCTTTAAAATTCAGATTCTTACTCAGTCCAGAAATATGCTAGAAAAAATTTATTCTTAGATTTGTAGACTTGTGTCAAACTCAAAGGTCTGGACTTTACGAATACTTCAAGTCAAAACTCTCTACTTGGATATTTTACTGTTTTAATTATTGACAAAACACTTTATTTAAATATAAAGTTACTCAGGAATTGATATTTAACTACTTTAATCCATGAATAATACAGCAGCTAAAGGCGAATTTGTACATGACTTAAAATGAGCATTAACAGGACTAGGTTGGTGAGAAATGAAACAGGTAAGGAGGGATCCAGCCCACAGTTGTCATTAATGATGGATTGCACAGATTTTCCTGCCAACCTAATAAACCCCAGTTGCAAAGGTTTGCAACTTTTTTCTTCCGGCTTTCTCCCTTACTCCTGTTACAGTAATATGAGGTTCATAAATCAGATTTTCCTTTATTAAAAGGTAGTTTATTAATATCAAACTGAATGCACCTCAAGCTCTGACGCCTTGTTACCGTATACTTTGTTTAAAACCTGAGCTCTATCTGCTTTGAACAGCTATTAGAAAAAGAGGAATGTTTTCATTTCAGTGTTACCTACATGCATATTAACAAATAAGCAATATGACATTGTTTATTTCTACTTGTACAGTTTTATCATTCTTCCATAAGGTTAGCATTAGCATGTCATTTCATTTGCATCTATCAGAGCTGCTAACTATTTCACAAGTAAAGGCCTTTATACACGAATAAACGACTCGAAATTGCAAATAATTCTGAGTTAAAATGTCAATATTTCTGTATTTGCACATCAAGTGTGATGCAAAATTGTGAGTAAATGATGGAAATCCTAAAACAAACTCAAAAAGTGGCAAAAACAAACATGGATTCTGACTTGTGCTAACACTCCAGAAAGAAAACAGAGTGCAGTGTGTACATCCTGCTCTGGAAAAAAAGACGAGAGCTTGAGTTTGTGGTCGAGACCAGGAGCTGAAGCTGGATCGCGGCCGCTTCACGTGGACTTTAGGATGTCTGTGGACAATCGGAGGATCTGCTGCAGCAACTGTTCACCACACATGGTCTTTGTGATAATTATTTCAGTGACTTAATTCCGCTGTGATGATACGATGCTCGGCATCTGGTGATACGTCTGAATGAAACTGCAGCGACAAAGTAACACTTGCATAGCTCGCAACCCGCTCTGATTGGTCGATTGTTTATCTGTCGGATGCAAATATCTTGAAAAAATTATAAAGAAATAAATTCATAAAATCACTGATGTGAGCGTTCCCACCGACTCTGCAAGGTTTTCATGAAAAAATATTGCTGTGCAAATTATTCAGACAATAAATGATGGGTTGGTGTGTAACCAACTCGTTTAACATTTACCAATACTTTGCTGAATTTTGCTTTCAAAGTTGCTGCAAGTATATAGATGAATTCATACACCAATAAGCACATCTATGGCATCATTGTTTGTTATTTGCAGTCATCGTTTTTCCCCCCAACCTTTGTTATGTTGCCCCTTGTGTTGGTTTAGGGAGATAAGTTGCTTGTATTTTCTTATCTTTTGTTTTGGCAGAGGTAATCTCCTCCTTCACAGGTAGTTTTGTTTGGTTAATTTTGGCCTTAGCCCACCCTGAAGTAAACAAAACTTCCCTCCACCTCAATCTGTGTGATTAATAAAGCTCTGTAATTTTTCAATCTTTTGGATGTGTCTGCTTGAAAATGAAGACGGATGAGATATTTTCATGTTGTCTCTCAGTTAGACGTTTATAAACACCGCTTTTATTAACGTATTAAATATAAAATGCAGTTTTTACTCCTTAACAGCTTCTGTGTCTGCATCTCATCTCTGTGCTTATTTGAAGGCTCATATTTGTGCATTGGGTCTCTCTCCACACATTTCCTCTTCTGAGGGACAACTAAAGGATTATTCCGTTCTATGTTTCTCTTCTGCTGTTGTCAGATGATAAAATAAGTCTAAATATGAGACAGAAAAGTGGCTGTTAAAACTAAGACCTGAGCGGATATCCATATGAAAGCACTGCAAGGCTTCTGCTCTATGGAAGTGTGGGTTTTATAAGCACTGATTTCTACCTCTGTATTCTCAGTAGCATCTGTAATTTCCTACGCTCTGGTCTCCATCAAGGCTTCCTCCAACGTCTCCAGCTGAGTCTCAACACCGGTAGACTCATTATCAGGACAAAAAGGCCTGAACAGATCACCTCTGTTCCTACTGATCACCTTCAAAGCCTGAAACAGCCTTTCCCAAAAGCATCAGGGGAACAAAGGGAGATTGGAGCTTCTTCCTAAGAGTACCCATCTTATGAAACTCTGCCCACTGAGCTCAAGGAAAGTGATTCTCCAGCTACTTTAAAATCCCTCCTAAAAACTCTGCTCCACCAAACCAGGCCGTTGGTGGGGTTTCAGCCAACAGAACCGAGCCTCTGTGGCTGAATCTTGAAAATAACTCCTGATGCTTGTCATTGTTTTCTATCTCTCGTCTTTTCAGATTGTAGGAACGAGAATTCAGTCCAAAGAAATTCTAATGGATCATCTTTATCCTGTAACGTCGCATTTTTGTCCAAATTCAAGTGACTGTTTTTGGGACTCTTCCCTCCACAGAGAATGAGAGGTCAGACAGGTGTTGTGTGTATGAAAGTATGATGAACCAGGGTTACATTTGCTTTTATATGCATGCAGTCAGAACCTGCTCAAATATGAGTCAATACCATTGAGAAAACCCAGAAAGCTTCTTGTACGAAACGCACGCCCATTACGAATCAACAGAGGTTCATTTGCAGGGGGGGGGGTTCTGAGTGGCAGAAACGGATCAACGATCCACTGCTTCCACAGCAAATCTACTGGGATATTTTACAGCCACAAGCACAGAGTTCTGCAAAGAACGGTGACATCTTGTCAAAGTGCTTTAGGTTAAGCAGTCCTGTGCAGAGTGCAGCTTGTTACAGGCGTTCTATGGCAAAGTGTTGATGAATCACAGCCTCCTGGCCCTTTACCGGCCTCTCATCGCAAAGGAAATAACTTTTTCTGCTCTTTGTGTTTGTTTCTTGATGCACCTTTGCTTTAGCGCTGAACCCTGCTAAACAGAAAAGCGAGGCTTTGACAAGAAGTGAGAGGAGCAGACAGGTCTGAAACTCCTGAGGCTCCTTGTAGGTGAAGAATCTGGTGATTAGATCAGCTTCGTTGTCCTCGTGTGTCTCTCTGAAATTTAAGCTACAATCATTTCGATTGAAGATGAAGAAAAAGCTGAATTAAATTAGTTTTTCGCTCACCTTGTTGCTGCAAAAGTTTGATTTTCTTTCTGTTATCATGTATGTTTTTTATGAGACTAAAAAAGATAAAAGATTTCTTTGCAACAGGTGGCTTCAGGTTGTCTGAACTGCGTAGAAAACAGGATCATCCATTGAGTTAGACCTTTTTAATGCATGAATGATTCTGAAGAGTTTTGTAGCTGAACTCATCTTTATTTATAGACCACTTGAAACCAGTGCAGACTGGTCAAAGTGCTGTAGACACACACACATAACCACATAAAATAGTTCAAATACAGGAATAACTTCATTAAAAACACAATTTTAAACAATACGAGCAGACAACAATAAGATAACCAGCCAAGGTGGTGTGTCTGATGTGCAAAAGCAACTCCTTCTCTACTGTAAGAGAAAAACCAGCTGAATAACCGCGCTCACCTCGCCACTTCTTTTAACACACAAAACCAAAGCGGTAGTTCCTGAAATGTTCAGGCTGATGGACGGGACTGAAAATGGAAGAATGAAAGAAGCAGAGCAGGAAAACGACTGACGACCTGCTGCTTTGCAGACAAAACAATGAACTAAATACGATCTCAAGACTTTTGCACACTAACGTGTGTTTTTTCAGGCTTTGCAAACTCCCTCTCCTGTTAGTCATTCAGTGAATCAGCGAGGCGGGTTTCATTGCAGCTTTTCCGGTCTGTTGAGTTCAGTCCCACCACACCATGCTGGATCGGGCGCTCAGGTCAGACATCTCATAAACACTGACAATAAAAGCCCGTTGGCTGTGTTTACAGACCGCCCTCCAGCTGGAGGACGGCGAGCGGCAAACTGTCTGCAAGCTGAAGCATCTCCGCGTTTGGTTCGTTGCTGCATCGTAAGAAACAAGCGGCGACGTGATTCCTGCTCGTCAGGAAGCAAAAGAAATCCTCAAGGTCAATATTCAGAGTGACTCATCAAGCCATGCCTCACACACACACACACACACACACACACACACACACACACACACACACACACACACCTCTATGTGCCGCTGTGTGCGAGTGTCCAAGCATGTCCGAGTGTGTCAACAGGCACGTCAGCAATGCTTTATTTGTTGTGGATAGCGCTTGAGGCTAATGTGCTTCCATCTCACCCGCCATCGTTCTCCTCCTTTCTCTCTATGCATGAGTGTGTGTGTGTGTGTGTGTGTGTGTGTGTGTGTGTGTGTGCGCGCGCGCACGTGACTGTGTGGGTGTATCTTAATGAAATCTGACAGAGAATTGTGACAATCAGTGAAGAAACATCCTGCAGAGGTTAATAAGCTGTACTCCTCACAGCAGCAGCGGCAAGTCACTTTCCACACACACACACACACACACACACACACACACACACACACACACACACACACACGCTCCCCTGTGTTTTCATTCCCATAAAATTATATTCAGAGATTGCAGAGCTGAGAAGCGTGGCCGATATCTTCACACCTGTCACCTCCAAAAAGTACTCTCCAAAGCCAAACTGTGGCACCTAGCACTTCCTGTTTTCCGTGATAAATAGCAGCTCATAATGACGTGTCACTCAGCTAGTTTTGTCGTGCCTCTCTCGCCACGCGCCGTTCACACCACGCACACACACCGAAATATGAGGAAAATCATTCAAATGCTCGGGGGAAATATTCCAAAAGTTGTCTTCTTCACGTCTTTGAAAGCTCTGTTCAGTTAGGAGGATTTTCAGCCCAAATTAAAGAGTAAAGTGTCAGCATTTGATACATTTTTAATGCACCTAACTGCTTTTCTTGGCATATTTAAGTGTTGCTGCTTCATCCTCATCACATGTAAAATGTCCGGTTTGCTATAGGATAAGACCTAACTTGAGGAAAAACCCAACAACGACTAAAATCTCCTACCATTATGATACATGGTAGCATTTCCATTAGCTACGTGAAGTGGGAAAGCTGGAGAATATGCTGGATGACCAGTCTACCAGTCTAAGATGCTGCTTCACCAATAAAACACGCACCACTGTATGTACAGCAGCCCAGGAGGGACAAACCAATCATTTGTGAAAGGCTTTCACTCAAAGACCAATCAGCACTGTTTTATCCGCGCGGCAACCTGCAGCGGTTAAATGTGAACCTTATCCCTAAGTGCCAAAACCTGCAGTACCCCCTTCATCCACTAGGGGCTCAAAATAGAGCTAATCCCCATAGACTCCCTATGTTGAAAATACCGACTTCACAACAGAAATAAACATGTTTACAGCCTGGTTCAAAAAACATTTTAGGTTTAATAGGTCAGGTTTACCTTCATGACAACTGTGTGGGAAGTTAATTTTTTCTGACTCCCTCCCTTTAGAAGTAATTTAATCTTGAAATTTAGCATAATTATAGGTGTGTCCTTTTGATTTACAGGTACCCAATCTCCCGCTTCAAGGAATGTAGCACAACCGCAATTTTTAGCCAGTTACTCATGTGACTTAGCTTTAGCCCGCTTACCTCCATTAGCTGGTTAGCTCCACGTTAGCTCTGATAGCTATTAGCTACAGACAGGTCAGAGTTCACTAGATGTCAATCATCCACCGCGACACTCACAGTCCCCCTCTAAGCTCCACCTCTGTGCCCTTTTTTGTATTTTCCGGGAGAGACGACACCCATGATGCTAGCAAAATGGCAACGGTAGGAACCGCCCAACGACGTCACGGAGGCTCCATCCGTCTTTTATATACAGTCTATAGTTTTATCTCTACGTGTTTTATTCAAGAAAGCAAGAAAAAGCCAGCATCTCAGAAAATTTTAAAGAAAGGCTATTTAAAGAAATATCAAATGGATCAGTTTTGTTGCTTATATCCCGCATAAAGAGAAAGAAGTATTTGAGAACAGGAAGTACAACAACGATCAATACTATAGGGAGTAAATACGGGACAGGTGGTAACAAAGGCAGAGGTCGACCAATTTCTACTCTTCTAATCACACAGTTCAACATGTATCATGAATTTCAAGTAAAAATATATCAACTCTAATGGCAGTTTTCTTAAAGATCACATTATAACATCAACCATTGTGACATTAAAAATTCCCATAAGCAGCGCGGCAAGTCTGGAGTCGTGTTGATCCGACCATCTGCTCTCTAACCCTGCCCACTCGTGCCACATGGATCACTGCACTAGCACCCCTTGATTATGGCATCAACACACACACATGCTGCCAAGTGATGACACTGTGTTTTTAGTTTCAGCAGTGCTGTCACTGAATGAAAGAGAAAACCAAAAACAATCCTTGCCCATTGGTTTTTTTTATTGAACTGGCAGCCAGTTATTGTTTCTGCAACCAGGATTATTTATTTCCTGCAGAACTGAACATATTGTCAGCCACAGCGTGGATCGCTGGGATATTACATAATGGGGAGAAAATGTGCTCTTATTCATGATAAGAAGCAATACTTTAGGGATGAAAAATGTGATAATGTTTGAGTCATAATATCATTTAAACATAATAAAGATACAGCAGCTAAGCTTCTTATCGCCGATGTCTAGACTTCATTTTCAGTCTGTATGATGCGCGATGCTGAGGAAACACTGTGGTGGAGTCAAATCACTGCATATGGAGGTTCAGTTATAGTTTAATATGCACGGTTATATGTACAATAAGAAAACAAAGTGGTGTAGCTCCTCTGATGAGAAGGAGACGAGACCACGTTGGTACTTAAACATCCAGAAGTCGGAAAAATAAAAGTTTAGGTACAAAATATCTGGTCCTAGTTTTACACGCCTCCTCAAGAACCAATCAGATTAGTCTAATTCCTGACCAATAACAGAGACTAGGGATGCACTGATACCAGTATCGGTATCGGCTCAATACCAAGCGTGTGTACTCGTACTTGTTATTAATAAAAGTGTATATACCGATACCACACTAGTCACGCTAGCGCAGATGTGTTTGATGACATGCTTTGGACATGCTTTAAAAGAAATAAATGCCTTGAATCCTAAAATGTGACATTTTTTGTTCCACTAAAAGCAAGATCCACACATTTATCGTTGTATTTAGGTAAAATGTGCCAAATCGGAATAAAACTTGTTGAAATTGTTAGATCTGTAATGTTATTATATCTGTATTGGTGAGGTAACTTCAGAAAGAATGGGTCATTTATTACAACCTGATGAAATCTTTCACAGTTATAACAGCAGTAATAACCATAGTCACAATAATGTTCACATAAACAGATTTGGTATTGGCAGATATCGGTATCTTATATTCATATTTCAGGTATTAGTATCGGATCTGAATTCCCAAAAAGTGGATCAGTGCATCGCTAATGGAGAGACCTGTGTCATATCTCCCTAAAGGTAAGCCAGTTAATGAATAAATGTAATGTTTAAGAACACTTGGTGGAGCTAGTTAATGGTAAAGTGTTTACCTGTTTCCAGAAGGGATGAGTGACTGTTTTTAAAATGGAAACTGGAACAATGTAATTAGCAAACTGCAAAGCAGAGCGACTTGTTTTCATGATGAACGGTGGACCTGGTCCAGGTTTCACACCTGCAGCTTCCACTGTGTTACAAATCCCGCCACCTTCCCGGTGAGCGGCTCGTTTAAACATCATGTAACAGCTGCATTCAGCCACCAAATCCCGTCACATCTGTTGACTCATAATGACTGAAGTGCTGAAACAAAAAGAAAAAAGGGTCCAACTTCTAAAATGTCCTGACAAGGTGAATAAAAACAGTTTAATGACCGGAATCGCTCTAATGTTCAGATCTCAGATAACACGTTCTCGTTAATAAAACCAATGAATATTTACAAATACAAATACAATTCTGAATTGAATTGAAAATTTTCCTGTGATTTTGTCTGATTTTGAGGGGATGAAGCCACTTCTTTTCCCCGCTTGGAGTGAAACTGTCATAAACAACACAGAAGGTATGTGGAGAGAAATGATGCACTGGAATGTAAATATGATAACTAACATCAGACTCTTAGTTTTTACTGCAAGAACGAGACTGTCATGGAGGAAACTTCAGTGTTTCTGCATCAGGTTGCATCTTGTAGCAAGTAAGTGAAGCCGTTCATGTTGAAACTTCCTTGTTAGATATAAAACTGTTCATTCGGATGCCATCGCATGTGCTGATTATTGTTTTTAAAAAATCCCAAACCATTCTTCCCCCTCTGTTTCTCCTGGAAGAAACCTTGAAAGGCAGGAGAGAAGATCCTGGAGAAACAGTTCAGCGAGCTACATTTTTAACAAACAAAAAACCAGTTTCTGCTTTTTCTTTCACTGCAAACCTGGATAAAACAGCCGACAACAGCCGACCCAGCAACATCACATGACCTTTTTGAGGAAGACTACAGCTGCAACATGTCAACGCAACAAAGACCAAAACTTCTTTTATCCATCTGACAAAGAAAACAGAAAAATTCTGAGTCGCTGCGGCTTTGGTCAGACGCTCATCGTGCTACTTTTCCACATCACATCCAGTCTGACTGCAGACCTCAACCTTCCTCTCTTTTCTTATTGGTTAGGAGGAATCTGATTGGCTCTTACCTTGGCGTCTAAAATGAGGGACCACCACTTTGCGCTGTGATTTCTACCTGCACCAGTTACAACGCTGGACATACAGGTTAGAAAACTTCTGTCTCTGTCCCAGCTCCACAACAACGACGCTGTCGTTCTGCACACAAACACACCACTACAAGATGTGTCTCTTGCAATCTGTTTGTCCAGAAGGCCTCAGGTTTATTCCTGACTCACTCACTTCTAGACTAAAGTCAGCCAGGCGTTGCAGATGAAACACACACATAAACTCATTCACTGTAGCCTGGACAACAGATTTTTATATCTTGCCCTCTGCTTCCCAGCTCCTACAGCAGCTCAACCTCAGTCAATGTGGACAAACTACAAAAATTACACTTATTATTATTTACTATAATAAACTACGTTTTAAAAAAAAATGGTTGCCATCGCATCAAACCCAATAAAAGGCTCTTTGTGAGGCATAATAATGAAAGTAAAAGTTATGAAATATAACCAATCAAAAGTACACAGAAAGCTGCAAAGCAGCTTTGTTGGGATTAAAAATGACTGCAAGAACTCTTAAATAACAATGACAGCAAACATTTCCTCCATCACAGGAGAGCTGCAACAGTCTGACTGTGCATGAAATCTTTGCACATGCCTGTAGATCAGGGCTACTCAGATATTCAGGTGGGCCAGGTTTTCAAAGAGAAAATGAACAGAGCAAGTAAATAAAGTTAGGGAAAATAAATCAGTAAAAATAAACAAATACATTTAAAAAATACATTTACATTTTGAAAAATAAGTAGTTTATTCATTTTTCTATTTTAAATTCAGTCCCACATGACGAGGTCAAATGCACGAAATAAAATAATGAAAAATTCCAGTCAGAAACTATTTTTCTCCTAACTTTTAACATAAAAAGTTCATATCAAACTAAACTTCTTCATGTAGTGCCTCCTCCTCACATTATAATCTTTAAACACCGCCACACACTCATTGCATATTAAACACATCGGTTTGGTGCTCGAATGTGACGTAAAAATAAACAAATACTAATCAGTCCAGACGGGGTTAAATCTGCGGTTTTCGTTGTCTATTTTGCATTTTGGGACGGAGAGCGACATGCTAGCTAGCGCTACTCTTGCAACTTCAAAACACAACAACGCAGTGGGGTTAATGTTGCCAAGCAACCAAGTGTTGCATTCATGGTCTGCACAACGGTAGGATTGTAGGCTACTTAATCAGCGTAGGAATGATTTAAGGTTCTTGATTAATATCTTTATTCTTTTACATAAGCTGGGCCACATAGAGGTTGGTTCTGGGCCGCATGTGGCCCGCGGGCCGCCGTTTGAAGAGGCCTGCTGTAGAGCCAAGGTTTCACAGGGAGGACAACGAGACGGCTGCGTGAAGAAGATCATGAATCATAAATAAAACAAAAGTAGCAAAAGAGAATAAAACATATTCTAGAAGAAAAAAAAGAAGATTTTTATGGATCACAATCTGCAAACTGGGAGGCAAAAACCCCGACGAGGCAGTGAAGATTAGAGCAGGGTGGTTTCTATTCCGGATTAAAACTTCAGACGCTCCAATCAGCCTGGATTGGTCCTGGGAAAACCACTCAGTCTGGGTCGTTTCAGGAGAGGTGCTGGGAGAAGTTTCAAGGTTGATATTTATTCCTGAACACATCTCTGACTCTGCAGAGATTAGCGGTCAGTGTGAACAGATGGCCCAAAATGCCAGCGGCCATATTCGCCAGCTTTGTTGTGGCCTCGTACAACAAGGCACCGGAGATGAGAGGCTCAGATGTGTCGCCTGTGGGAATCATGAGCGAGTCATGTGACCGGGACAGAAAAATATTATCCTTCTATTGTTTCATCTTGTCAGAAAATACTCTTGCTCAGTTTTTAAACAGGCACGTGAATCCAAACTCACGCTGCACACGAAGCTAAGCGCTGATAAAACACTAATTTCATGCTGTCTCGTGAAAGCATTTAGAAAAGTAAAGATTTAAACGCTTCCCATCGTGGTGCAGCAACACGACATCTGCAGCCGTCTGATCCTTCCAATAAAAATGGGACTTTGTGAATGAACTGCAAGCAAAAGCACAAAAAATCCTCCATTTCCCCTGAGCTAAGTATATCTACATATCTGAGTATAGATGTCAGAAGCTGCAGAAATGACAGTAAAACATGTGGAGTTTAGAGCGACGCCTGGCGTAAGACAAGTGGAAATTAACCCTTAAAACTCGCCGTGTAATCAGACATCGATTTCTCAGACGTAACTCTACGAGGTGACTTCTGATGGATGGATTACCTGTAGGTGAGCAGGTATTTACAGTGGCTTGCTAAAGTATTCACACCCCTTGATCTTTCCCATATTTTGACACATTACGCACCACAAAGATAAATATATTTTATTGGAATTTTATGTGAAAGACCAACAAAGTGTCACACGATTGCAAAGTATAATGAAAATTTCACATAATTTTATTTTTTTGCAGTAAAAGGTGGATTCACAGAGTACTGACTCAAGGGGGCTGAATACTTTTAATCAATGCACTTTTCAGTGTTTTATTTGTGATAAAATAATGTGTAATTTTCATTGTACTTCACAATTGTGTGACAAGTTGTGTTGGTCTTTCACCTAAAATTACAATAAAATATATTTATGTTTGTGGCGCGTAATGTGTCAAAATATGGGAAAGATCAACGGGTGGGAATTAGAGGTGGGAAAATCAAATAAGAAAATTGAAAATCTGGAATTTTTTTGCTTCACAATTATAAAAATATTTTTATCCCAAAAAATAAATAAAATTAATCCACTATAAAATTAGTCATTTTTATTGTTTTTATTGATATTTCAACTTGTCTTTTTGAGCATTATAGAAGCAGAATGATGGTCTGACTACTGTGTTGTTTATTCCTCATTGAAATGAAGAAAAATTGTGAGCAAATAAAGTTTTGGACATTTTTTTTTGTTGTTTTTAGGTCTACAAAAATGAGCAAAATGGAAAAAAAAACATGAGATTCGCAATTCGAATCAAATCGGCACCCGAACTAATCAGAATCGAATAGAATCGGGACGAAAGCATATCGTCACAGTCCTAATAAACAGCAGCATAAATAAGAGTAAAAAGCTAAAGAGAAAAAAAAAACAGCTGCAGGAAAAAGTGTAAATAAATATAAGTAAACTTTAGCAGTTTATTTGCTTTAACATTTATATTTTCCACTGAAAATAAAGACGTGAGAAAATGATGAGAGAAGGTTTGGACACTGTTGATCTGTGTGTTATTTCATGGTGAGTTCTGTTTTGTTGCGTTGGTTCTCCTTTAGTTGTTCTGTATCTAATACATTCATTTTACATCATTTTAGCCCAATAATGTGGCAGCAGAGGCCGTCCTGAGAAAGATGTTGACTGGGATTAAAAAGGTTGACAATCTACATGTATTTTTACATTAAACAAAAGAAAAAGGCTTGGAGTTTGAAGGGTTAAAACACCCGTTTGCGTTAAAAAAATACACTGTGCAAGGGCATTAAAGACTCTGCACACACTTCGCCCATGGCTGCTGAATTCTGTTTTCTCTTCAGCCTCCACTTTCTCAGCACAAAGAGAAATACTGAGCGAACAAATCTTACGGCTGGTGGCGGATCCTTCCAGGATATTCCTGAATTCAGGCATCCAACGCCTCATTAGCAAAGATCTTAAGAGGAAAAAAAAGCGTTTGAGGCTCTGGTAGACCACCAGCTTGACGGTAATGACACAACCTTTAGTAGCTGTGGTGGATGCAACATGCCTGTCATTGTAGCAGGACAGAGCTTAAGGCACTCATCCTAAAAGGTCCAATCTTTTGGAAATACCCTGAAATCTCACAGAAAGTCCCAGCCAGATGCGGAAAAGCAGATTTTCCTTCAGGTTAAGTCAAAGATCTCCATCTCACACCAACAGTGCAAACAGTTTAACGCAACTAAAAACTGAAATGTGCGTGATGTGACATGCAAATACTACTTTAAACAGACACAAAGAACAGAACAGGTGATCAAGAAACTTAAAAAAAATAAAAATAAAAATAAAAAAGGAGCTTAAATCCATTCTGTTCAATACCAATTACTTCAAGATGCAGGAAAGCTTTAAAGTTTGTCTGAAACAGCCGACTTTCAACGTGAAAAATGCTGCAGCAAAGCACTCAAACAGCTCCAGATTAATGTTTCATCATGAATTCATCATGAACAAAACAGCAGCAGAATTACCAGAAGCGTGACAAACCAGGACTGTAAGATCCCTTATTTTAGGACTAGTTATGGGCAGACAGCCTTTTCTGTGAAGAGTTCTAGCTTATGGAACATGCTCCCAACAGACCTTAACACCATACCGGATTTTAAAAGGTTTACTTCCAGACTTAAGAACTGGATAAGGACAAATCAAGCCTGCACTCACCTTTAGGGATTGTAATTTTTTTCCATGTGGGTGGCAAAACGGTAGTTTAGATTGAATGTATTGACAATGTTCTTATTTTTTTTTAAGTTTTATTCATAATTTATCATTTTATTCAATTTTATTGACCGCCTTGAATGTGTTTTACTTAATTTTGCATTTTGGTGTATATATATATATATATATATATATATATATATATATATATATATATATATATATATATTTGTATTTTATATGTATATACTTGTCCTTATCAAATAAAATAAAATTTAAAAAAGAAAAATTGACCTTTTATTCAACCTGCTGCAAACTTTTATGGAAGCACAAACGTGTTTTACAAGTTTAAGAGCTCATTATTTTATCAGACATGCAGATATTTCCACCTAAGTGTGCGCCGAATGCTTCAGGTGAGCCTAAATTCCCGGCCAGGTAGCTCGGTTTTGTTACACCTGTGCGAAATGTCCCATAAAAAGGTTTTAAGTCCTGAATTACACAAATTACAAATGGAGGCTGGTGTAACAAGGAGAGGGAGAAAGCAGGGTCCAACTCAAGGGTTGAAATCCTGCTCAGAGAGCAGAAAAGGGCCTCGTGCACACACTTCCTACCTTTGTTAGCTGTGCAATTTTCTTGCTCATCTTCAGGTGCAGGTCCTGGGTATATTCCATGGCGATGCCGGACTGAAAGGAGCCGCTGGATGTCGAGGTTGAAGCGAATTTCCCCTGACCGGCAGGGCAGTAGTACTGCTGCCAACCCGACCCAGTCGCCATCTTCACGATGATGCCGAGGATGCTGAGGAGAGATGCGGGCAGGAACGGAGAGCTGGACGGTGCGGAGGAGACGGGCGGCGGGCGGTGCAGAGAGAACCGGGACCGGGTTTTTTTTTTTTTTTATTACAGAAACACAGCAAGTTAATCACAAATGTGACGCCTTTTCAGCCAAAACAGCGCTAAAAAATGGTTTCATTTTGCTCGATTCCGTTTAATAAACAATATTTGTTTGTTTTCTTATTTAAAAAAAAAAAAAAAAATTAAGCTCCCGAAGCACTAGTTTCTACCATGTTCTCCGCTTTAAAATGCGTCCGTAGCGCTGGCACCGTCTGCCGTCACCTGGCGCTGATGTGGAGCCGTCGTCAGGCAGCTGGCTGGCGGACTGACGGGCTGTGCTCCCGGTCGGTCACCTTGATACCGTAATTTATCAACGGGCTCCGTTAAGAGTGAGTCCTCCCCGGTGCATTCCGGCTGCTGGGACGGAGACGGAGCGGGTTCTGGGGTGGTGAGCGCGAGAGGAGGTGCGAGTGCGAGTGCGCGTGCAGGACAGGTTCCTCTGTTGCCATGGATCACCTCAACAGTTTATGCTGCATTCACGTAGGATGGGAGCCGCGGTGCGTTCACGTGCAGTCGGACAAAACGGAACGTGAATGACGAAGATGAGGAAACATGAAGTCACGGAAGATTAATAAACATCACGAAGGTTGAAAAGGCAATTATACAGTGGTATGTGTAAATGTAATCCGTTTTAAAGGTGCACATACTTGGCATTTATTTGTTGAATTACTTTTTAATCAGTCGCAAACTATCCATCATATAAAGAATAGTTTATTTTTTAATCAAAACAAATATTCACAATGACTGAAATTAAGAATTCTTTTGTTATACCGCGTTTTTTATTTATTTATTTATTTTATTTTTATTTTTTTTTAAATTACCATACTATAAAAGAAAAACCTTTTCCCTCTCCCATCCTGCTCTCAGTAGTGTGAAACCAAAGACCGTAAATGAAAGATGGACGGAGCCTTTGCCGGTAAAAAATAAAAATAAAAAAGTGAAGCCTATGGAAGTGCATTAAACTGCAGTTTTCCTTTCATCCGCTGTTATCTGGGTTAGCTCTTAGCTACAGAAAGCTCGGAGTTCGCTCAATGTCAATCATCCACCATGACACTCACAGCGCCCCTCTCAGCTCCACCTCTTTTCCCATATTTGTATTTTCCAGGCAAAACGACACGCATGCCCCTGCCAAGATGGCGATGGAAGGAAACGCCCACAGAACTTCCATTCAGCTCTTCAGAAACCTACGGGTAACGTCATGGAGGCTCCGTCCATCTTTTTATATAGTCTATGGTCCAAACTGGCGTCAACCATTGACGTCTAAAGCTTCATACACACAAAGTTTTTTTTTTAAAATCCGAATAAATTTTTATCTGTTAGAGACCCCATTCTATAAGATCGATAGTCTCAGCACAGCATCATACAAATTAATCGGATCCCGTCGATCAAGAATAAACTCCTCCAAGCCAGAAATCTCACATGATCATGACAGCACGCTGTTGTAGCAAGAAGGTCGCTGGTTTGAGCCTCGGCTGGGGAGGTTCAAACAGTGGCCTTTCTGTGTGGAGCTTGCATGTTCTTACCGTGTATGCGTTGGTTCTCAAGCTTCCTCCCACCGACAAGATATGACTAATAGAGCACTCATCACATGTAAGGTGCTTTGGATAAAAGCGTCTGCCAAATTACCGTAGAATAGAAAAGAATCAAGCATGAGGAATAAAACCAAGAAGAAGAAAAATCTTCATTTACATCAGCCTTGCTTGTTTTCATCCTTCTTCCCCAGTCAGATCACTTTTTTTTTTCGTTCTTTGTAGTCGAGACTCAGGTGTTGTCGGCTTTCCTCACTCACTCGAAGATTTTTCATCATAAATGTTGAACAAGTTGCAGCCGCTGACAACATTTTTTGGAGCGGACTGTCTGGACAAATTCACTTCAGATAATCGGGCGTTTGCCGTCCTTGGTCATGAAGAAGGAAAATTGGGACACAAGCAGTCCGATGATCTTTATGTGTGGGCTCAACTTTAGTTTCCTGAAACAATATGATTGGTACCGGAAATTAAGAGCTGGGCGTTATATCGGGTATTGGTTAAAGAAAAGAAAAAAAAAAGCCAGTATCAGCACTTACATTTGCAATCAACCCCTGCTGGTTGATACAAAACCTAAATTAAGCCTCTACAACACGCAAAACAACTTTGATTTTCCACTTAATTTTCCCTGATTGCTTATAATCCCCACAATCCAAAAGTATTTGTATCAAGATGGTCAGGATCTGAGCAGGATGTCGGTGTGATAATGACATGCAAACTCCCCTGGTTGAAGCATTGATGACATGTGCAGGTATAAAGGTACAGACCCACTTTAAATGACAAAGACTAAAAACCAAGTAAAGCAAACCTTTTGTCATTAAAAAGGGAAATACAACTATTTTTCTTTTAAAAGAAAAATGTCAATGGATGCTCCACAGCCAAGATGTCCAGACTATCTGCAGATGACGCCTGCACAGATCTCTGCTAAAGCTTTAAAGTCATGATTAATGCAGAATCATAACAACTGAAGTGATTTCACGCACTTCATTTACTGTTGGCTTCACATTTATCATCTTTCTTGATAAAAGTGCCTTTCAACACTGTTCTGACAAACAAGATAAGACAATTTAGCATTTTTCTCACGTTTGGATCTGCTGCAAACACATGCTAAACATCTACTACTCTTTTTTTCAGCTGTCATATGGGGACGATGATACAGGTGCATGCAACTTAACCTTAAAGCTTCCATGGTTTGCATGACATTGCATGCTCACTTTAGAACTAAAACCTGGCTCACCATCTGGTCTCCAGATGAGCAGCGACTCTCACCATGCTATTTGTTGCTGCAGCCGAACACGAAAAAAGAAGAAAATGTTCTAGATATTCAATTAAATTCTCTATTGTTCCCTCACAAGCAGCTAATGTGAAAATAATCGATCAGACAAGTCAAGAAATCAGAGGCAGATTTTCTGCTTTCTCCCCCTCACATGAAGCACATGTTTGTATCGTGGATCATGAATGCACCAAGTGGAATTGTGGTGACATCACTTCGTCTATCAAAGCATAAGAGTTAAAAAATTCTAACTGACTGGAAAGGCAGCTGCAGGCAGTATCTCACATAGTCATAATTACAGGGATGACGCAAACAGTTTGTCTCCTGCTTTCTATTTATGGATCCACTTCTCTTTTTTTTTTTTTTTTTTTTTTTACAGCACAGTGGGTTTTCACTGTAAGTGTTTCAAGGTAGCTAGCACGCATGCAGAACATGTCAATCCACACACTTTCCCTTTAAAACTAACGAGAAAGCTTGTCCAAACTTTTGACTGGTAGGGTACACTCCAGGTAGATCATTTTAAGACATTTGCAGTATATTATGTATTTTCTCATGTAAAGATTAGGGCCAAAGTCGGTCCTTGATGGCCACTGTCCTGCAGGTTGCAAATGCATCACTGTTCCAACACACCTGGCTTCTATTAAATGGATCCACCAGCCAGTTAAGTTCTGCACAATGGCTCATTAGTTTTTTCCAGGTGTGTTGGAGCAGGGGTACATGGAAAACCTGCAGTAGTGTGGCCCTTGGGGAGTGGAGCTGAACATCACTGAGCTACATGCTAGAGAAGAGATCTTCATGAAAATTCCTGTTTCCACATTGTTGTATGTAGTTGTTGTCAGCTCTTGCACACCAGGGGTTCATTAGAAACCAACTAGATTTCCTTTGTTTTGATATATAATGTTTACAGGGAAAACTCTGCTCATGAGACATATGTGTTTGAGGCACATGAAGGAGACATGCAACGGTTATAGTGACGGCTTTAGTGTGGGGTTGCGGCCATCACACTGGAAGCATTAACTTATCTGGGATGTGAACAATTTTACAGGTTGGGTCTCTCCTCAGGTCTAATCTGTCTTTGAATATTAAATATATTTTTTATATCACAACTGTGATATAAAAATATCACAGTTGTTTCTTTGTTTTTTTAAAATTTATTTATTACTTTTTTATTGTTTGGTGTGATTGTTGAAGAGCTCTAACATTTGAAGCAAGAGTTTCTGCCTGTAACTAACCTGCAAAAGATTTAAGAAACATGAATGAAAGCATCACATAACTGTATGAATGTGTTGTTGCACCATGGTCAGTGAGAATTCCAACTGACGTGCATTATTTTCTTATATACACACACACAGTTCGGCAAGTTGAATCAAACATCACTACGTCACGGGCATCACCATAGCAACATGCTCGTTTAGATCAGCTAGCTTTTCTTTACAAAAGAAAATGAACTGTAGCCTGGCAAAGGTTCTTAATTATAAAAAGTACATCAAGGCCAAAGTGAAATAGTTAATATACTTGAGCATATTTGCAAGGTTTGTAAAATTAAATAAGCATAGGTTATAAACTATTTACTGTGTGGCACCATTGTTTAAGCAGATTAAACAACTCTGATTTGTGCGTTACATGGTTTTAACGCACTTTGCAAAAAAAGCAAATCAAAACTTTGTGTGAATTAAAACTTTAAACTTCCTGCATAGTACACGAAGAACCATGCATTATGCGGTTTTAATCTGTGATGCAGAAAACCTGCTAAAACTTCTGCTGCGCATTGTGATGAAACTCCGTGTCATGCAGTAAAACTTCCTGTGCATTAAAACCAAAAAATTCCGACTTAATGCATGAGGAGCAGGGCATTATGCAATTTTCATGCTAGACACAGAGTGCATTAAAACCCTTTAATGCACAGATCTGAGTTGTTTAGGATGCTTATAACATGGTCCCGCACATGAAACATTTTATAACAAATGTTTATTTCTTTTTTTTACAAAACTTGCTAAATATGTTTAAGTATAGGAACTATTTCATGTTGGCCTTGATGTACTTTTTTATGCTAAACAATCTCTGTCAAGCTAAGTTTTTTTTAATTTTTTTTATTTGTGTCTTGTCCAGCATTTAAGCAAGCAGAATGGTGGTCTGGATGCTGTGTTCTGCTGAGCAAATTTTCTTTGCCAAGGGAAGCTTTATAGATATAATGCTTCCCTTGATATTCTGAATTCTTATTTTATTTGCATTATTGTTTCCATTGTAGACGTTGTACTGCTGGACTGGACAAGAGAGGAGAGAAGAGAGACAGAAAGACAAAGAAGAAGAAGAGAAAACACCTTGAACAGAAAGTGAAAGAGAGAGTTAAAGAGAGAGAGAGTAAAAAAACATACATATGCAGATATATATGCATATACACATATAAGCACTTACCTATGTGGACACATATACATATACAGACACACACACACACACATACATACATACACGCCAACACGTCTATGTATACACGTCTAGTTAAATATAAATCATTGGAATAGAATGAAAACTAGCTGCAGTTAGTGAATAAACCTGCAGAATGACTTCATAAAAGTGTTGCATGCAAAACATACAGAGTGGAACGTGTTCAGAAAAGAGTGGTTATGCCAATGTGACCCCGCCCACACAAAGGTGAGAGGCAGGTCAGGAGGACCCGTAAGACCCGGGCAACCGGCAGCAACCCCCAAGCACAGACCCCAATGGCCACACTCCGGAGCCAGGGGGGCCCCAGTCAGAATTCCCTGCAGTCAGGGGGAACAGGCCCCAGCAGGCCCAGACCGGCAAGAACTGACCCCGCCAGGGACCGGCCACCCAGGGCAGAGAGAGCTCAGGCCCCAGGGCCCCAAGAGCCCGAAAGGAACCCCCAACCCCCGCAGGCACAGGACCCAGCCCACACCAACGGAGGGCCAGGATCCCCAGACCACCACAGAGTAGCAGCCAGGCCGTACCCCAGTGCGCCGTCCACGCTCACCGGGCACAAGACCAGCGCCCACTGCCCTTTATTTTGTGTTTTTATGTGTAATAGTTAATTTAAGTGTTGTTGTCTGAAGTTGTTGTTGTTTGTTCGTGTATTTAGGCGTTGTTTGTAGCTGTTGTATTTAGGTGTTGTTTTTGTATTTAGGTGTTATTGTATGTGGTTGTTGTAGTTACGTTTTGTTGTTGTAGTTGTGTTGAGGTGTTTTTGTATGTTGTTGTTTGTAGGTGTTGTTGTATGTAGTTGTTGTATGTTGTTGTTGTATTTAAGTGTTGTTGTAGTTGTTGCAATTAGTTGTTGTATGTTGCTGTTGTATTTAAGTGTTGTTGTAGGTAGGTGTTGTTTTATTAAGGTGTTGCCGAATGCGTTATATAGGTGTTGTAGGCTGTTGTTGTAGTTGTATTTAGGTGTTGTATGTAGTTGTTGTATGTAGGCATTGTATGTTGTTGTATTTAAGTGTTGTTGCTGTAGTTAGGTGTTGTATGTAATTGTTGTATTTAGGGGTTGTTGTATGTAGTATCTGTATTTAGTTGTTGTATTTAGGTGTTGTCTTTGTATTTAGGTGTTATTGAATGTGGTTGTTTTAGTTACATTTTGTTGTTGTAGTTGTGTTTGGGTGTTTTTGTCTGTTGTTGTATGTAGGTGTTGTTGTATGTAGTTGTTGTTGTGTTGTTATTGTTGTATGTGTTGTTTTATTTAGGTGTTGCCGTATGTGTTATATGGGTGTTGTAGGCTGTTGTTGTAGTTGTATTTTGGTGTTGTATGTAGGTATTGTATTTAAGTGTTGTTGTATGTAATTGTTGTTGTTGCTATATTTAAGTGTTCTTTGTTGTTGCTGTATTTAGGTGTAAGTAGTTGTATTTAGGTCTTTTTGTTGTTGTATTTAGGTTTTGTTGTATGTTGCTGTTGTATTTAGTTGTTATTGTATGTCGTTGTTGTATGTTGTTGCTGTATTTAAGTGTTGTAGTTGTTGTATTTAGGTGTTGTTGTATGTAGATTTTGTATAGGCTTTGTAGGCTGTTGATGTATTTAGGTGTGGTTGTATGTTGTTGTGTTAAATTATTGTTGTTCTAGTTGTTGTTGTATTTATTTGTTGTATTTAGGTGTTGTTGTATGTAGTATTTGGATTCGGGTGTTGTATTTAGGTGTTGTTGTATCTAGTTGTTGTTGCTGTATTCAGGTGTTGTATTTAGGGTGTTGTTGTATTTAGATGTTATTGTATGTAGTTATAGTTACGTTGTGTGCTTGTAGTTGTTGTATTTAGATGTTGTTGGTGTGTAGTTGTTGTATGTTATTGTATTTAGGTGTTGTTGTAGTTGTTGTATTTAGTGGTTGTTGTATGCGGTTTTAGTATTTAAGTGTTGTTGTAGTTGTATTGCGGTGTTGTATGTTGTAATTGCTGTATATAGGTGTTGTTGTTGTATATAGGTGTTGTTGTATATTGGTGTTGTTGTATGTAGTTGTTGTTGTATTAATGTGGTGTTGTATTTAGGTGCTGTTGTTGTATATATGTGTTGTTGTATGTATTTGTTGTTGTATTTAGTTGTTGTTGTATTTAGGTGGTGTATGCTGTTGTTGTGTTATGTAGGGGTTGTTGGTGTATTTAGGTGTTGTTAGTTGTTTTTGTTATTGTATTTTGGTGTTATTGTATGTATTTGTTTTTAGTTGTTGGTGTGTTTAAGTGTTGTATGTTGCTGTTGTTTTTAGGTGTTGTATGTTTTTGTTGTTGTTTTTAAGTGTTGTTGTATTTAGGTGTTGTATGTTGATGGTGTTGCTGTGTATAGGTGTTGTCTGTTGTTGTCGTATTTAGCTGTTTTATGTAGTTGTTTTATTTTGGTGTTTTGTATGTTGTTTTAGTTGTATTTAGGTGTTGGTGTGTTTCGGTGTTGTTGTTTGTTGTTGTATTTAGGTGTTATTGTAGTATTCGTTTGTAGTATTGCAGTTGTCGTGTTTTACGTGAACCATGGATGGTTTTTAAGATCCTCCAGAGTTGGACGGGTTGCGGGATCCTCCAAAAAGCACTTTTTCAGGAAATCGTGGCAATCTAGGGACCAGAAAGAAAAGAAAAATAGTTAGCATTTCAGTGGTTTAGCATGAAGCAAAGTGAATTGAACAGATTATAGTGTCTGCAAACAGATGTGTGTGTACAGGTGTTTGTCTTACTTTTCGAGAGGATTTTTTTTATCCTAAGTCTTTTACGCAGGTACTTGGTGGATGTGAAGTCTGTGTCATGCAGGATTTCGTACAAGACAACCCCTATTTGCCAAACTGTTCCAGGTCCAGGGGTGCAATTTTCCACATTCATCAGCTCTGGAGGAAGTTGATTCTTGGGTCCACAAATGTAGTCAAACTCTTCCTCATCATCAGAGAAGCAGCTCACACCAAAATCAATGAGACGAAGTCGTGGTATTTCCAGCTCAGTCTCAATGAGGATGTTCTCCAGTTTGATGTCTCTATGGTAAATGCACTTCGCCTGCAGGTACAGCGCTGCATCAACCAGCTGTTTTATGAGATCCTAATAAAGACAAAAACACAGGTTAGAAAATGTGAAGTAGACAAAGCAGTGTGATGGCTTTCCATCAATTAGATCTTAGACAGTATGAATGCAAATGAAACAAATAAAGAATATCTGAAAATGTCTATAAAACACAAAATATGATGCTTAAATCATAATCTTTCATCCACTTACTTTTGCCTTGTCCTCTGGCAGTACTCCATTGTCCGAAACGTAGTTAAAGAGATTGACGGCAGACTTTGGTCTCTCTAGCACGAGGATCAGCTCTTCATCCAGTTCATACCAGTCCAGCAGTTCCACTGGAGCTGACTTCCCTGCCATGATGGTTTTTCCAGCTTGCAGCTCGAGCATGACAGCCACCTCTGAAGGCAGCGCATTGCCATCATTGTCAACATATTGCAAGTGCATGTTGGCTTTTGGTATGTGTTTTATCGCCACCTGCAAGACATAAACAATATTTTGGTTAGAATTTCTTTATCATACAGTGTGTAATTTGACAGAGTGTGTGAGTGTGTGTAAGACATACCGGTAGATTATCTTCTTTCCTGTAACCGGCAAACACAGTTCCAAAGCCTCCTCGATCGAGATGTTCTTCCTCTTTATATTTTGCCTCAAATTCAACTAAAAACACAAACACATTGTTAGTTTTATAGTCCATCAGAATAATTTGTAATAATTTTACTTGTGTTATCTACACTATATCTATGAAATAGTAAATGTGTGTTATAAGTGGCTAACATAAAGCTAAATGCTACATGCTAAATGCTAATGACTAACCTCTTTTGGCTTCTGCACACTGCTGTGCAGGAATGGCCGTCTCCTCATCTTCCTCGCCATCAAGAGGAAGGTCTACAACTCTTTTTGCCTTCTTGGATGCAGTTGACAGTTCGTCGTCTTCTTCACGCTTTCTCTTTCTGTTCCCTTGTTTGACCGCATCGTCAAAAGCTGATGACGGTCCAGCTTCCTGAGAAAGCCTGGGCCTTTTTGCAGAGCTGCTATCGAGAAAACTGTTTTTCCTCTTGGTTGCTTGGGACCTTTCATCCTCTCCAGACACTGGACTAGGGACGGTCTTTGGTCTTTTTACTTCTAGAAATAAGAAAATAAAAAAAAACAGAAATGTTAGTTTGTTGAAAATTTGGTGTTTGTATGGGATGATTTCAACATTGGCTTTATATCAGGGACCAGAGCAATAAAAATAGTATAACAGAAATGTTCTGATTAGCTCAGTTTTTACTATCTCATTACAACTCAAACACAGTTAAAAGTGACTATTTTTGTAGAGTTAATACATAATTATGTTATAAATAGCTAACATGAAGCTAAATACTACATGCTAAAGACTTACCTCTTTTGGCTTTGGCGCTTTCCTGTGCAGGAATGGCCATCTTTTTGGGTTCATTATTCAGAGCAGAGTCTACGAGTTCATTTGCCTTCTTAGAAATGCCTGATGGTTCTCCTTCTTCCCTATTCAGTTTTCTCTTTTTGTTCCATTGTTTGACCTCATTTTCAAAGGCTGATGATGGTCTAGCTTCCTCAGAAAGCCTGGGCCGTTTTGCAGGGCTTTCATGAAGAGAAATATTTTTCCTCGTTGATGCTTCAGACCCTCCGTCCTTTTCAGACTCTAGACTGAGGGCAGCCCTGGCTCTGTTCTCGTCTACAAATGAGAAAAATAAAAAAAAATAAAAGGTTGTTTGTTGTAAATTTACCATTGTATGAGAAAAGTTCGATATCAGTAAAGATTAAGATCAGGGACATGTGACCAGAGCAATTAAAAAACATGCAGGGCATTTGAAAAATTTCCTGATATGAAACTTTTCGTTGCTAATAATTATCCTAATCAATTATAAAGCAAATAAAAATCATAATAAAAAGCTACTGCAGCTGCATGGTTGTTTTTTTTTAAAATCAATATCTCAAGTTTTCCTGAATAATATGTCAAAACTTAAAATGACTAATTTCAAGTTTCTTTTTACATGGATTTATCACTTACCTTTATTTTTCTTGAGAGCCGCAAAACATAATTTTAGTGTTTTCAGCATACTGGCCTTCATTTTTACTTGTGAGAAAATGACAAATTAATATAGTTAGCAACAAGTAATAGTAAAACCAACACGTGTTTTAAAGTTATTCCTGTGAGCACTGCAAAAGGAATGAACAGAATCTAGAATGTTGGGATAAGTTCTCTTTTAACATGTGTGACATCGCAAAGGAAGTTTCCCTTAATCATGTTGCTTAGCAACAGACCTAGGGATAGACTCCACCCTCTTTGTAACATAGCAACAAGAAAATATCCCTAAGACAGTATAAGACTTGTTATATGCATATGTGACTGTGACAGTTAACTATGGAGGAGTAAAAGTGCCACAATGTATGAATTCAATAATTAACTAATTGATTCATTAAATGTGTCATTAATTATTTAAAATAGGAAATAAATGCACAAATATATAATTAAATATATCAGTATGTATATATATATATATATATATATATATATATATATATATATATATATATATATATATATATATATATATATATATATATATATACATAGCAGGAATAGGCTAAAAATGTCCTCAAGGGCCACAATCCTACAGGTTTAGGATGTTTCCTGCTGCAGCAGATCTGAATCAGATGCAAGGGTAAATATAATGAGTTAGAATTTAACAAGATGCTGGTCAAAAGAGCTTTTTTATTTGATTCATGTGAGATGGAATAGGGTGCAGTGGGATCATGTTTGTGTAACTGTATTTATAAAGTTGTATGAAATAAATATTGAAACAAATGCTGATGTGACTTTTATAGATTTTTATATGATTTGTTGTCATTTGACATGGCCTAGTAATATTCGCTGTGTCATTGTTTTGATAAACTTTTGCAAAGAATTTTTTCAGTCCAGCGTTGGAGAGCTGACCACTGCGAAAAGCCTTCTGCAAAGATCCCAGATATTCTCAATAGGGTTCAGGTCTGGACTCTGTGGTGGCCAATGATCTCCTTTTCCCTGAACCACTCTTAAAGGTAGAGTATGTAAGATTTTCAATATTTTCAAAATAAATTAACTAAAAAAAAAAAAACTACAGTCATAATTAGATAGTTATTTAAACATGTAGGTTCCAGTCTGTCCATATTTGATGCGTTAATAAATTACAAGTTTAATAAATGACAAAGACCCTTCTTGAATGTTTTCTGACCAGTAAAAAAAAAAGTACTTTTTTCCACCAGTAGGGGGAGTATAAGCCCATTTATTGCAAAGCGGCTCTGAGCTACAGCTCACAAGCGATTCCTGCCCTCATTGGAGCTGGCAAGGAAGAGGGGTGAGGGGTGAGTTTTGCTCATTACTGCCAACCTGTGGTCGTTTGTGGAGGTAGCAGTTTTGTGGTTTTGCTCACGACTTGGTGTTTGCCACCAAGTGGCGAAAAGAATCGCCTTGAAATCTTACATACTCTTCCATTAAATAATCTCAACCCCATGAATTCTGGTGTTGTCATGTTGGAATTGGACATGGCATTCCAGTTCCAGAGTCCAGTCAATATGCTCCCTAGCAAACTGAAGCCTTTTTCTCTGGTTAGCCTCAATGACTCGGGGTTTTCTTCTGGCTCCACGGCTGTTCAGTCTCTTGAGTTCCCTTCACATTGTTCATGAGGAGATTTTCTAATTTAATAATTCTAATTCAATAATTTGACCCTTCTTAATTAGACTAAAATCTATTCCATGATCACAGGATGTGTCTTTCCACATTGTAGATGAAGAAATGAGAAGCTATTCATTGCATCAGTCTGGGTAAAATATCAATCACCCATCAGTTATTAACCAGTAGGAGGTTTCTACCTCTTTACTTAATAAATTCAGGTGGGGACTTTTTTTCTCTTTAGGCCAGGCTTTTCTCCGGATTCACAAACCAACAGTACTAATATATCTACTGGTATAAATACATCTCGCGGTAATTTAATATTTCACAGGGATTTAACCTTTTGTTAATGCCACCCTATTTAACTACATGTAGACATTATTGCTGGAACGTTTTGTTGTGTCTAATGTCAAAGCTGCAGCAGGGAGAGAAACACTGCGTTGCACTGTGGTAGAAATAATCCTGGGTATGATTCAATCAATTGTTACCAACAGAAGGAACCACTGGTGACAAGGAGATACCAGTTTGTTGTGGCTGTGAACTATGTTTCTTCCACAGGCCTCTGAGGTCCCTGTTTGTTAAGTGAATTGAGTTTTATATTGGTAAGTATAAGTATTCTTTCTGAAGACTTCCATGAATTGATCCAATTAATAAAAGAAAGTAAGTGTCATAGCAGAACAAGCTGGGATTGGCCGAGAAGTTTATCATGGATGTAACTCACATACTCAGCTCTGCTGCTCTGCTCATCCCACAAACGCAGCACAAAATTTATCAATAAAAATGTACTTTCTTTCTTTCATTTTGTACACACCAGACCAGACCCCTGATTGCAAAGCAACAGAGTGAAGATGCAGGCAGGTATGGCATAATGCCATAACCAGATGGCTGGAATAGTCTACAGGAAGGTTCATGTTGTCCAGACAGCTGCTGCTCGCTGGATACTTTCTCTTCTTTTTCATTCTCTGTGAACCCCATAGATGGTTGCGTTTCAAAATCCCAGAAGATCAGTGCTTTGAAACAATCAGACCAAATAATATCCAGTCTAATGGAAAGACTGGTGTGAAATGAAAGAAGTGCAACGGTCACTCCAATAACCAATGCGTAAAAAACTGTTAATAGCATTTCTGAACACACCCACCCTAGCAAAGCTAATTAATTCACAAAATGGATATCCAGACACACACACACTTTTGTCCTGCTTTTCTGTGACTTCTGAGAGCAAAATGTACTCAGACACAGACCCAGTCTGAATGAATGACTGTGTCCTCTGTCCTGCCCTGAGTCACTAATCATCTTGACTGTCTGGAAGAGAAATACAACTTGAGACCCAAGATGCAGACAGAGACAGATGCTTCTCATAATCCCCAAAAACTCCAGCAGATTTTACGGCTTTTAAGCTTGTGTCTTCAGTGCTGGCATGTTGTACTTTTCATTTAATTTCTAACACAAGCTGATACATTACTTTTGCTTATGTAAATCAGTAATTTTATACATTATCACAGCCATGGCTACAGGTGACTACTTAATGAACACGTGTACTGTATTCTTCCATGTGCCTTTTGAAGCACAACTTATTCCTAACCGTGCCCAACACAGACTGTATGTAAAAAGATGGGCGGAGCCTCCGTAACGTCTTATAGGTTTCTGAGGAGATGAATTGAAGCTCGGTGGGCGGTTCCTACCAGCGCCATCTTTGCAGGGTCATGCGCGTCGTCTCTCCTGGAAAATACAAATATTGGCAAAGAGTTGGAGCTGAGAGGGGGGCTGTGAGTGTGGAGGTGAACGATTGACTTCGAGTGAACTCTGAGCTGCCTGTAGCCAAGAGCTAACTGAGCTAACAGAAGCTAACCAGCTAACGGGCAAAAGATAAGTCACTATGTTAAGAGGCTAAAAACCGCAGTTGTTCTACAATCTTCTTACTTGAAGCGGGAGATTGGGTACTTGTCAATCAAAAGGACATGCCCCTAAATATGCCAAATTTCAAGGTTGAATTACTTTTAAACCGAGGAGTTAGAAAAAAAGTCACTCCCTGCACAGTTGTCATGAAGGTAAACCTGACCTATTAAACCGAAAATGGATTTTTTTGGCAGGCTGTGAATATGTTTATTTCTGCTGTTCAGTTGGCCTTTTTAACATGGGAGTCTATGGGGAGTCACTCTGTTTTGGAGCAACTAGTGGATGAAGGGGGGACTGCAGTTTTATGCACTTCCGCATAGGCTTCACTTTAAACTGCCGGAGGTTGCTGCTTGGTGCCCAAGCACCTATCAAACAATGTTTGTACCGCAGGTTTAAAGCTCATTTCACACACAGCTGCTTGTCCATTCAGCGACACCGCAGTAAGAAATTATTGCACGTACAAGGCCGCGGCCCTGTATGTAGACCCACGGAAAGTAGATCCAAAAGGCTCATTCTGAGAGAATAAAAATGTGAATTAATTTTGTCAAATGATAAAAACATAGTACTGTCATTGACCTTTGATTTTATTGAATGTTGCACTTTTAAATACCATTTTAGCCAAAGCAGAGCACCTATCAAGCACATTATTTACATCTTAAATATGCAATTTGTAAACAAATGATAGTGTTGCTTCATTTCTCTCTTCCTAACAAAGTTTTGCATGCCCCAAATCACTAAATAGCTCTGAAGTGCATGGAGACACTAAGAATATACATGTATTTATGATTCAGTTTCTTATTGAGTGGAAATGTGCTGCCTTAGATGTGCTATGAAATCAGTAAAAGCGCACAATCAGATCCATTTTTTGAACAATAGTGTGAGATTGCAAAACTATCAGCTATGTTACCATAAAGAGCAGCAGTATCCATAATTAAAAGCGTAATAAACTGCATGAATCCCTGCTGTCAGTGTTTACAATTATGGGAAGATGATGCATCATGCAGTGTGCCTGGGCACTCTGAAAACCACTTTCTTTTGGCATCATGTGTATGTCATTGAGGTGGGCTGCCAGGGGACATTTATTCCTCCTTTCTCAGATCAGTAAATCAATAAAACTGAAATACACTGAGAGGGAGTGGTATCCTTGGTCTTTTTGCAGCATTTTTCAACAGATTTGGTCAATCTGCAGTGACAACAACAGAATGATATTATCAACCTTATATTCTGCTGTTGTCACTGCAAGATGACCAAATCTGTCATTTTCAGTTATTAAACGGCCTCTTGAGAAACTTAAGTTAGAACAGTAGAAAACTGACCGTATGAATCGGAGGCAGAAACACTGACCACATGCTACACTCAATGCAACCATTAGCAGCAGTTTACTTCAGGAAAATGGTGTTGATTATAAAAAAAATACTTGATTATAAAACAGACATGTTGCTCACATATTCAGTTTTAAAAAGACCTTGATAGCAAATTCACTGATTTAGTGACAATATGTCTGAGTGCTTTCAGTTAAAGAAAAATGGGGCGTTTCTGACAAGAAGCTAAGCTAATGCTATGCTAAGCTAACAGCTCACAGATGAGCAAATTTTTGTCATCTGAAACAACTCAAACCTAAAAAATATTAGGTTTTAAGCAGACTATAAACAGCCATTCCTATTGCTTCTATCACTCGTTACATGCATAGACATTGCCTAACATATCTTTGCTGCATTTTGGTAGCTGTAGTACAAGCTAGCTTATTGCAACAGACTTTGAAGATGCTAAATGTTCTTTTCCATGCTAGGTTGCCATTAGTCTAACTACACCGTCAATGTTTATCCATGATACTCCAGTATGAGAGCACTCAGACATCTACTGACTGTCAGACTAACTGTTCGTACTTCTCACTACATTAAAAAATAAGTCAGACTTTCTATATTGCCAGAGATCTGGACCAGATCTGTATTGTATGACCGATACTTGATATAGCAAATTATTTTTATAAGATTTTATTGTGTAATTAAAATGTGAATGCATTTATTTTTAGCGTTTCGCTAAAAATCATTTATTTTTAGCGTTTCGCTAAAAATAAAATATTTTTTAAATTATCTTTTTAAACACTTTTTTTTTTTTTTTTTTTTTAAATTATATGTCGATTTCTTGAAATGTTGTCTTTATTGTAGGCTACAGTTTGGGATTTATAATAGTGATGAAGAGTGTATGTGCATGTATGTTATATTATTGTACCGATACATTATTATATTAAATGTTGAAATTAGAATCTTCTCCAGGATAAGACTTCTCTCAGTGAAAGAGCTTTAACCTCCAAGCTTACATTCAGTGGCAGGAATTAAATATAAGCTGCAGAAAATGTTAATATGTGCGCATTAACACAGATATATGGATCAATTTTTTTGATACGCTTTGATACAAGGTGATCCAATTAACATTTTCTGTCATGATTTATTCAGGTTTTATTTCTCTTTCTCTCATTTAAAAAAAAAAGTATTAGAATTGCACCTCTTGATGGTCAGCCAACTCCCATGTGGCTTAGCTGGCTCAGGACTCAATATAGATATTAGAGTTGCTTCTTTCTGTAGTTTAACACTGTGGTGTCCTGCAAATACGAAACAGAAATCCTCAGTTAAAAGTATCAATGGCTGTATTTTTCAGTTTATGAACACCTTAACAAGCTAAAAACATCTTTATTTTCATAGACTGGACTTTAAACCCAGGTAATTTCTATTTTAGTTGGACCTGGTGTGAACTGCGAAGCAGCTAAATAAATCTGATGTGATGAGAGAGCGTTAGAACGAAACATTTGCAGTTTAACTGATATGATTTCTTAATAAAATGCTCATTTCATTGCTCTATGCATGGCAACAGAGATGCTACAGAGCACAGTTTTATTCTGATTAAAATGTTTATTGGAAATATTTTGCATATTGCATATTTTAATCAGTTAAAAGGGAAATAAAAACCTGCTGGAGTCAAACTAAACTGAACAAGAATATGTTTTAGGGCCCATCAGCAGCAGTGTAAAGTCCAAGATCAACTAAAGTATGCAGTGGAAATTTAAATTAATTAATTTACATGAGACATGAAAAATAAGAAATATTGTTTGACATGTCTTTACTTTGTCTCTTCAGGATGTTGCACCCTCTAAACCAGTCATGTCCAGCTCCGGTCTTCAAGGGCAGCAATCCAGTTTTCCATGTATCCCTGCTACAACACACCAGACTCAAATGAATCAGTCACACACTGACACGTAGAAAACCTGCAGGGTTGTGGACCTTGAGGATCAACTGAGACCCCTTCCCTGAGCCGTACTATCAGTACAATCTTTTTTTTTTTTGGTTGAGGAACTACATTGTTGGACATAATGATCACTAAAATCCTATTTTTTCCATCTGCTGTCAAACTATCCATAAAAACAAAGCCTTGTGTTTATGATCCCTGGATGCTGATATGCCTATCTTTGGTATTTTTGAGTGAAAGCTGAATATACCAGAAGTGTATCCACAGATTATCTTCCTGTTCCATGAAACTGCTTCTGAGAAAGTTTTGCTTTTACACCTGAGTTTTGGTTTTTTTTTTTTTGTTTTTTTTAAATCCATACGGGAATTTAGGATGTTTATAGACTGTAATTAAACTCTGAGTTATTTTTCAAACTGACTTTAAAGGTGGAGTATGTAAGATTTTCAATATTTTCAAAATAAATTAACTAATAAAATAACTACAATCATAATTAGATAGTTTTTTTGAACATGTAGGTTCCAGTCTGTTCATATTTGATGTGTTATTAAATTACAAGTTTAATTAATGACAAATGACAAAAAGCACTTTTTTTTTTTTTTTTTACTGGTAGGCAAACATTTAAGAAGAGTCTTTGTCATTAATTAAACTTGTAATTTAATAGCACATCAAATATGGACAGACTGGAACCTACATGTTTAAAAAAAACTATCTAATTATGATTGTAGTTATTTTTTAGTTTATTTTTTTTTTTTAAATATTGAAAATCTTACATACTCTTTTACCTTTAATAAGCCAAGATATGATTTCCAATACATCCAGGCCTTACTGTGCAACTCTTGGTGAATGTAACTCGAGCATCACATCACATGTGTATTTTTCCTGTTGATTATTTGTCAGTTTATCCTAAAAACTGAAAAAAGACCACTGTTGATTGTGATGTCTGTGTTGATAACAAAGAGGGACATGCTGGCTCAGCTGACTGGATCTATTTTTCATGACAACACGACAGAGCAAAACAGAGATAATGAAGATGTATCACGAACATGTATGCACCTTCTGCTTATTGTGTTTGTATCTCAGACACACATTATGGATTAATATATTATATATTAACGGGAGATGAGCTGGTGTTTTAGGGAAAAGCTGGACGAGGAGCGAGCTGTGGGAATATGGATTACATCTGGTGCAACAAGATGATGGACTGTTCTCTATTGTTCTCCATTGTGTACCCGGGATCGACCCTGTAACTGCAAACACATGGGCACACACACAGACACACACTTGTTTGTCATCCATCTGTTCTTTCTATTTTTAGAAGATATAAAAACGAGGTGCACATCCTGCTTAAAGTCTTCAAGCTTAATAATTGGAATATTTTATGGGTCTGAGCTTCCTCCTGCTGAGGGAATACAGACTTCCACAATCCAATTAGAAGAGCCCGATGGCTCTCCCAAAAAGTAATAAAGTTGACAACATAATAACCACAGCAATCTAATCTCTCTTTGCTCACTGAAATATACAGAGCGCAGCATTAGCACTGCAGGCCAAACAATCAAATTGAAACTAAATTGCAGAACTCCTGAGAAGGTTATTGTTTGAACAAGTTTGTACAAAGGAAACACAGAATCAGATTAGAGTAAAATATATCAGCAGCAGCTGTAACAAGCAGCAAATGCAGCAGCCTGGAACATGAATTCCCCCGCAGCTAAGTCGCCGATTTACTTTCATATGGAGCACATTTTAGGAATGTTTTAAGAACTCTTCAGGCAAAAAAAGTCAAATAATAAAGAACTGATGTCTGAATGACTTTTACCAGCTAGAGAGAGCTCAGAAAAGAGACAGGATGCAGGAGGGATGCTGATTAGACTTTGACAGGGTGCAACACTGGAAAAATCTGCCAAAACTCAGTATGACTGTTTTTAAGAAGCAGAACTGAACTCAGATTTTCACACCAACAAAACAGCTTTCAGCTCATCAGTGTCAGGTGTTTAATCGAGAGATGCGTTCAGATGCAGGTGTTGTAATCTGGCTTTTTTTCCATTAACAATAGTCAAGTGTTGGTGATTTAAGTACCTGCAGCTGGTGATCAAGACGTTCATTCAAAGCCCTGCCCATAACCATGTCCTGTTAGGCACAAGGTAAACAGACGGACAGTTACGACCCGTTTTCTGGGTTAGGGGAACAGTTGTAAGGAAAAAACAAATGCTGCAAAACAATATATGAAAACACAATAATCATTATATGCAGCTGTTCCCATGAACTAAATAAGGAGGTGTTACGGCCCCAGGCACCAGCTTATGTATTTCAAGAAGACTCCTACAAGCAGCTATCACACCTCTGCCATTGGCTTGCTCTGCAGGACACACCCGACTGTGCCATCCTCTGCCTGTGATTGGCCCTTTCCTTGGCTGGCGCTTCCCTATTTAAGGCAGCTTCTGATGAACGTTCAGGGCAGCTGTTGTTCTGATGCGCAACAGCTTGCCACTTTGGAAATCTTAAGAATGGTTGGCTTTGTTGTGGCTGCCGTTGTCGGCCCTTGTAGTTGGCCTTTGGATGTCTGGTTTTCTTTGGTTATTGTATCGTTTTGTGGTGTGAAACAGCAAGGTTGTTTTGTGACCAAGTTTGTGACCATGCCAGCTTACAGAGGATGCTGTGGACTAAATCCACATCTAGTCTCGCTCTTTTTTAGCCACCAAAGTGTTGGTGAAATATTAAATCCTTTGTTTCCCACAATTTATCTTATGTCTTAAATGTTGTGGCCCCTCTTCCCCTTGCAAAGCCGGGGGTTTGTAACAGGTGGTCTGAATGACCCAACACAGGGTATCCCAAGAACCCAAATAACAGAGCAAGACAACAACACAGACATTATTCTCAAGACCACACTTACTATAATTTTCTGTTTAAAATGTCAATGTTGAAAAGCTTTGGATGGTGTTGGAATTGTTTATACTTCTGATCCAACCACTATGAAAGTCACTTGATCTGGACGAGTGTGTGTGTGTGTGTGTGTGTGTGTGTGTGTGTGTGTGTGTGTGTGTGTGTGTGTGTGTGTGTGTGTGTGTGTGTGTGTGTGTGGTTGCGTGGGTGTTTGTTTTGAATGATGACAAGCTGGAATGAAAGGAAGTGGAAATGAAAGAAGTTATTTTTAAACATAAGGAGTAAAAAATTGCAGACTAGGTGAAAATATAAGGAGTAGAAGCAAAAAGTCATCTGAAAAAAGATTAATCCAGTAAAAGATGCCCCAAATTTGAACCATGTAATAATAAAAAACTGTGGATTAGTTTTATACAGGATGTTTCAAGGCTTTTAAAGAGCTTTACATCGTATCCATTATTCATTCACACTTTGTGATGTAAGCTACCTGTGTTGCCACGGAAACTGCCTCTCCACCCATCAACGAGCATTTATACACCAGTGATGCCGACACTGAAAGTAAACCAGCAACATACTGACATGAAACTGAATGAAGTCAGTCTGGCTCTTCTCTCCGCTTCACACATAATGCATAATTTATCATTCAATCAATCAATCAAAGTTTAATTATGATAATTTTCATACAAAAGTAGCACAAAGTGCTTTAAAAAATAAAAAGCAAAAAATAAAACAAGGTTAAAAACACACTTCGCATAGAAAAATATAGAATTTACCCAAAGTCTAACACATATACTCACTTTTAACACACACTCACACATAAAACACAAAAAACTCTCAAACCAATCTTAGGGATCCACAGTGGCGCACTAATCATGACTATAAAGGCCACCGCCTCCAAAAAACCCCCCATAAAATTCAATCAGGTAAATAATTTAAAGGACAATCATAAAAGAAAAGCCTAAAAATAGAACTACTTAAAAGCCTGATTAAAAAGATGGGTCTTTTAAATCTGCTGGCCTCCAGCAGACTGTTCCACAAATGTGAAGCATTTACTCTTCTGTCAGGAGACATTTGACATTTTATTTGATAAAAATCTGCCAGAAGCCCAAGTTAAAGTTTATGTCTGCTCATAATTACAGCTGGCTGATGTTTACAGGTTCAAATAGGAAGGTAAGTTTTTCTGTACAGAACCTTTCATGCACAAGACAACACAAATAGCAAAATCAGAAAATCATAAATTATATTAAAATAATTAAAAAGAGGATCAATTGAAGCAAGTGATTTGATTATTTAAACACATCCCAAGGAGTAAACATGAAAATATGCTGAGAGAAATTTAAATATACAGATGCATTTGCAATGAATGTTGTGACAGCGAGACCAGAATCTGTTTTCTGATTCAGTCTTTGGGTTTGTTCTTCTCCCCGGAGGAACTTCACTCGCCGTTCTCCTGATAATAGCAAAACAAGCATGTATATGTATGCATGGCGTGTTCAGCAGGTGTGCTTTGCACATGCGACGTGTAGCTGCTGCTACCATGCCAGCTTACAGAGGATGCTGTGGACTAAATCCACATCTAGTCTCGCTCTTTTTCCCGCTGCTGGCAAAGTGCAGAAGACTGTTTTGATAAATTATTCACAGCTTTGAATGTTTTCTTCATGTAAAAGTTGTGGGTTCCATGTTGCTATCGGACTTTTTAGAACGACTTAGGTTATATTTAGGTTGTGTTTAGCTTTGGATTACTCATCTCACAGTTTTATGAGTAGTTTCATATGTTTGTTGTAAGACTGTTAGAAAAATTCAATTCAATTCAGTTCAACTTTATTTGTATAGCGCCACTTCACGACAATGTTGTCACAGGACACTTTACATACACATCATTTCAAGCTAATTCATTCATAGCCTATACTAGAAACCAACTGATTACATCGAGTCATGTCTTCGATCCAATCCCCCATCCTGAGCTGCACGTGGCGACAGTGGGAAGGAAAAAAACTCCCTTTTAACAGGAAGAAAACCTCATTCATTTATACTTGTAATAATGACATAGTTACAACAAAATGATGTATTTCCCCCTCCTGCCTGTAGGGGGCAGCGTTTCCATTCCCTACTTGCTGCTGATCAGTGGCTTTTTAACAGGTGAACATGTTGCATCCTGATGGATACATTTCCTGATTTTTTTTTTTATCAGAATCGAAGGTTTTTATGAAACATGACATGTTTTCATTCCTTTCGAAGTACTTTAACTTGCAGAAAGATGCTTCTTTTTCTGCAGACTGCATAAAAATGGAACTTGCTTATCAATGTGGAACAACATCCTTCAGTAGCTTCTCTTTAATGAAGCTCTACTGGGAACAGACTGGAAACGAGATCGCACAGAAAAGCTAAAACCAGTGTGTTTAACTAAAATCCTAAACTAAAATATCATGTTATCTGCTATATTCATATTTTCTCCCGGCATGAGAATGGCAGCTCATTACGTCTGCCGTCAAAAGCAAATAAGCTGTTGAGGAAGGCAGTAAGAGCAGATTTAGCGAAGTGGCAACAGAGGAAGAATAGGAAGAGCTTTGAACCCGACTGTGAACTTCATGACTCTGAAACACACGATGACTTAACTGGGGCACAAAACCATAAAGAGAGAAATATATGAGAGAGATAACGAACTATCAGGACTCTACAAAGGATTTCTTCCCTTAATGACACGGCTTAATGCAGTCTGACTGTTAAAATATGTAGTGAAACCCTTCTGATGCTGATGGTTCTCAGGTATTCTGGCAGGATAATGGGGTGGGAAGCGAGGAGTTGTCACAAGCTGTACTAAGAAACAAGTCGTTTGTGGAAAGATTGTGAGAATAATGGAAGAAACTGACATTTCCATGTGCACATTTAGATTTAAGATAACTAGCGAACTTTTGAACTGGTAAATACTGGCAGCAGTTCATCAGGATATTATTAACAACTGTAACATACTTGTAATGCTGCCGTCTTTATTGGGACCAAGCTCTCTCTCTCTCTCTCTATGTCTTCTAGGTGTTCCCTTTAGTTTTTTGAGCTGTTCAAAAAAATAAAGGGAACACCTAAACAACACAATGGAACTCCAAGTCAACAACACTTCTGTAAAATCAAACTGTTCACTTAGGAAGCAACACTGACTGACAATCAGTTCCACATGCTGTTGTGCAAATGGAATACAAAAACAGATGGAAGTTATAGACAATTGGCAAGACACACCCAGTAAAGGAGTGGTTCTGCAGGTGGTGACCACAGACCACTTCTCAGCTCTGATGCTTTCTGGCTGATGTTTTGGTCACTTTTGAATGCTGGCGGTGCTTTCATTCTAGTGGTAGCATGAGACAGAGTCTACAACCACACAAGTGGCTCAGGTAGTGCAGCTCATCCAGGATGGCACATCAATGCCAGCTGTGGCAAGAAGGTTTGCTGTGTCTGTCAGCGTAGTGTCCAGAGCATGGAGGCGCTACCAGGAGACAGGCCAGTACATCAGGAGACGTGGAGGAGGCCGTGGGAGGGCAACAACCCAGCAGCAGGACCGCTACCTCCTTCTTTGTGCAAGGAGGAACAGGAGAAGCGCTGCCAGAGCCCTGCAAAATGAGCTCCAGCAGGCCACAAATCTGCATGTGTCTGCTCCAACAGTCAGAAACGGACTCCATGAGGGTGGTATGAGGGCCCGACGTCCACAGGTGGGGGTTGTGTTTACAGCCCAACACCGTGCAGGACGTTTGGCATTTGCCAGAGAACACCAAGATTGGCAAATTCTCCACTGGCGCCCTGTGTTCTTCACAGATGGAAGCAGGTTCACACTGAGCACATGTGACAGACGTGACAGAGTCTGGAGACGCCTGCTGCCTGCAACATCCTCCAGCATGACCGGTTTGGCAGTGGGTCAGTAATGGTGTGGGGGGGCATTTCTTTGGAGGGCCACACAGCCCTCCATGTGCTCGCCAGAGGTAGCCTGACTGTCATTAGGTACCAAGATGAGATCCTCAGACCCCTTGTGGGACGATATGCTGGTGCGGTTGGCTCTGGGTTCCTCCTAATGCAAGACAATACTAGACCTCATGTGGCTGGAGTGTGTCAGCAGTTCCTGCAACACGAAGGCATTGATGTTATGGACCGGCCGGCCTGTTCCCCAGACCTGAATCCAGCTGAGCACATCTGGGACATCATGTCTCGCTCCATCCACCAACGCCAAGTTGCACCACAGACTGTCTAGGAGTTGGCGGATGCTTTAGTCCAGGTCTAGGAGGAGATCCCTCAGGAGAACATCCGCCGCCTCATCAGGAGCATGCCCAGGTGTTGTAGGGAGGTCATACAGGTACACAGAGGCCACACACACTACTGAGCCTCATCCTGACTTGTTTAAAGGACATTACATCAAAGCTGGATCAGCCTGTAGTCTTTTTCCACTTTCATTTTGAGTATAACTCCAAATCCAGACCTCCATGGGTTGTTATGTTACATTTTCATTGATAATTTTTGTGTGATTTTGTTGTCAGCACATTTAACTATGGAAAGAACAAAGTATTTAAAGAAAATATTTCATTCATTCACATCTACAACGTGTTACTTTAGTGTTCCCTTTATTTTTTTAGCAGTGTATTAAGTGTGGGAATAAAGAATCAAACTAATTAAAAGCTATACGTCTTGATTATTCTGATTTTAATTGCTTAACAATATTGAATTTCCATTCAAAGTAGTAGAACAGAAAAGGAAAATATCACCGGCCCAAACTGAACAGAGCTCAAATGAAACTGTACTTTTAAGTACCTTAACTAACAGCAGCTGCTGTTTTCTAATTAAGAGTTAATTGAGACAACGTGCTACAGCAGCTTCAGTGCAGACAAACGACACCTTCAGTCTCTTTGTGGTCCCTACCCGGACCCCGAAGGCAGAAAGACCGATTTATTCTGGAGAAGATAGTTCATACAGAACAAGCCTTTCAACAAGCTGGTCGACACATCCTCCTGCTGGGACCCAGAAACTGTGCCAGAAGCTTTCACTAACCAGGGATCCTCCATGTTGGTCTGGCTGGTGCCCTGCAGGCTTTCCAAGTGTCCCTGCTGCAACACACCTGATTTAAATCACGGTGTATTTAGCAGATATATGCAGCTTGTCTGAGTCAGGTGTGTTCCAGCAGGGACACTTGGAAAACCTGCAGGATAGCGTCCCTTGAGCACCAGGATTGAGGATCCCTGACCTAGACGCCTCCTATTAGCCATAAAAAATTATATAAAAATATATATAGAAATATACATAAAATATACATAATAACATATAATATACATACATAATAAAATATAATATACATAAAATTATACTTTGAAACAAAAAGAGAGATCAGGTAAGAATAAGAAATGAAGCAATATTCAACAGAAACCTGACAACAATGCTCTTTCATGTCCAACATGGACTGCTTATTTGATGATGAAGAGGAAGAGGAAGAAAGCCTCCAAACAAGAGCTAAGAGTTTTTTTTAAAATTTATTTCCTTCCTCAGGTGGATTTTCATTCAGAAGCTCTGTTATCAGGCGACCGTGTGGACGTGGACCGGTCATGTCAGAGATGTGCTGGTACTGAATATGATGCTGAGTACAGCTCAAACGGACAAACTGTGATTTTAACGGAAGATCATCTGAATGTTCATGAAGATTCACAATGAATTAATGTTCAGTGACAAATTAAAATCTTTTCACATCAAGTTTTGTCCATTGAAACATGATTTTTCCTTCTATCAAAAGCAATGAAGGAATCATAATTTACATCAAAGTTCGGCTGCACGGTTGCTGTGTAAAGCAAAAGTAACGGCTCTGCATAATATTTATTTCGCTGAGGCTTAAATGCATATTAGATAATCAGGCTTTATAATCTCTTCGCATCACTGAGCCACAGTCCAGCAAACAATCATAAGACTTACATAATAAATAATCTCTGAAGGGGATCATCATCTGGGAAGATATGATTGTCCATGTGCTTCTGAGAAAACACACACAGACACAATAAATCTGCTGTTCAGCTGCTAACAATCAGAAAAACAGACCCATAAAACCACTTTAATAGTAAATAATGTTTCTATAGATCATTTTTCTAAGTATGGCTCATTGTATGGAGCTAAATCAGAGCCAATATGTTTGTTTATTTGAAAAAAATATATTTCACTGTAAAAACTTGACTTTCATTTTCATATTAATTTTAATCAGTTTCAAATATTTTTTTCAAATAAACAAACACACTGGCCCTGATTTAGCTCCATATCATTGCACATTTCTACAATGTGAACAGTACGAGCTGTTTGTTGAGTTTTTTTACGTCTCCACTGCAGGAAACTGCATGAAGTCTTTCATGAAGGGAACTGGGATTGATGGTAGAGGCAGTGACTTCTGAGGCAAAGTAAGCAGACAAAGCAGGTGGTGAACCTGAGTTCCAAGGAGGGCGGCGTAACATAGAAGCTGATGACTATAACGCAGCGTGATACACAAAGGCTGATATCTTTAGAAACACTCAATAATCAGAGCTAGATTTGCTGTGACGCCACAGTTTCACCACTGCTGTGGGTGGGGTTCAGGTGTGCAGGTGGGTGATGAAACAGAAGGCAGACACCACCACACCCCAAACACAACCCAGTCCTCTTATTATAATGCTTCAGGTGGATTACAGGAGTCATACGGAAGCGTAGAGCTGCCATCCTCATATTAAAAGGTCTGGTCCTTATCACGTTATAATGTGATAGTTTCACGTTTTTACAATAAAACTATAACGTATCACGTAACATAACTTTGTTTTATGAGGATGACAGCTCTACGCTTCTGTAAGTCCTTTAAAACATTTTGGTTTCCAGATCACAGGAAGGAAGATGGAAGCAGGAAACACATGAGATGATCAGTGAAATAAACCGAAATTTGTGAAAAAGCTGTTCTTTTTTCTTTCTTTGGTCACTGCCACATAAAAAACTTCCCATTTTTATAACCCTTCTTGTTAATTGTTGTTTACATAAGAGACGCCGCGACAGGTGGCAAAACTGAAGGGTAGAGGAGGGACCCTTTATGGAGGTCTTTCGTGGTTGGTCACTGTCAGTGTAGACTCTCCAGATTGTCACCCCTCTGTCTTGATATGAAGTTGGTTGAACTATTGGAAGTCTTTTTCTGCCTTGGGGATCCGAGCGTTTGTCTGATTTGCCTGTTGGCAAACAGCACCTCTGACCAGACGTACACACACCAGCCCACATTCATCAACATCCTTTTAAAGCCAGCTCACTCCTCTACGGCAGTCACCCGTCCGTCCTCAAACTCCTGTACCTGATTCTCTCTGATATTTTGGCAAATAAAACCTCTGGAGTATTTAACCTTCTGCAGCGTGAATCCTTCTGCAAACACATGACATTATCATTAAAGCTCATTTTTCCTCTTTTTGGTCCTAAAGCATCATGTTACACAGCTGTAACGTCAGGCAGCTGTAACGTTAGGCAGCTGTAACGGTAGGCTGCTGTAACGTTAGGCAGCTGTAATGGTAAGCAGCTGTAATGTTACGCAGCTGTTACATAAGACAGCTGTAACCTTACGCAGCTGTAAAGTTACGCAGCTAAAACGTAACGCAGCTGTAACGTTAAGTATCTGTAATGTTAGGCAGCTGTAACGTTACGCAGATGTAACATTACGTAGCTGTAACGTTAACCATCTGTAATGTTGTGCAGCTGTAACGTAACGCAGCTGTAACTTTAAGTAGCTGTAATGTTAGGCAGCTGTAACGTTACACAGCTGTAACATTACGTAGCTGTAACGTTAAGCAGCTGTAATGTTGCACAGCTGCAACATTAGGCAGCTGTAACGTAACGTAGCTGTAACTTTAAGTAGCTGTAACGTGCAGCTGCTACATAAGACAGCTGTAACCTTACTCAGCTGTAACGTTACGCAGCTTAAACGTAACGCGGCTGTAATGTTAAGTAGCTGTAACGTTAGGCAGCTGTAACGTAACGCAGCTGTAACTTTAAGTAGCTGTAACGTTAGGCAGCTGTAACGGTAAGCAGCTGTAATGTTACGCGGCTGTTACATAAGACAGCTGTAACCTTACGCAGCTTTAACGTTACGCAGCTAAAACGTAACGCAGCTGTAACGTTAAGTATCTGTAATGTTAGGCAGCTGTAACGTTACGCAGATGTAACATTACGTAGCTGTAACGTTAACCATCTGTAATGTTGTGCAGCTGTAACGTAACGCAGCTGTAACTTTAAGTAGCTGTAATGTTAGGCAGCTGTAACATTACGTAGCTGTAACATTACGTAGCTGTAACGTTACGCAGCTAAAACGTAACACAGCTGTAACGTAAGGCAGCTGTAATGTTAGGCAGCTGTAACGTTACACAGCTGTAACATTACGTAGCTGTAACGTAAGGCAGCTGTAACCTTACGCAGCTGTAACGTTACGCAGCTAAAACGTAACGCGGCTGTAATGTTAAGTAGCTGTAACGTTAGGCAGCTGTAACATAACGCAGCTGTATCTTTAAGTAGCTGTAACGTTAGGCAGCTGTAACGGTAAGCAGCTGTAATGTTTCGCAGTTGTTACATAAGACAGCTGTAACCTTACGCAGCTGTAACATTACGCAGCTAAAACGTAACGCGGCTGTAACGTTAAGTAGCTGTAACGTTAGGCAGCTGTAACGTAACGCAGCTGTAACTTTAAGTAGCTGTAACGTTAGGCAGCTGTAACATTACGTAGCTGTAACGTTAACCAGCTATAATGTTGTGCAGCTGTAACGTAAGGCAGCTGTAACATTCGGCGGCTGTAACGTTACACAGCTGTAACATACAATTGCTTATTTTCTTCTCTGAAATTTGCTGTTGTTTGTTTCACGCCGTGCCATCTTTAAATGATCCAGAAATAAACTGGTCGTGACCCCACACGTTATGTCTGGGGACATGTAAATGTGACAAAGTGTTTCCATTACACTTTTATATATTTCTATACCAAAACGGCTGAAAAACCACCTTATGAGAGCATAAAAAAATGTATTATGATATTTGAGACTTTTTTTTTTTTAAAATATATATAAATGTAGGTGTTTTCATTGGGTTTTTTTTTTTTTCTTTTATTGTGATATTTATTTTTTTGCACAATTTTAGGTGTAATGGAAACGCCGCTAATGACATCTCCAGGGATGTACGGAATAAACATCCCCATGTTTACAATCAACCTTAAGCACAAAGTCTAACTGTGTTGCTTTAATGCTCAATAAATTTGACAAAATAAAAGAATGAAGCTGCTTACAGGACAGTCGTAGAGGTTTTGCAAAACCAGATTAAAACAAATTTTAAAAAAGCGTAAATATGAGACAAGCACAGTCTGACTTCTGTAGAGCACTAGAGGAGGACTCTTCCTCCTTCGGGGTTCCTGTGACTCAGCAGTTTTACTCTCAGACGGTCTGTCTCCACACACAAGCGCAGGGACTTGAATGAGGGAGTTTTTAGGAATGTGGTCGTGTTTGTAATCCGCTGCTGCTGCGGGAAACTTGTTAACTATCTCAAGCTCTGCTCGATTCTACTTGTTCAGATGGAGTCGAATCTGAGCGCTCACTGCTCTGCAGGCACACAAAAGCCTTCAGATGCAGCTCAGATGAGTTTTACCGTCACAGCAGGGATGTCTCCAACGGGACATCAATGTTTTTAGTTCATTAAACCGCCCGTCCTACACGCCTCCCTTCACGTGTTTGTATCGTTCACAGAAAAAGCTCAGCCTACACTGTTCAGATCTCAGAGAAAACTTTAGTCACACATATGATGAGTCATATCAGCGAGCATACGCTCCTGCATTGTCCTGAACATCACACCTCCTCGCAGAAACAACTAAACTGACCAGAAACAGACCGACTCCCTCCTTAAATCTGAGTTTACTGCATGCAGCGCGAAGAAACTCTGTTTAACTCTTTCTGAACTTTTTTCTGCTTTCAAATAGAAAAGTTTCCCCCTTTTTCTTCAGATGAACGTGATCTGCTTTGCTTAATATCAGAAAGACTTTCCACAACTTCCAGTTCCCTCCATAAACCCACACATCTGTTAATGAAGTCCAGTTTCAGGGTGCAGAACCACCCCCTCTGGGTGGGAACGTTTCAGCTGCCACATGAGGCAAAAGGAAACTGGTTTTCCTGTTGCTTTTAGCTCCGAGATGGCAAGGTGTCACTGGGCAGCATGGTGGCGTAGTGGTTACCACTGCAGCCTCACAGCAACAAGGCTGCAAGTTGGAGGTTTGAACCTTGGCTGGGCGGGGGTTTGATCAGTGGCCTTTCTATGTGGAGTTCACATGTTCTCCCTGTATATGCGTGGGTTCTTTCCAGGTACTCCGGCTTCCTCTCTGGTCAGGTTAGTCACTACGATTAACTGATCACTTCTCACATGTAAGTAACTTTGGATGAGAGCGCCAGTAGAATAGAATCAGAAAGTAGAAACAAAACAATCCCAACCTCAGAACGTTTGACATTTCTAGTTTTTATTCTGTTCGTTGCTTCAGTATGAGTCACATCCTGCTGACTGAATTAAAAGCCATCAGTGCGTAGCACACACTAGGCATTATTATGGACGATCATGTCTGTCAGTCTACATTGAAAAATTCCCCCAGAATCCTTCAGTCTGCAGGTGTGGAGTGTGTTTCCCAATCCAGGTCCTCAGGACCCCCCAGCCCTGCAGGTTCTACAGGTAACCCTACTTTAACACGATGTATCCCTGCTCCAACTCACCTGACTTCCATTCAATGGATCCAACAGCCAATGAAGTTCAGCACAATGATTGATTCCTTTGAGTCAGGTGTGTTGGAGCAGGAATGCATGAAAAAACCTGCAGGATTTTGGCCTTTCAGGAGCGGAGCTGGACAGCCCTGACCTACGTGCTGGAGAGGAGATGTTCATGTAAAGTCCTGGTTCTGGTTAAGTATGAAGCGGGCCGGATCCAGCTGCAGTTGGTTCCTGCCACACTGTCTTCCCTCTTTCTCTGTCTGAGGAGCAAGCTGCCCTGCATCCCACCTGCTTCCACCAGTCTGCACCAGTTACCACCTGCTTCCACCAGTCTGCACCAGTTACCACCTGTTTACACCAGTCTGCACCAGTTACCACCTGCTTCCACCAGTCTGCACCAGTTACCACCTGTTTACACCAGTCTGCACCAGTTACCACCTGCTTCCACCAGTCTGCACCAGTTACCACCGGTTTACACCAGTCTGCACCAGTTACCACCTGCTTCCACCAGTCTGCACCAGTTACCACCGGTTTACACCAGTCTGCACCAGTTACCACCTGCTTACACCAGTCTGCACCAGTTACCACCGGTTTACACCAGTCTGCACCAGTTACCACCTGCTTCCACCAGTCTGCACCAGTTACCACCTCTTTACACCAGTCTGCACCAGTTACCACCTGCTTCCACCAGTCTGCACCAGTTACCACCTGTTTACACCAGTCTGCACCAGTTACCACCTGTTTACACCAGTCTGCACCAGTTACCACCTGCTTCCACCAGTCTGCACCAGTTACCACCTGTTTACACCAGTCTGCACCAGTTACCACCTGCTTCCACCAGTCTGCACCAGTTACCACCTGTTTACACCAGTCTGCACCAGTTACCACCTGTTTACACCAGTCTGCACCAGTTACCACCTGCTTCCACCAGTCTGCACCAGTTACCACCTGTTTACACCAGTCTGCACCAGTTACCACCTGTTTACACCAGTCTGCACCAGTTACCACCTGCTTCCACCAGTCTGCACCAGTTACCACCTGCTTCCACCAGTCTGCACCAGTTACCACCTGCTTCCACCAGTCTGCACCAGTTACCACCTGTTTACACCAGTCTGCACCAGTTACCACCTGTTTACACCAGTCTGCACCAGTTACCACCTGCTTCCACCAGTCTGCACCAGTTACCACCTGTTTACACCAGTCTGCACCAGTTACCCCCTGCTTCCACCAGTCTGCACCAGTTACCACCTGTTTACACCAGTCTGCACCAGTTACCACCTGTTTACACCAGTCTGCACCAGTTACCACCTGCTTCCACCAGTCTGCACCAGTTACCACCTGTTTACACCAGTCTGCACCAGTTACCACCTGTTTACACCAGTCTGCACCAGTTACCACCTGCTTCCACCAGTCTGCACCAGTTACCACCTGCTTCCACCAATCTGCACCAGTTACCACCTGCTTCCACCAATCTGCACCAGTTACCGCCTGCTTCCACCAGTCTGCACCAGTTACCACCTGTTTACACCAGTCTGCACCAGTTACCCCCTGCTTCCACCAATCTGCACCAGTTACCGCCTGCTTCCACCAGTCTGCACCAGTTACCACCTGCTTCCACCAATCTGCACCAGTTACCACCTGCTTCCACCAATCTGCACCAGTTACCGCCTGCTTCCACCAATCTGCACCAGTTACCGCCTGCTTCCACCAGTTACCACCTGCTTCCACCAATCTGCACCAGTTACCACCTGCTTCCACCAATCTGCACCAGTTACCGCCTGCTTCCACCAGTCTGCACCAGTTACCACCTGCTTCCACCAGTCTGCACCAGTTACCACCTGCTTCCACCAGTCTGCACCAGTTACCACCTGCTTCCACCAATCTGCACCAGTTTCAGTCTGGACCAGTTACCGCCTGCTTCCACCAATCTGCACCAGTTACCGCCTGCTTCCACCAGTCTGCACCAGTTACCACCTGCTTCCACCAGTCTGCACCAGTTACCACCTGCTTCCACCAGTCTGCACCAGTTACCACCTCTTTACACCAGTCTGCACCAGTTACCACCTGCTTCCACCAATCTGCACCAGTTACCGCCTGCTTCCACCAATCTGCACCAGTTACCACCTGCTTCCACCAGTCTGCACCAGTTACCACCTGCTTCCACCAATCTGCACCAGTTTCAGTCTGGACCAGTTACCGCCTGCTTCCACCAATCTGCACCAGTTACCGCCTGCTTCCACCAGTCTGCACCAGTTACCACCTGCTTCCACCAGTCTGCACCAGTTACCACCTGCTTCCACCAGTCTGCACCAGTTACCACCTGCTTCCACCAGTCTGCACCAGTTACCACCTCTTTACACCAGTCTGCACCAGTTACCACCTGCTTCCACCAATCTGCACCAGTTACCGCCTGCTTCCACCAATCTGCACCAGTTACCGCCTGCTTCCACCAATCTGCACCAGTTACCACCTGCTTCCACCAGTCTGCACCAGTTACCACCTGCTTCCACCAATCTGCACCAGTTACCACCTGCTTCCACCAATCTGCACCAGTTACCGCCTGCTTCCACCAATCTGCACCAGTTACCGCCTGCTTCCACCAATCTACACCAGTTACCACCTGCTTCCACCAATCTGCACCAGTTACCGCCTGCTTCCACCAATCTGCACCAGTTTCAGTCTGCACCAGTTACCGCCTGCTTCCACCAATCTGCACCAGTTACTGCCTGCTTCCACCAGTCTGCACCAGTTACCACCTGCTTCCACCAGTCTGCACCAGTTACCACCTGCTTCCACCAGTCTGCACCAGTTACCACCTCTTTACACCAGTCTGCACCAGTTACCACCTGCTTCCACCAATCTGCACCAGTTACCGCCTGCTTCCACCAATCTGCACCAGTTACCGCCTGCTTCCACCAATCTGCACCAGTTACCGCCTGCTTCCACCAGTCTGCACCAGTTACCACCTGCTTCCACCAGTCTGCACCAGTTACCACCTGCTTCCAACAATCTGCACCAGTTACCACCTGCTTCCACCAGTCTACACCAGTTACCACCTGCTTCCACCAATCTGCACCAGTTACCGCCTGCTTCCACCAATCTGCACCAGTTACCGCCTGCTTCCACCAGTCTGCACCAGTTACCACCTGTTTAAACCAGTCTGCACCAGTTACCACCTGCTTCCACCAATCTGCACCAGTTACCGCCTGCTTCCACCAGTCTGCACCAGTTACCACCTGCTTCCCCCAGTCTGCACCAGTTACCACCTGTTTACACCAGTCTGCACCAGTTACCACCTGCTTCCACCAATCTGCACCAGTTACCGCCTGTTTACACCAGTCTGCACCAGTTACCGCCTGCTTCCACCAGTCTGCACCAGTTTCAGTCTGCTTCCACCAGTCTGCACCAGTTACCACCTGTTTACACCAGTCTGCACCAGTTACCCCCTGCTTCCACCAATCTGCACCAGTTACCGCCTGCTTCCACCAGTCTGCACCAGTTACCACCTGCTTCCCCCAGTCTGCACCAGTTACCACCTGTTTACACCAGTCTGCACCAGTTACCACCTGCTTCCACCAATCTGCACCAGTTACCGCCTGTTTACACCAGTCTGCACCAGTTACCGCCTGCTTCCACCAGTCTGCACCAGTTTCAGTCTGCACCAGTTACCGCCTGCTTCCACCAGTCTGCACCAGTTACCGCCTGCTTCCATCAGTCTGCACCAGTTACCACCTGTTTACACCAGTCTGCACCAGTTACCACCTGTTTACACCAGTCTGCACCAGTTACCACCTGCTTTCATCAGTCTGCACCAGTTACCACCTGTTTACACCAGTCTGCACCAGTTACCACCTGTTTACACCAGTCTGCACCAGTTACCGCCTGTTTACACCAGTCTGCACCAGTTACCGCCTGCTTCCACCAGTCTGCACCAGTTTTAGTCTGCACCAGTTACCGCCTGCTTCCACCAGTCTGCACCAGTTACCGCCTGCTTCCCCCAGTCTGCACCAGTTACCACCTGTTTACACCAGTCTGCACCAGTTACCGCCTGGTTCCACCAGTCTGCACCAGTTTCAGTCTGCACCAGTTACCGCCTGCTTCCACCAGTCTGCACCAGTTACCACCTGCTTCCACCAGTCTGCACCAGTTACCGCCTGCTTTCACCAGTCTGCACCAGTTACCCCCTGCTTCCACCAATCTGCACCAGTTACCGCCTGCTTCCACCAGTCTGCACCAGTTACCACCTGCTTCCCCCAGTCTGCACCAGTTACCACCTGTTTACACCAGTCTGCACCAGTTACCACCTGCTTCCACCAATCTGCACCAGTTACCGCCTGTTTACACCAGTCTGCACCAGTTACCGCCTGCTTCCACCAGTCTGCACCAGTTTCAGTCTGCACCAGTTACCGCCTGCTTCCACCAGTCTGCACCAGTTACCACCTGTTTACACCAGTCTGCACCAGTTACCACCTGTTTACACCAGTCTGCACCAGTTACCACCTGCTTCCACCAGTCTGCACCAGTTACCACCTGTTTACACCAGTCTGCACCAGTTACCACCTGTTTACACCAGTCTGCACCAGTTACCACCTGCTTCCACCAGTCTGCACCAGTTACCACCTGCTTCCACCAATCTGCACCAGTTACCACCTGCTTCCACCAGTCTGCACCAGTTACCACCTGCTTCCACCAATCTGCACCAGTTACCGCCTGCTTCCACCAGTCTGCACCAGTTACCACCTGTTTACACCAGTCTGCACCAGTTACCCCCTGCTTCCACCAATCTGCACCAGTTACCGCCTGCTTCCACCAGTCTGCACCAGTTACCACCTGCTTCCACCAATCTGCACCAGTTACCACCTGCTTCCACCAATCTGCACCAGTTACCGCCTGCTTCCACCAATCTGCACCAGTTACCGCCTGCTTCCACCAGTTACCACCTGCTTCCACCAATCTGCACCAGTTACCACCTGCTTCCACCAATCAGCACCAGTTACCGCCTGCTTCCACCAGTCTGCACCAGTTACCACCTGCTTCCACCAGTCTGCACCAGTTACCACCTGCTTCCACCAGTCTGCACCAGTTACCACCTTCTTCCACCAATCTGCACCAGTTTCAGTCTGCACCAGTTACCGCCTGCTTCCACCAATCTGCACCAGTTACTGCCTGCTTCCACCAGTCTGCACCAGTTACCACCTGCTTCCACCAGTCTGCACCAGTTACCACCTGCTTCCACCAGTCTGCACCAGTTACCACCTGCTTCCACCAGTCTGCACCAGTTACCACCTCTTTACACCAGTCTGCACCAGTTACCACCTGCTTCCACCAATCTGCACCAGTTACCGCCTGCTTCCACCAATCTGCACCAGTTACCGCCTGCTTCCACCAATCTGCACCAGTTACCACCTGCTTCCACCAGTCTGCACCAGTTACCACCTGCTTCCACCAGTCTGCACCAGTTACCACCTGCTTCCACCAATCTGCACCAGTTACCACCTGCTTCCACCAGTCTACACCAGTTACCACCTGCTTCCACCAATCTGCACCAGTTACCGCCTGCTTCCACCAATCTGCACCAGTTACCGCCTGCTTCCACCAGTCTGCACCAGTTACCACCTGTTTAAACCAGTCTGCACCAGTTACCACCTGCTTCCACCAATCTGCACCAGTTACCGCCTGCTTCCACCAGTCTGCACCAGTTACCACCTGCTTCCACCAGTCTGCACCAGTTACCACCTGTTTAAACCAGTCTGCAGCAGTTACCGCCTGCTTCCACCTGTCTGCACCAGTTACCACCTGCTTCCACCAGTCTGCACCAGTTACCACCTGTTTACACCAGTCTGCACCAGTTACCACCTGCTTCCACCAATCTGCACCAGTTACCGCCTGCTTCCACCAGTCTGCACCAGTTACCACCTGTTTACACCAGTCTGCACCAGTTACCCCCTGCTTCCACCAATCTGCACCAGTTACCGCCTGCTTCCATCAATCTGCACCAGTTACCACCTGCTTCCACCAATCTGCACCAGTTACCGCCTGCTTCCATCAATCTGCACCAGTTACCGCCTGCTTCCACCAGTCTGCACCAGTTACCACCTGCTTCCACCAATCTGCACCAGTTACCACCTGCTTCCACCAATCTGCACCAGTTACCGCCTGCTTCCACCAATCTGCACCAGTTACCGCCTGCTTCCACCAGTCTGCACCAGTTACCACCTGCTTCCACCAATCTGCACCAGTTACCACCTGCTTCCACCAATCTGCACCAGTTACCGCCTGCTTCCACCAATCTGCACCAGTTACCGCCTGCTTCCACCAGTTACCACCTGCTTCCACCAATCTGCACCAGTTACCACCTGCTTCCACCAATCTGCACCAGTTACCGCCTGCTTCCACCAATCTGCACCAGTTACCACCTGCTTCCACCAGTCTGCACCAGTTTCAGTCTGCACCAGTTACCGCCTGCTTCCACCAGTCTGCACCAGTTACCACCTGCTTCCACCAGTCTGCACCAGTTACCGCCTGCTTTCACCAGTCTGCACCAGTTACCCCCTGCTTCCACCAATCTGCACCAGTTACCGCCTGCTTCCACCAGTCTGCACCAGTTACCACCTGCTTCCCCCAGTCTGCACCAGTTACCACCTGTTTACACCAGTCTGCACCAGTTACCACCTGCTTCCACCAATCTGCACCAGTTACCGCCTGTTTACACCAGTCTGCACCAGTTACCGCCTGCTTCCACCAGTCTGCACCAGTTTCAGTCTGCACCAGTTACCGCCTGCTTCCACCAGTCTGCACCAGTTACCACCTGTTTACACCAGTCTGCACCAGTTACCACCTGTTTACACCAGTCTGCACCAGTTACCACCTGCTTCCACCAGTCTGCACCAGTTACCACCTGTTTACACCAGTCTGCACCAGTTACCACCTGTTTACACCAGTCTGCACCAGTTACCACCTGCTTCCACCAGTCTGCACCAGTTACCACCTGCTTCCACCAGTCTGCACCAGTTACCACCTGCTTCCACCAGTCTGCACCAGTTACCACCTGTTTACACCAGTCTGCACCAGTTACCACCTGTTTACACCAGTCTGCACCAGTTACCACCTGCTTCCACCAGTCTGCACCAGTTACCACCTGTTTACACCAGTCTGCACCAGTTACCCCCTGCTTCCACCAGTCTGCACCAGTTACCACCTGTTTACACCAGTCTGCACCAGTTACCACCTGTTTACACCAGTCTGCACCAGTTACCACCTGCTTCCACCAGTCTGCACCAGTTACCACCTGTTTACACCAGTCTGCACCAGTTACCACCTGTTTACACCAGTCTGCACCAGTTACCACCTGCTTCCACCAGTCTGCACCAGTTACCACCTGCTTCCACCAATCTGCACCAGTTACCACCTGCTTCCACCAATCTGCACCAGTTACCACCTGCTTCCACCAATCTGCACCAGTTACCGCCTGCTTCCACCAGTCTGCACCAGTTACCACCTGTTTACACCAGTCTGCACCAGTTACCCCCTGCTTCCACCAATCTGCACCAGTTACCGCCTGCTTCCACCAGTCTGCACCAGTTACCACCTGCTTCCACCAATCTGCACCAGTTACCACCTGCTTCCACCAATCTGCACCAGTTACCGCCTGCTTCCACCAATCTGCACCAGTTACCGCCTGCTTCCACCAGTTACCACCTGCTTCCACCAATCTGCACCAGTTACCACCTGCTTCCACCAATCTGCACCAGTTACCGCCTGCTTCCACCAGTCTGCACCAGTTACCACCTGCTTCCACCAGTCTGCACCAGTTACCACCTGCTTCCACCAGTCTGCACCAGTTACCACCTTCTTCCACCAATCTGCACCAGTTTCAGTCTGCACCAGTTACCGCCTGCTTCCACCAATCTGCACCAGTTACTGCCTGCTTCCACCAGTCTGCACCAGTTACCACCTGCTTCCACCAGTCTGCACCAGTTACCACCTGCTTCCACCAGTCTGCACCAGTTACCACCTGCTTCCACCAGTCTGCACCAGTTACCACCTCTTTACACCAGTCTGCACCAGTTACCATCTGCTTCCACCAATCTGCACCAGTTACCGCCTGCTTCCACCAATCTGCACCAGTTACCGCCTGCTTCCACCAATCTGCACCAGTTACCACCTGCTTCCACCAGTCTGCACCAGTTACCACCTGCTTCCACCAGTCTGCACCAGTTACCACCTGCTTCCACCAATCTGCACCAGTTACCACCTGCTTCCACCAGTCTACACCAGTTACCACCTGCTTCCACCAATCTGCACCAGTTACCGCCTGCTTCCACCAATCTGCACCAGTTACCGCCTGCTTCCACCAGTCTGCACCAGTTACCACCTGTTTAAACCAGTCTGCACCAGTTACCACCTGCTTCCACCAATCTGCACCAGTTACCGCCTGCTTCCACCAGTCTGCACCAGTTACCACCTGCTTCCACCAGTCTGCACCAGTTACCACCTGTTTAAACCAGTCTGCAGCAGTTACCGCCTGCTTCCACCAGTCTGCACCAGTTACCACCTGCTTCCACCAGTCTGCACCAGTTACCACCTGTTTATACCAGTCTGCACCAGTTACCACCTGCTTCCACCAATCTGCACCAGTTACCGCCTGCTTCCACCAGTCTGCACCAGTTACCACCTGTTTACACCAGTCTGCACCAGTTACCCCCTGCTTCCACCAATCTGCACCAGTTACCGCCTGCTTCCATCAATCTGCACCAGTTACCACCTGCTTCCACCAATCTGCACCAGTTACCACCTGCTTCCACCAATCTGCACCAGTTACCACCTGTTTCCACCAATCTGCACCAGTTACCGCCTGCTTCCACCAATCTGCACCAGTTACCGCCTGCTTCCACCAGTCTGCACCAGTTACCACCTGCTTCCACCAATCTGCACCAGTTACCACCTGCTTCCACCAATCTGCACCAGTTACCGCCTGCTTCCACCAATCTGCACCAGTTACCGCCTGCTTCCACCAGTTACCACCTGCTTCCACCAATCTGCACCAGTTACCGCCTGCTTCCACCAATCTGCACCAGTTACCACCTGCTTCCACCAGTCTGCACCAGTTACCACCTGCTTCCACCAGTCTGCACCAGTTACCACCTGCTTCCACCAGTCTGCACCAGTTACCACCTGCTTCCACCAATCTGCACCAGTTTCAGTCTGCACCAGTTACCGCCTGCTTCCACCAATCTGCACCAGTTACCACCTGCTTCCACCAGTCTGCACCAGTTACCACCTGTTTAAACCAGTCTGCACCAGTTACCACCTGCTTCCACCAATCTGCACCAGTTACCGCCTGCTTCCACCAGTCTGCACCAGTTACCACCTGCTTCCACCAGTCTGCACCAGTTACCACCTGTTTAAACCAGTCTGCAGCAGTTACCGCCTGCTTCCACCTGTCTGCACCAGTTACCACCTGCTTCCACCAGTCTGCACCAGTTACCACCTGTTTACACCAGTCTGCACCAGTTACCACCTGCTTCCACCAATCTGCACCAGTTACCGCCTGCTTCCACCAGTCTGCACCAGTTACCACCTGTTTACACCAGTCTGCACCAGTTACCCCCTGCTTCCACCAATCTGCACCAGTTACCGCCTGCTTCCATCAATCTGCACCAGTTACCACCTGCTTCCACCAATCTGCACCAGTTACCGCCTGCTTCCATCAATCTGCACCAGTTACCGCCTGCTTCCACCAGTCTGCACCAGTTACCACCTGCTTCCACCAATCTGCACCAGTTACCACCTGCTTCCACCAATCTGCACCAGTTACCGCCTGCTTCCACCAATCTGCACCAGTTACCGCCTGCTTCCACCAGTCTGCACCAGTTACCACCTGCTTCCACCAATCTGCACCAGTTACCACCTGCTTCCACCAATCTGCACCAGTTACCGCCTGCTTCCACCAATCTGCACCAGTTACCGCCTGCTTCCACCAGTTACCACCTGCTTCCACCAATCTGCACCAGTTACCACCTGCTTCCACCAATCTGCACCAGTTACCGCCTGCTTCCACCAATCTGCACCAGTTACCACCTGCTTCCACCAGTCTGCACCAGTTTCAGTCTGCACCAGTTACCGCCTGCTTCCACCAGTCTGCACCAGTTACCACCTGCTTCCACCAGTCTGCACCAGTTACCGCCTGCTTTCACCAGTCTGCACCAGTTACCCCCTGCTTCCACCAATCTGCACCAGTTACCGCCTGCTTCCACCAGTCTGCACCAGTTACCACCTGCTTCCCCCAGTCTGCACCAGTTACCACCTGTTTACACCAGTCTGCACCAGTTACCACCTGCTTCCACCAATCTGCACCAGTTACCGCCTGTTTACACCAGTCTGCACCAGTTACCGCCTGCTTCCACCAGTCTGCACCAGTTTCAGTCTGCACCAGTTACCGCCTGCTTCCACCAGTCTGCACCAGTTACCACCTGTTTACACCAGTCTGCACCAGTTACCACCTGTTTACACCAGTCTGCACCAGTTACCACCTGCTTCCACCAGTCTGCACCAGTTACCACCTGTTTACACCAGTCTGCACCAGTTACCACCTGTTTACACCAGTCTGCACCAGTTACCACCTGCTTCCACCAGTCTGCACCAGTTACCACCTGCTTCCACCAGTCTGCACCAGTTACCACCTGCTTCCACCAGTCTGCACCAGTTACCACCTGTTTACACCAGTCTGCACCAGTTACCACCTGTTTACACCAGTCTGCACCAGTTACCACCTGCTTCCACCAGTCTGCACCAGTTACCACCTGTTTACACCAGTCTGCACCAGTTACCCCCTGCTTCCACCAGTCTGCACCAGTTACCACCTGTTTACACCAGTCTGCACCAGTTACCACCTGTTTACACCAGTCTGCACCAGTTACCACCTGCTTCCACCAGTCTGCACCAGTTACCACCTGTTTACACCAGTCTGCACCAGTTACCACCTGTTTACACCAGTCTGCACCAGTTACCACCTGCTTCCACCAGTCTGCACCAGTTACCACCTGCTTCCACCAATCTGCACCAGTTACCACCTGCTTCCACCAATCTGCACCAGTTACCACCTGCTTCCACCAATCTGCACCAGTTACCGCCTGCTTCCACCAGTCTGCACCAGTTACCACCTGTTTACACCAGTCTGCACCAGTTACCCCCTGCTTCCACCAATCTGCACCAGTTACCGCCTGCTTCCACCAGTCTGCACCAGTTACCACCTGCTTCCACCAATCTGCACCAGTTACCACCTGCTTCCACCAATCTGCACCAGTTACCGCCTGCTTCCACCAATCTGCACCAGTTACCGCCTGCTTCCACCAGTTACCACCTGCTTCCACCAATCTGCACCAGTTACCACCTGCTTCCACCAATCTGCACCAGTTACCGCCTGCTTCCACCAGTCTGCACCAGTTACCACCTGCTTCCACCAGTCTGCACCAGTTACCACCTGCTTCCACCAGTCTGCACCAGTTACCACCTTCTTCCACCAATCTGCACCAGTTTCAGTCTGCACCAGTTACCGCCTGCTTCCACCAATCTGCACCAGTTACTGCCTGCTTCCACCAGTCTGCACCAGTTACCACCTGCTTCCACCAGTCTGCACCAGTTACCACCTGCTTCCACCAGTCTGCACCAGTTACCACCTGCTTCCACCAGTCTGCACCAGTTACCACCTCTTTACACCAGTCTGCACCAGTTACCATCTGCTTCCACCAATCTGCACCAGTTACCGCCTGCTTCCACCAATCTGCACCAGTTACCGCCTGCTTCCACCAATCTGCACCAGTTACCACCTGCTTCCACCAGTCTGCACCAGTTACCACCTGCTTCCACCAGTCTGCACCAGTTACCACCTGCTTCCACCAATCTGCACCAGTTACCACCTGCTTCCACCAGTCTACACCAGTTACCACCTGCTTCCACCAATCTGCACCAGTTACCGCCTGCTTCCACCAATCTGCACCAGTTACCGCCTGCTTCCACCAGTCTGCACCAGTTACCACCTGTTTAAACCAGTCTGCACCAGTTACCACCTGCTTCCACCAATCTGCACCAGTTACCGCCTGCTTCCACCAGTCTGCACCAGTTACCACCTGCTTCCACCAGTCTGCACCAGTTACCACCTGTTTAAACCAGTCTGCAGCAGTTACCGCCTGCTTCCACCAGTCTGCACCAGTTACCACCTGCTTCCACCAGTCTGCACCAGTTACCACCTGTTTACACCAGTCTGCACCAGTTACCACCTGCTTCCACCAATCTGCACCAGTTACCGCCTGCTTCCACCAGTCTGCACCAGTTACCACCTGTTTACACCAGTCTGCACCAGTTACCCCCTGCTTCCACCAATCTGCACCAGTTACCGCCTGCTTCCATCAATCTGCACCAGTTACCACCTGCTTCCACCAATCTGCACCAGTTACCACCTGCTTCCACCAATCTGCACCAGTTACCACCTGCTTCCACCAATCTGCACCAGTTACCGCCTGCTTCCACCAATCTGCACCAGTTACCGCCTGCTTCCACCAGTCTGCACCAGTTACCACCTGCTTCCACCAATCTGCACCAGTTACCACCTGCTTCCACCAATCTGCACCAGTTACCGCCTGCTTCCACCAATCTGCACCAGTTACCGCCTGCTTCCACCAGTTACCACCTGCTTCCACCAATCTGCACCAGTTACCGCCTGCTTCCACCAATCTGCACCAGTTACCACCTGCTTCCACCAGTCTGCACCAGTTACCACCTGCTTCCACCAGTCTGCACCAGTTACCACCTGCTTCCACCAGTCTGCACCAGTTACCACCTGCTTCCACCAATCTGCACCAGTTTCAGTCTGCACCAGTTACCGCCTGCTTCCACCAATCTGCACCAGTTACCACCTGCTTCCACCAGTCTGCACCAGTTACCACCTGCTTCCACCAGTCTGCACCAGTTACCACCTGCTTCCACCAGTCAGCACCAGTTACCGCCTGCTTCCACCAATCTGCACCAGTTACCGCCTGCTTCCACCAGTCTGCACCAGTTACCACCTGCTTCCACCAGTCTGCACCAGTTACCACCTGCTTCCACCAGTCTGCACCAGTTACCACCTGCTTCCACCAGTCTGCACCAGTTACCACCTCTTTACACCAGTCTGCACCAGTTACCACCTGCTTCCACCAGTCTACACCAGTTACCACCTGCTTCCACCAATCTGCACCAGTTACCGCCTGCTTCCACCAATCTGCACCAGTTACCGCCTGCTTCCACCAGTCTGCACCAGTTACCACCTGTTTAAACCAGTCTGCACCAGTTACCACCTGCTTCCACCAATCTGCACCAGTTACCGCCTGCTTCCACCAGTCTGCACCAGTTACCACCTGCTTCCACCAGTCTGCAGCAGTTACCACCTGTTTAAACCAGTCTGCACCAGTTACCGCCTGCTTCCACCAGTCTGCACCAGTTACCACCTGCTTCCACCAGTCTGCACCAGTTACCACCTGTTTACACCAGTCTGCACCAGTTACCCCCTGCTTCCACCAATCTGCACCAGTTACCGCCTGCTTCCACCAGTCTGCACCAGTTACCACCTGCTTCCCCCAGTCTGCACCAGTTACCACCTGTTTACACCAGTCTGCACCAGTTACCACCTGCTTCCACCAATCTGCACCAGTTACCGCCTGTTTACACCAGTCTGCACCAGTTACCGCCTGCTTCCACCAGTCTGCACCAGTTTCAGTCTGCTTCCACCAGTCTGCACCAGTTACCACCTGTTTACACCAGTCTGCACCAGTTACCCCCTGCTTCCACCAATCTGCACCAGTTACCGCCTGCTTCCACCAGTCTGCACCAGTTCCCACCTGCTTCCCCCAGTCTGCACCAGTTACCACCTGTTTACACCAGTCTGCACCAGTTACCACCTGCTTCCACCAATCTGCACCAGTTACCGCCTGTTTACACCAGTCTGCACCAGTTACCGCCTGCTTCCACCAGTCTGCACCAGTTTCAGTCTGCACCAGTTACCGCCTGCTTCCACCAGTCTGCACCAGTTACCGCCTGCTTCCATCAGTCTGCACCAGTTACCACCTGTTTACACCAGTCTGCACCAGTTACCACCTGTTTACACCAGTCTGCACCAGTTACCGCCTGCTTCCATCAGTCTGCACCAGTTACCACCTGTTTACACCAGTCTGCACCAGTTACCACCTGTTTACACCAGTCTGCACCAGTTACCGCCTGTTTACACCAGTCTGCACCAGTTACCGCCTGCTTCCACCAATCTGCACCAGTTACCACCTGCTTCCACCAATCTGCACCAGTTACCGCCTGCTTCCACCAATCTGCACTAGTTACCACCTGCTTCCACCAGTCTGCACCAGTTACCACCTGCTTCCACCAGTCTGCACCAGTTACCACCTGCTTCCACCAGTCTGCACCAGTTACCACCTGCTTCCACCAATCTGCACCAGTTTCAGTCTGCACCAGTTACCGCCTGCTTCCACCAATCTGCACCAGTTACTGCCTGCTTCCACCAGTCTGCACCAGTTACCACCTGCTTCCACCAGTCTGCACCAGTTACCACCTGCTTCCACCAGTCTGCACCAGTTACCACCTCTTTACACCAGTCTGCACCAGTTACCACCTGCTTCCACCAGTCTACACCAGTTACCACCTGCTTCCACCAATCTGCACCAGTTACCGCCTGCTTCCACCAATCTGCACCAGTTACCACCTGCTTCCACCAGTCTGCACCAGTTTCAGTCTGCTTCCACCAGTCTGCACCAGTTACCACCTGTTTACACCAGTCTGCACCAGTTACCCCCTGCTTCCACCAATCTGCACCAGTTACCGCCTGCTTCCACCAGTCTGCACCAGTTACCACCTGCTTCCCCCAGTCTGCACCAGTTACCACCTGTTTACACCAGTCTGCACCAGTTACCACCTGCTTCCACCAATCTGCACCAGTTACCGCCTGTTTACACCAGTCTGCACCAGTTACCGCCTGCTTCCACCAGTCTGCACCAGTTACCACCTGCTTCCACCAGTCTGCACCAGTTACCACCTGCTTCCACCAATCTGCACCAGTTTCAGTCTGCACCAGTTACCGCCTGCTTCCACCAATCTGCACCAGTTACTGCCTGCTTCCACCAGTCTGCACCAGTTACCACCTGCTTCCACCAGTCTGCACCAGTTACCACCTGCTTCCACCAGTCTGCACCAGTTACCACCTGCTTCCACCAGTCTGCACCAGTTACCACCTCTTTACACCAGTCTGCACCAGTTACCACCTGCTTCCACCAGTCTACACCAGTTACCACCTGCTTCCACCAATCTGCACCAGTTACCGCCTGCTTCCACCAATCTGCACCAGTTACCGCCTGCTTCCACCAGTCTGCACCAGTTTCAGTCTGCTTCCACCAGTCTGCACCAGTTACCACCTGTTTACACCAGTCTGCACCAGTTACCCCCTGCTTCCACCAATCTGCACCAGTTACCGCCTGCTTCCACCAGTCTGCACCAGTTACCACCTGCTTCCCCCAGTCTGCACCAGTTACCACCTGTTTACACCAGTCTGCACCAGTTACCACCTGCTTCCACCAATCTGCACCAGTTACCGCCTGTTTACACCAGTCTGCACCAGTTACCGCCTGCTTCCACCAGTCTGCACCAGTTTCAGTCTGCACCAGTTACCGCCTGCTTCCACCAGTCTGCACCAGTTACCGCCTGCTTCCATCAGTCTGCACCAGTTACCACCTGTTTACACCAGTCTGCACCAGTTACCACCTGTTTACACCAGTCTGCACCAGTTACCGCCTGCTTCCATCAGTCTGCACCAGTTACCACCTGTTTACACCAGTCTGCACCAGTTACCACCTGTTTACACCAGTCTGCACCAGTTACCGCCTGTTTACACCAGTCTGCACCAGTTACCGCCTGCTTCCACCAGTCTGCACCAGTTTCAGTCTGCACCAGTTACCGCCTGCTTCCACCAGTCTGCACCAGTTACCGCCTGCTTCCACCAGTCTGCACCAGTTACCGCCTGCTTCCCCCAGTCTGCACCAGTTACCACCTGTTTACACCAGTCTGCACCAGTTACCACCTGTTTACACCAGTCTGCACCAGTTACCGCCTGTTTACACCAGTCTGCACCAGTTACCGCCTGCTTCCACCAATCTGCACCAGTTACCACCTGCTTCCACCAATCTGCACCAGTTACCGCCTGCTTCCACCAATCTGCACCAGTTACCACCTGCTTCCACCAGTCTGCACCAGTTACCACCTGCTTCCACCAGTCTGCACCAGTTACCACCTGCTTCCACCAGTCTGCACCAGTTACCACCTGCTTCCACCAATCTGCACCAGTTTCAGTCTGCACCAGTTACCGCCTGCTTCCACCAGTCTGCACCAGTTTCAGTCTGCTTCCACCAGTCTGCACCAGTTACCACCTGTTTACACCAGTCTGCACCAGTTACCCCCTGCTTCCACCAATCTGCACCAGTTACCGCCTGCTTCCACCAGTCTGCACCAGTTACCACCTGCTTCCCCCAGTCTGCACCAGTTACCACCTGTTTACACCAGTCTGCACCAGTTACCACCTGCTTCCACCAATCTGCACCAGTTACCGCCTGTTTACACCAGTCTGCACCAGTTACCGCCTGCTTCCACCAGTCTGCACCAGTTTCAGTCTGCACCAGTTACCGCCTGCTTCCACCAGTCTGCACCAGTTACCGCCTGCTTCCATCAGTCTGCACCAGTTACCACCTGTTTACACCAGTCTGCACCAGTTACCACCTGTTTACACCAGTCTGCACCAGTTACCGCCTGCTTCCATCAGTCTGCACCAGTTACCACCTGTTTACACCAGTCTGCACCAGTTACCACCTGTTTACACCAGTCTGCACCAGTTACCGCCTGTTTACACCAGTCTGCACCAGTTACCGCCTGCTTCCACCAGTCTGCACCAGTTTCAGTCTGCACCAGTTACCGCCTGCTTCCACCAGTCTGCACCAGTTACCGCCTGCTTCCACCAGTCTGCACCAGTTACCGCCTGCTTCCCCCAGTCTGCACCAGTTACCACCTGTTTACACCAGTCTGCACCAGTTACCGCCTGGTTCCACCAGTCTGCACCAGTTTCAGTCTGCACCAGTTACCGCCTGCTTCCACCAGTCTGCACCAGTTACCACCTGCTTCCACCAGTCTGCACCAGTTACCGCCTGCTTCCATCAGTCTGCACCAGTTACCACCTGTTTACACCAGTCTGCACCAGTTACCACCTGTTTACACCAGTCTGCACCAGTTACCGCCTGTTTACACCAGTCTGCACCAGTTACCGCCTGCTTCCACCAATCTGCACCAGTTACCACCTGCTTCCACCAATCTGCACCAGTTACCGCCTGCTTCCACCAATCTGCACCAGTTACCACCTGCTTCCACCAGTCTGCACCAGTTACCACCTGCTTCCACCAGTCTGCACCAGTTACCACCTGCTTCCACCAGTCTGCACCAGTTACCACCTGCTTCCACCAATCTGCACCAGTTTCAGTCTGCACCAGTTACCGCCTGCTTCCACCAGTCTGCACCAGTTTCAGTCTGCTTCCACCAGTCTGCACCAGTTACCACCTGTTTACACCAGTCTGCACCAGTTACCCCCTGCTTCCACCAATCTGCACCAGATACCGCCTGCTTCCACCAGTCTGCACCAGTTACCACCTGCTTCCCCCAGTCTGCACCAGTTACCACCTGTTTACACCAGTCTGCACCAGTTACCACCTGCTTCCACCAATCTGCACCAGTTACCGCCTGTTTACACCAGTCTGCACCAGTTACCGCCTGCTTCCACCAGTCTGCACCAGTTTCAGTCTGCACCAGTTACCGCCTGCTTCCACCAGTCTGCACCAGTTACCGCCTGCTTCCATCAGTCTGCACCAGTTACCACCTGTTTACACCAGTCTGCACCAGTTACCACCTGTTTACACCAGTCTGCACCAGTTACCGCCTGCTTCCATCAGTCTGCACCAGTTACCACCTGTTTACACCAGTCTGCACCAGTTACCACCTGTTTACACCAGTCTGCACCAGTTACCGCCTGTTTACACCAGTCTGCACCAGTTACCGCCTGCTTCCACCAATCTGCACCAGTTACCACCTGTTTACACCAGTCTGCACCAGTTACCGCCTGCTTCCACCAATCTGCACCAGTTACCACCTGCTTCCACCAATCTGCACCAGTTACCGCCTGCTTCCACCAATCTGCACCAGTTACCACCTGCTTCCACCAGTCTGCACCAGTTACCACCTGCTTCCACCAGTCTGCACCAGTTACCACCTGCTTCCACCAGTCTGCACCAGTTACCACCTGCTTCCACCAATCTGCACCAGTTTCAGTCTGCACCAGTTACCGCCTGCTTCCACCAGTCTGCACCAGTTTCAGTCTGCTTCCACCAGTCTGCACCAGTTACCACCTGTTTACACCAGTCTGCACCAGTTACCCCCTGCTTCCACCAATCTGCACCAGTTACCGCCTGCTTCCACCAGTCTGCACCAGTTACCACCTGCTTCCCCCAGTCTGCACCAGTTACCACCTGTTTACACCAGTCTGCACCAGTTACCACCTGCTTCCACCAATCTGCACCAGTTACCGCCTGTTTACACCAGTCTGCACCAGTTACCGCCTGCTTCCACCAGTCTGCACCAGTTTCAGTCTGCACCAGTTACCGCCTGCTTCCACCAGTCTGCACCAGTTACCGCCTGCTTCCATCAGTCTGCACCAGTTACCACCTGTTTACACCAGTCTGCACCAGTTACCACCTGTTTACACCAGTCTGCACCAGTTACCGCCTGCTTCCATCAGTCTGCACCAGTTACCACCTGTTTACACCAGTCTGCACCAGTTACCACCTGTTTACACCAGTCTGCACCAGTTACCGCCTGTTTACACCAGTCTGCACCAGTTACCGCCTGCTTCCACCAATCTGCACCAGTTACCACCTGCTTCCACCAATCTGCACCAGTTACCGCCTGCTTCCACCAATCTGCACTAGTTACCACCTGCTTCCACCAGTCTGCACCAGTTACCACCTGCTTCCACCAGTCTGCACCAGTTACCACCTGCTTCCACCAGTCTGCACCAGTTACCACCTGCTTCCACCAATCTGCACCAGTTTCAGTCTGCACCAGTTACCGCCTGCTTCCACCAATCTGCACCAGTTACTGCCTGCTTCCACCAGTCTGCACCAGTTACCACCTGCTTCCACCAGTCTGCACCAGTTACCACCTGCTTCCACCAGTCTGCACCAGTTACCACCTCTTTACACCAGTCTGCACCAGTTACCACCTGCTTCCACCAGTCTACACCAGTTACCACCTGCTTCCACCAATCTGCACCAGTTACCGCCTGCTTCCACCAATCTGCACCAGTTACCACCTGCTTCCACCAGTCTGCACCAGTTTCAGTCTGCTTCCACCAGTCTGCACCAGTTACCACCTGTTTACACCAGTCTGCACCAGTTACCCCCTGCTTCCACCAATCTGCACCAGTTACCGCCTGCTTCCACCAGTCTGCACCAGTTACCACCTGCTTCCCCCAGTCTGCACCAGTTACCACCTGTTTACACCAGTCTGCACCAGTTACCACCTGCTTCCACCAATCTGCACCAGTTACCGCCTGTTTACACCAGTCTGCACCAGTTACCGCCTGCTTCCACCAGTCTGCACCAGTTACCACCTGCTTCCACCAGTCTGCACCAGTTACCACCTGCTTCCACCAATCTGCACCAGTTTCAGTCTGCACCAGTTACCGCCTGCTTCCACCAATCTGCACCAGTTACTGCCTGCTTCCACCAGTCTGCACCAGTTACCACCTGCTTCCACCAGTCTGCACCAGTTACCACCTGCTTCCACCAGTCTGCACCAGTTACCACCTGCTTCCACCAGTCTGCACCAGTTACCACCTCTTTACACCAGTCTGCACCAGTTACCACCTGCTTCCACCAGTCTACACCAGTTACCACCTGCTTCCACCAATCTGCACCAGTTACCGCCTGCTTCCACCAATCTGCACCAGTTACCGCCTGCTTCCACCAGTCTGCACCAGTTTCAGTCTGCTTCCACCAGTCTGCACCAGTTACCACCTGTTTACACCAGTCTGCACCAGTTACCCCCTGCTTCCACCAATCTGCACCAGTTACCGCCTGCTTCCACCAGTCTGCACCAGTTACCACCTGCTTCCCCCAGTCTGCACCAGTTACCACCTGTTTACACCAGTCTGCACCAGTTACCACCTGCTTCCACCAATCTGCACCAGTTACCGCCTGTTTACACCAGTCTGCACCAGTTACCGCCTGCTTCCACCAGTCTGCACCAGTTTCAGTCTGCACCAGTTACCGCCTGCTTCCACCAGTCTGCACCAGTTACCGCCTGCTTCCATCAGTCTGCACCAGTTACCACCTGTTTACACCAGTCTGCACCAGTTACCACCTGTTTACACCAGTCTGCACCAGTTACCGCCTGCTTCCATCAGTCTGCACCAGTTACCACCTGTTTACACCAGTCTGCACCAGTTACCACCTGTTTACACCAGTCTGCACCAGTTACCGCCTGTTTACACCAGTCTGCACCAGTTACCGCCTGCTTCCACCAATCTGCACCAGTTACCACCTGCTTCCACCAATCTGCACCAGTTACCGCCTGCTTCCACCAATCTGCACTAGTTACCACCTGCTTCCACCAGTCTGCACCAGTTACCACCTGCTTCCACCAGTCTGCACCAGTTACCACCTGCTTCCACCAGTCTGCACCAGTTACCACCTGCTTCCACCAATCTGCACCAGTTTCAGTCTGCACCAGTTACCGCCTGCTTCCACCAATCTGCACCAGTTACTGCCTGCTTCCACCAGTCTGCACCAGTTACCACCTGCTTCCACCAGTCTGCACCAGTTACCACCTGCTTCCACCAGTCTGCACCAGTTACCACCTCTTTACACCAGTCTGCACCAGTTACCACCTGCTTCCACCAGTCTACACCAGTTACCACCTGCTTCCACCAATCTGCACCAGTTACCGCCTGCTTCCACCAATCTGCACCAGTTACCACCTGCTTCCACCAGTCTGCACCAGTTTCAGTCTGCTTCCACCAGTCTGCACCAGTTACCACCTGTTTACACCAGTCTGCACCAGTTACCCCCTGCTTCCACCAATCTGCACCAGTTACCGCCTGCTTCCACCAGTCTGCACCAGTTACCACCTGCTTCCCCCAGTCTGCACCAGTTACCACCTGTTTACACCAGTCTGCACCAGTTACCACCTGCTTCCACCAATCTGCACCAGTTACCGCCTGTTTACACCAGTCTGCACCAGTTACCGCCTGCTTCCACCAGTCTGCACCAGTTACCACCTGCTTCCACCAGTCTGCACCAGTTACCACCTGCTTCCACCAATCTGCACCAGTTTCAGTCTGCACCAGTTACCGCCTGCTTCCACCAATCTGCACCAGTTACTGCCTGCTTCCACCAGTCTGCACCAGTTACCACCTGCTTCCACCAGTCTGCACCAGTTACCACCTGCTTCCACCAGTCTGCACCAGTTACCACCTGCTTCCACCAGTCTGCACCAGTTACCACCTCTTTACACCAGTCTGCACCAGTTACCACCTGCTTCCACCAGTCTACACCAGTTACCACCTGCTTCCACCAATCTGCACCAGTTACCGCCTGCTTCCACCAATCTGCACCAGTTACCGCCTGCTTCCACCAGTCTGCACCAGTTTCAGTCTGCTTCCACCAGTCTGCACCAGTTACCACCTGTTTACACCAGTCTGCACCAGTTACCCCCTGCTTCCACCAATCTGCACCAGTTACCGCCTGCTTCCACCAGTCTGCACCAGTTACCACCTGCTTCCCCCAGTCTGCACCAGTTACCACCTGTTTACACCAGTCTGCACCAGTTACCACCTGCTTCCACCAATCTGCACCAGTTACCGCCTGTTTACACCAGTCTGCACCAGTTACCGCCTGCTTCCACCAGTCTGCACCAGTTTCAGTCTGCACCAGTTACCGCCTGCTTCCACCAGTCTGCACCAGTTACCGCCTGCTTCCATCAGTCTGCACCAGTTACCACCTGTTTACACCAGTCTGCACCAGTTACCACCTGTTTACACCAGTCTGCACCAGTTACCGCCTGCTTCCATCAGTCTGCACCAGTTACCACCTGTTTACACCAGTCTGCACCAGTTACCACCTGTTTACACCAGTCTGCACCAGTTACCGCCTGTTTACACCAGTCTGCACCAGTTACCGCCTGCTTCCACCAGTCTGCACCAGTTTCAGTCTGCACCAGTTACCGCCTGCTTCCACCAGTCTGCACCAGTTACCGCCTGCTTCCACCAGTCTGCACCAGTTACCGCCTGCTTCCCCCAGTCTGCACCAGTTACCACCTGTTTACACCAGTCTGCACCAGTTACCGCCTGGTTCCACCAGTCTGCACCAGTTTCAGTCTGCACCAGTTACCGCCTGCTTCCACCAGTCTGCACCAGTTACCACCTGCTTCCACCAGTCTGCACCAGTTACCGCCTGCTTCCATCAGTCTGCACCAGTTACCACCTGTTTACACCAGTCTGCACCAGTTACCACCTGTTTACACCAGTCTGCACCAGTTACCGCCTGTTTACACCAGTCTGCACCAGTTACCGCCTGCTTCCACCAATCTGCACCAGTTACCACCTGCTTCCACCAATCTGCACCAGTTACCGCCTGCTTCCACCAATCTGCACCAGTTACCACCTGCTTCCACCAGTCTGCACCAGTTACCACCTGCTTCCACCAGTCTGCACCAGTTACCACCTGCTTCCACCAGTCTGCACCAGTTACCACCTGCTTCCACCAATCTGCACCAGTTTCAGTCTGCACCAGTTACCGCCTGCTTCCACCAATCTGCACCAGTTACTGCCTGCTTCCACCAGTCTGCACCAGTTACCACCTGCTTCCACCAGTCTGCACCAGTTACCACCTGCTTCCACCAGTCTGCACCAGTTACCACCTGCTTCCACCAGTCTGCACCAGTTACCACCTCTTTACACCAGTCTGCACCAGTTACCACCTGCTTCCACCAGTCTACACCAGTTACCACCTGCTTCCACCAATCTGCACCAGTTACCGCCTGCTTCCACCAATCTGCACCAGTTACCGCCTGCTTCCACCAGTCTGCACCAGTTTCAGTCTGCTTCCATCAGTCTGCACCAGTTACCACCTGTTTACACCAGTCTGCACCAGTTACCACCTGTTTACACCAGTCTGCACCAGTTACCGCCTGCTTCCCCCAGTCTGCACCAGTTACCACCTGTTTACACCAGTCTGCACCAGTTACCGCCTGGTTCCACCAGTCTGCACCAGTTTCAGTCTGCACCAGTTACCGCCTGCTTCCACCAGTCTGCACCAGTTACCACCTGCTTCCACCAGTCTGCACCAGTTACCGCCTGCTTTCACCAGTCTGCACCAGTTACCACCTGCTTCCACCAATCTGCACCAGTTACCGCCTGCTTCCACCAGTCTGCACCAGTTACCACCTGCTTCCCCCAGTCTGCACCAGTTACCACCTGTTTACACCAGTCTGCACCAGTTACCACCTGCTTCCACCAATCTGCACCAGTTACCGCCTGTTTACACCAGTCTGCACCAGTTACCGCCTGCTTCCACCAGTCTGCACCAGTTTCAGTCTGCACCAGTTACCGCCTGCTTCCACCAGTCTGCACCAGTTACCGCCTGCTTCCATCAGTCTGCACCAGTTACCACCTGTTTACACCAGTCTGCACCAGTTACCACCTGTTTACACCAGTCTGCACCAGTTACCGCCTGCTTCCACCAGTCTGCACCAGTTTCAGTCTGCACCAGTTACCGCCTGCTTCCCCCAGTCTGCACCAGTTACCACCTGTTTACACCAGTCTGCACCAGTTACCGCCTGCTTCCACCAGTCTGCACCAGTTTCAGTCTGCACCAGTTACCGCCTGCTTCCACCAGTCTGCACCAGTTACCACCTGCTTCCACCAGTCTGCACCAGTTACCGCCTGCTTTCACCAGTCTGCACCAGTTACCACCTGCTTCCACCAGTCTGCACCAGTTACCACCTGCTTCCACCAGTCTGCACCAGTTACCACCTGCTTCCACCAGTCGGCACCAGTTTCAGTCTGCACCAGTTACCGCCTGCTTCCACCAGTCTGCACCAGTTACCACCTGCTTCCCCCAGTCTGCACCAGTTACCACCTGTTTACACCAGTCTGCACCAGTTACCGCCTGCTTCCACCAGTCTGCACCAGTTTCAGTCTGCACCAGTTACCGCCTGCTTCCACCAGTCTGCACAAGTTACCGCCTGCTTCCACCAGTCTGCACCAGTTACCACCTGCTTCCCCCAGTCTGCACCAGTTACCACCTGTTTACACCAGTCTGCACCAGTTACCACCTGCTTCCACCAGTCTGCACCAGTTACCACCTGCTTCCACCAGTCTGCACCAGTTACCGCCTGCTTCCACCAGTCTGCACCAGTTACCACCTGCTTCCACCAGTCAGCACCAGTTACCGCCTGCTTCCACCAGTCTGCACCAGTTACCACCTGCTTCCACCAGTCTGCACCAGTTACCACCTGCTTCCACCAGTCTGCACCAGTTACCACCTGCTTCCACCAGTCTGCACCAGTTACCACCTGCTTCCACCAGTCTGCACCAGTTACCACCTGCTTCCACCAGTCAGCACCAGTTACCGCCTGCTTCCACCAATCTGCACCAGTTACCGCCTGCTTCCACCAGTCTGCACCAGTTACCACCTGCTTCCACCAGTCAGCACCAGTTACCACCTGCTTCCACCAGTCTGCACCAGCTACCACCTGCTTCCACCAATCTGCACCAGTTACCACCTGCTTCCACCAGTCAGCACCAGTTACCACCTGCTTCCACCAGTCTGCACCAGTTACCACCTGCTTCCACCAGTCTGCACCAGTTACCACCTGCTTCCACCAGTCTGCACCAGTTACCACCTGCTTCCACCAGTCAGCACCAGTTACCGCCTGCTTCCACCAGTCTGCACCAGTTACCACCTGCTTCCACCAGTCTGCACCAGTTACCGCCTGCTTCCACCAATCTGCACCAGTTACCACCTGCTTCCACCAGTCTGCACCAGTTACCACCTGATTCCACCAGTCTGCACCAGTTACCACCTGCTTCCACCAGTCTGCACCAGTTACCACCTGCTTCCACCAGTCTGCACCAGTTACCACCTGCTTCCACCAATCTGCACCAGTTACCACCTGCTTCCACCAGTCTGCACCAGTTACCGCCTGCTTCCACCAGTCTGCACCAGTTACCGCCTGCTTCCACCAGTCTGCACCAGTTACCGCCTGCTTCCACCAGTCTGCACCAGTTACCACCTGCTTCCACCAATCTGCACCAGTTACCACCTGTTTACACCAGTCTGCACCAGTTACCACCTGCTTCCACCAGTCTGCACCAGTTACCACCTGCTTCCACCAGTCTGCACCAGTTACCGCCTGCTTCCACCAGTCTGCACCAGTTACCACCTGCTTCCACCAATCTGCACCAGTTACCGCCTGCTTCCACCAATCAGCACCAGTTACCGCCTGCTTCCATCAATCTGCACCAGTTACCGCCTGCTTCCACCAGTCTGCACCAGTTACCGCCTGCTTCCACCAGTCTGCACCAGTTACCGCCTGCTTCCACCAGTCTGCACCAGTTACCGCCTGCTTCCACCAATCTGCACCAGTTACCACCTGCTTCCACCAGTCTGCACCAGTTACCACCTGCTTCCACCAGTCTGCACCAGTTACCGCCTGCTTTCACCAGTCTGCACCAGTTACCGCCTGCTTCCACCAGTCTGCACCAGTTACCGCCTGCTTCCACCAATCTGCACCAGTTACCACCTGTTTACACCAGTCTGCACCAGTTACCACCTGTTTACACCAGTCTGCACCAGTTACCACCTGTTTACACCAGTCTGCACCAGTTACCGCCTGCTTCCACCAGTCTGCACCAGTTACCACCTGTTTACACCAGTCTGCACCAGTTACCGCCTGCTTCCACCAGTCTGCACCAGTTACCACCTGTTTACACCAGTCTGCACCAGTTACCACCTGCTTCCACCAATCTGCACCAGTTACCACCTGTTTACACCAGTCTGCACCAGTTACCGCCTGCTTCCACCAATCTGCACCAGTTACCACCTGTTTACACCAGTCTGCACCAGTTACCACCTGCTTCCACCAGTCTGCACCAGTTACCACCTGTTTACACCAGTCTGCACCAGTTACCACCTGCTTCCACCAATCTGCACCAGTTACCACCTGTTTACACCAGTCTGCACCAGTTACCGCCTGCTTCCACCAGTCTGCACCAGTTACCACCTGTTTACACCAGTCTGCACCAGTTACCACCTGTTTACACCAGTCTGCACCAGTTACCACCTGTTTACACCAGTCTGCACCAGTTACCGCCTGCTTCCACCAGTCTGCACCAGTTACCACCTGTTTACACCAGTCTGCACCAGTTACCGCCTGCTTCCACCAGTCTGCACCAGTTACCACCTGTTTACACCAATCTGCACCAGTTACCACCTGCTTCCACCAATCTGCACCAGTTACCACCTGCTTCCACCAGTCTGCACCAGTTATCGCCTGCTTCCACCAATCTGCACCAGTTACCACCTGCTTCCACCAATCTGCACCAGTTACCACCTGCTTCCACCAGTCTGCACCAGTTATCGCCTGCTTCCACCAGTCTGCACCAGTTACCACCGGTTTACACCAGTCTGCACCAGTTACCGCCTGCTTCCACCAGTCTGCACCAGTTACCACCTGCTTCCACCAGTCTGCACCAGTTACCGCCTGCTTCCACCAGTCTGCACCAGTTACCACCTGTTTACACCAGTCTGCACCAGTTACCGCCTGCTTCCACCAATCTGCACCAGTTACCACCTGTTTACACCAGTCTGCACCAGTTACCGCCTGCTTCCACCAGTCTGCACCAGTTACCACCTGTTTACACCAGTCTGCACCAGTTACCACCTGCTTCCACCAATCTGCACCAGTTACCACCTGTTTACACCAGTCTGCACCAGTTACCGCCTGCTTCCACCAGTCTGCACCAGTTACCACCTGTTTACACCAGTCTGCACCAGTTACCACCTGTTTACACCAGTCTGCACCAGTTACCACCTGTTTACACCAGTCTGCACCAGTTACCGCCTGCTTCCACCAGTCTGCACCAGTTACCACCTGTTTACACCAGTCTGCACCAGTTACCGCCTGCTTCCACCAGTCTGCACCAGTTACCACCTGTTTACACCAATCTGCACCAGTTACCACCTGCTTCCACCTATCTGCACCAGTTACCACCTGCTTCCACCAGTCTGCACCAGTTATCGCCTGCTTCCACCAATCTGCACCAGTTACCGCCTGCTTCCACCAATCTGCACCAGTTACCACCTGCTTCCACCAGTCTGCACCAGTTATCGCCTGCTTCCACCAGTCTGCACCAGTTACTACCGGTTTACACCAGTCTGCACCAGTTACCGCCTGCTTCCACCAGTCTGCACCAGTTACCACCTGCTTCCACCAGTCTGCACCAGTTACCGCCTGCTTCCACCAGTCTGCACCAGTTACCACCTGTTTACACCAGTCTGCACCAGTTACCACCTGCTTCCACCAGTCTGCACCAGTTACCGCCTGCTTCCACCAATCTGCACCAGTTACCACCTGTTTACACCAGTCTGCACCAGTTACCACCTGCTTCCACCAGTCTGCACCAGTTACCGCCTGCTTCCACCAGTCTGCACCAGTTACCACCTGCTTCCACCAATCTGCACCAGTTACCACCTGTTTACACCAGTCTGCACCAGTTACCGCCTGCTTCCACCAGTCTGCACCAGTTACCACCTGTTTACACCAGTCTGCACCAGTTACCACCTGCTTCCACCAATCTGCACCAGTTACCACCTGTTTACACCAGTCTGCACCAGTTACCACCTGTTTACACCAGTCTGCACCAGTTACCACCTGTTTACACCAGTCTGCACCAGTTACCGCCTGCTTCCACCAGTCTGCACCAGTTACCACCTGTTTACACCAGTCTGCACCAGTTACCGCCTGCTTCCACCAATCTGCACCAGTTACCACCTGTTTACACCAGTCTGCACCAGTTACCACCTGCTTCCACCAGTCTGCACCAGTTACCGCCTGCTTCCACCAGTCTGCACCAGTTACCACCTGCTTCCACCAATCTGCACCAGTTACCACCTGTTTACACCAGTCTGCACCAGTTACCGCCTGCTTCCACCAGTCTGCACCAGTTACCACCTGTTTACACCAGTCTGCACCAGTTACCACCTGCTTCCACCAATCTGCACCAGTTACCGCCTGCTTCCACCAGTCTGCACCAGTTACCGCCTGCTTTTGTCACTCTTCATCCTTTTTAGACTTCTAGCTCCACTCTAAACATCCTCATCTGCGTTTATTGAAAGAATGACACAAGCAGATGTTAAAAAATGCAACGTGAGTTGGACTACAAGGTCGAAGCCTTGGTTTAGCTGTATCCATGACAACAAGAAATACTGTATGACTGGTACGAAAGTCTCATTTTTCAACTCTGTGGTGCTGAAACGTCCTTGTCTCGAGTCAAACGGGCTCATTTTAGATGAGAAATGAAGAAAATGATGAAATTTACTGATTCACAACAGAATAAACCAGTTTAATCCAATTAAACCTGTTATATTCCAGCTCAGTTTGGTCCAAATAACCCTGAATCATTACAGTCAAATAAATCCTTTCATGCATGAATTAATAAAAATAATGCAACATTTTTTTAATACAGTATTTGACCTCTGCAGACATATGCAATGATACTTAGAATTTATCACGATTCATTTGGATGTATTCTATGAAATACTTATAAAATAATATATAATAAATCCCCAAAAAAAAAAATCAAAAAAGGCAAACTTATGAAATTACATTATGTTCAATTATATCATATTTTTTTATTCTCCAGTGAGTGGAAACGTATGGGACTCACTAACATCCACTGAAGTGGTTTATTTACAAAAACACCATTCACATTCATTAATATACAAGAAAAAGCTTGTAAATAAGTGTCCACTGTAGGGACAAAGTGCGTTACAATACAAAAACTATTTAATGGTTACACACACTCGGCCCATTTACGTATTTGTAATTGTTGAATTGTTCCATTTTATGTTACCACCCTCTTTTTTACCCCTAGACCCCACGGGGGTTGTAACACTCATCACATAACACCAAACCTTGTAGGCTTAATCATCCAGATTTGTCGGCCATAGTTGTAGTTTCACCCCAACATCCTCCCCTCAGATGGGCCAATGTTTTTATTTGTTTATCATTTATTTACTTTTATTTAACCAGGAAGTCCCAGTGAGATCAGAAATCTATTTTACAAGGAAGACCTGGCTGAGGCAGCAACCATACAGAGTCAAAACTATATAAAACAAACAGAAAAGCCAGAGATGGCTTTTTGAGAAAAACATTGACGTTCCTCCTTCACTGCATTCCTCAGGATAATCTTATTATGTTTATTTTTACTTGTCATGGAGGAGAATAGAAGCATCATAGCAGCTTTAGCCAGCAGCTAGTTTCCGTCTGGGGTCCCATAGGAGGTCAGTCAATAAAAACAGTCAGATTAAAAATAATCAACAAGCCACAACAACACAACTCATCACTATAAATAAAATCTGAATGATTAAATTCGTCCCATTAGATTTTTTAACCCGACAGATTTAATAACTAAGAAAAACCAGTGATTAAAAGGGATAAAAGACGAGCGCATACGGTGTCGTGCAGGAATGTTGGCCGCTCTGGTTCATCTAAATCCCGTTTTCAGTGAAAGGAACTAAAAGTCATGACATGTTAAGGCACCAGGAAGTCGTGTTTTGATCCTAAATCGCTCCGGTTAAACAGCAGCTTGAGCAAAGGCAGAGTCGTTTTAGGAATTCAGCCACGTTTCCGTCCTCGTCTCTGTCCACAGCCCTGAGATGCTCAACGTCTCGGTGAGCTGTCAGAGGTGCTGAAGCCGACTCGCGTCTGCTCAGAATTTGGCCTGAAAGAAGCTAATTAGCTTCCATGCTGAGACCCGGACAAATTCTCTGAATACTAAAGAAAAGAGTTTTGTGCTTCCTGAACAAGATGAGAGGAGATTATTCCATCCTTCAGTTCCGTCTCGATAATGACGTTTTACTGGATCAGCCTGATGAAGACACGTCCAGGGAAGACGATACGAGGACATGAAACTGACTTCATGCTAACATGGCTTTAATCTGCAGGGCTGCCCAGTCGGGTAGGATGGCGTTTACATGGAAACACATGAAGAACAATCTGCCATGGATCTTCTCAGAGGTCAGGCCAGCTCACATCATGTCCTGTATTTTAGAGGGTTTTTAAATTCCAGGCCCCAAAGGGCCACTGTCCTGCTGGTTTTAGATGTTTCCCTGCTCCAGAAGCATCAGGAAACGTGTAAGGCGCTGGGAGAAGAGCTGCTACACTCAGCCAGGAAAACACAATTCCTGATCATACAGAAAGCAAGGAGCAGTAAAGAGATGGGAGACGAATAAGAAGACTTCCATGCAAACTTAGAGAAGTTGTTTTTTTTCTCTTCAGTGAAGTACATAAACAGAGTAAACAGCTGGATGTCGGATGGCAGCTGGAAACGTGGGCCAGGCCCGGTTCGCATACTCATCAATTTAAATCTTTTAAGGGTTTTTTTTTATGGCCAAAACTTTAAATATGTAGAGTTTCGAAGATAACAGATGAGTTTATCAGGAACCAAACGTCATAAAATAACGATCCAACATTTTAAATCTGGGCTTTTGACCAGTTTTCATGGCACACTGATTCCTGAAGCTGTGGTTGCCCTGCAGCATCTCCAGCCTGAAAGAAGCTGTTTAACAGTTTTTACTGAACAGCAACTGGTTGGCAAGACGCAATTTTAATGGCTGATTCAGTAAAAAAAACAGGAATAATTGGAGGACAAAGGGAAAAAGTAACAAAACAAGAGACTAGAGTCATCAGACTGACTTTTACAGGCAGGAGGGAGCTCAGAGAAGAGACAGGATGCGATGCTGAGAAGTGCTGCTGTGGAATTTTTAGTGTTGCTCCTAAGTTAATAAAAATCAAACACAATGTTTAATCTAACTTAATTCACGCTGTGTGACCACAGTTTGGTCAAAAACTTTCTTCTTCAAAACCTTCAAACTAAAGTTTTTGAAAAATAAAAAATTGTTTCACTGTGAAAAATACTTTTCTCTCTCTGAAAAGCAGCATGGCTACCAGAGACACAACATACCACTGAAAGAAGCGCTGGGATCCATTAGGACTTCCAGTTCCAGACCAATACACCACCTATAGTGGTGGCCGACAAGTACTGGAACAGATGAGGTGAAGTGCACAATGTGAAAGAGGCTCCAGGGGATTGTGGCTTCAGAATGTGATGAATCTGTCCAAAGGATGGTAAGAGGTGCTCTGCAGACAGAAAACACTTTGATCTGAGTGTCTGAGGGGGAGTAAAGGTAAAAATGTGGCCAAAAGGCAGAAACAGGTAGCAGGAGTCACATTAAAACAGGCTACAGAGGAAGTAGAAGCAACATGCAGGACATCAGGGATGATCTGCGGGAAGTCAGGAGATGCTAAAGCTAATAAATACAGCTTTATTCATGCGGGAAGATTAAATAGAACCGAGAAAATACAGCACAACGCCTGGTTTCATAACTGTTATGTCATAAATATGAGTCTAAATCCTTCAACTACATCCTTATGCCTCATTTTCTTCACCACAGGGGGGGCTTCTTCCTTTACTTTCCCAGGACAAAAACCTCTCATGCTGTAAGCAGTGAGATGCTGAGCTGCCCAGACGTCGTCTGGTTTAAGTGGAAATGTTGCCGAGGGGGGAGGGAGGGTGGTTTACTGTCGAAGAGGAGGCTGATTGAAGATGTTTGTCTGCTGAAACAGAGCAGAATAATCAGGAAAAATACATGCAGGACTGAAAATGGAGAATGCATCATGAGAAATATTTCAAGTCTCAACAAGTATAGAAGCGGCGAGGTTCGCGTGGTCCTCTGCTGCCCTCTGGTGGCGCTGACAGGAACAGCTGGGACACAAATACATCAGTGAGTTTATCAACAATGTTGTTTATCTTCACGTTGAGGTGTGTTTACAAGATGCAGAGAGAGAGAGAGATGGCAAGTTGGGACGAGACAGATGACACACACACACACACACACACACACTCAGTTCAACACAAACGCAAAGCAAGTCGGGATGTTGGGTTAAAATGTAAATAAAAACATTTGCAATGATTTTCAAATGTCAGAAATCTGGATTTTATGGCCAAAAGAACAAACAAAATGTCAGATACATATTACAACCATGTGGGAATCTTAAGCAGCCAGAATCCTGCCTAGATGCAGATTTCTAGAAGAAGCATGGAAGTATGAAGTATGTGTGTTAGGGAACATACGGGTCCTTAGTAATTATCAGTTAAGTCCCAGGAAACCCCAGGAGGGTTTGTTCATGAAGCAGGTTTGTAAAGAGGAGGTAAAAGGACTTGATGGGAGGGAAGGAAGAGAAATCTAGTTTCATCTTATCTGTTGCCTTTCAGGACTTCAGGATTCTCCAGTTCTGGTTTTCCTGAAAAAGTTCATTCACAGCCGGGAGATTCTTGTATTTTCTGTCACTGGTTCCCTGAATGGGGGCGGGTTTAAGAATGAGACTGGATGCTTCAAAGGAGCGACAATCCCTCTTGGTAGATTTGGGATTTGTGATGTCAGGCTGGATGGAAAATGCAAAAACATGTGACTTTTCAGCCATGACCTCCGAACTGCTCTGCAGACCTGCAGCTCTTCCTGTCACACAGAATTCATGCAAGCAGAGACAAACTAAAACTGCTGTCCAGTTGGTGAAAAGGCTCCTTGTTTCCGCTCGAAGGTTTAAGAAAAGAGCAGATGTGAGAGTAAAGCCATTTTTAATGTGTTCCACAGGAAAAAAGCAGCTTTAACGGAGACAATTCACACTAAAGATTCACGTCAAAGAAACAAGATTTACTGTGAAAGGATTGAAGGTTGTAAGTGGACCTCACACTCCGCAATCCAGCCGGTTTTTGTTTTTTCCTGGTCTAACCCTAACACACCTGAATCAAATCCAATCAAATGGATCAAACTTCATTCATTCATCCTAACTGCTTAGTCCGATTCAGGGTCATGGGGAAGCTGGAGCCTATCCCAGCAGCTCGCCAGTCCATCCCAGGGCCACACGGAGACAAACAACCACTCATGCTCCTAGGAGCAATTTAGAGTAACCAGTTAACCCAACATGCATGTCTTTGGACGGTGGGAGACCCCTGCACTGCACACCCAAACCCACGCGTCTGATCCCTGGGCACGAGGCTGGAAGCGGGAATGCTGGAACTGGGCTGCAGAAAAAGTGATGCCAGCAACTCCCGAGCAACTCGGGAACCGAAATGCAGCTCGCTTCCTGCAGGAGTTACTGGTCTAATCCGGATCTTGGCCAGGCTGACTTCAAGCTGCTAGCTCCTGATGCTATGCTAGCAAAGTGTTATCAGGTCTGACAGCTAACCTGAAGCCCGCTGATGTTCCAAGCTCTTCGATCTGGAAACTCGAGGCCTGATAGGTCTGGGATCTGCTGATGGGAGGTCTGGTTCTTTTGGCTTTTAATGATTCTTTGTCATCACTCAAAGCTTCTACTTTAGCCTAATTTAGCATTTATGAATGGTTTACACTGGTAAGGACATTTTTCATCCATTATTTTACTCATTTAAACTGATCTTTAGTCTCCAGTTTCACTGAAATACAGCTAAATGCTGCTTATTTTTCAATTTTTAAGAATTTCTTCATGTTTTCTGACAAGTCTGCATTTAAATCCAGCTTCCCGTCTGTCTGCTGCTCTACGCATCTGGTCTAAACCACCACACCTTCTTCCTTCCTGCTACATCATGGTACAGGGATCACCAATCCTGGTCCTCGAGGGCCGGTGTCCTGCAGGTTTTGCAAATGACCCTGCTGGAAAACTCCTGTCTGACTCCGGCCTTCTCCACACATAGCAGGAATCCCACAAAATGAAGATATTTTTCTCCAATTTGGACTGTCATCCACAACAAAACGCAGATTTTTGCACTCAAAAACAATGGTTTTAAACACCTCCGACCAAAGTGAAGATGTGGGAATTCTCCGTTTGCACATCAGCATGTGGACATATATAACCGGAGGTTTTGGGTTTCCGTCTGCAACAGAAAATGTCATGACGTTACATGTGCGACCTTTGCTCATGTAAACGAGGGTCTTGTTCATGCGCCTTTACTTTTATAATATAGAAAACAAGAACATGAAGAAATTCTGCAGAACTGGAACCGCCGTCTTTTATTTTTAGTTAGAACCACCAAACTTTCCCCAACAACAGAGCGTACACTTCCTGTTTGGCCTTTTCAAAATAAAACCATAGGCACGCCGCTTACTGAACACATGCCAGGCGCTGGTGTGTGTTTGTTTTTACAAGCTCTAATACCGCTCCACATAAACTACCAAAGGCAAAGAACGAGATTAAGGACAGTTATTTTCTGCTACCTAACCAGATCACGTTGGAGGTATGTTTCAGGTTTTGTGAAAGTGACGTTGCGAGATGGAAGGTTCTTCTGATTGGATAAGATTAGGGGCGCTACTAAAGGTTTGATATGCTGATGAATGTGCTGAACAAGGTTATGCAGAGAGCAATGGGGATGTTACCTGATGCACTGAGAAGTACCTCGCTCCATTTCTCAAATGTATTAATGTATAAATATATGCCAATATTGCCGTCTGTAACTTATTTCTCCTTTTTTCCGCAGGTCTTCCTGAATAAGTGCAGTTGTACATGTTGATCTGTCTTTCCTGTCCTCTCCACCCCAACCAGTCGAGGCAGATGGCTGCCCTCCCTGAGCCGGGTTCTGCCGGAGGTTTTCTTCCTGTTAAAAGGGAGTTTTTTCCTTCCCACTGTCGCCGCGTGCAGCTCAGGATGGGGGACTGGATGGAAGTCATGACTCGATGCAATCAGTTGGTTTCTATTATAGGATATGTATGAATTGGCTTGAAATGATGTGGATGGAAAGTTCCCCGTGACAACACTGTTGTGAAGTGGCGCTGTACAAATAAAGCTGAATTGAATTGAATTGGTGTGGATGGATTTGTACTTGAAAAACGAGGTTGTGTGAACTCTTTTTTTTGTTTTACTGGCTGGGGGTGGGGGGGGGTAATCCGGTTTTTTAAAAAGCCCGGCTACGTATGGACATGGTCTCAGACAAGCTCTGCTCATGTCTGCTAAATATACATAGATTTGAATCAAGTCTGTTGCAGCAGGGACCCTTGGAAAACCTGCAGGACACCGGTCATCTAGGACCAGGATTGGTGATCCCTGTCAGGGTACCTCCCCAACCGATTGGTCGACATGACATGTCCATCAAAGCAGCAACCCGCCCCTGCCTGCATGTTCTGGAGAGCTAAAGATTCAGCCGAGTCAAAAAAACACACCAAACCAAACACAGAATTTATTAAAAGATGTTTTTATTCACAATAAAAGTGTAACAAATATAGTTTATTAAAAAGTCTGCTGCTCATTAATATCATTTTACCCCATTAGCTCCGAAGATTTGATATAAATGTCAAACAGCTCATCTGCCGCGATGGAATATTTACATTTCATAATAACATTAACACCAGAAAACAAATTTCCCCACAAAATTAAAACATTGCATTGAAATGCAACATAAACTATGTGCAATGGAATGATTATCAGCAATATGTTTTGTACAGGTACATTTCTGAGGTTGGTTTCACACATTTAAACCTGTTAAAGGAGAACGCCACCCGGGTTCTTCCTAATCTGTTTCATGGCGTCGGGGATATTTATGAAACAGGTGGAATTCTCCTCTATAATTCACTGACAGAACAGCGTCGGAAGGGATCACACAATTCAGAAAAACCACCGAAGACAGTCCGAACTTTACATGAAAATAATTTAAATAAGTCAAGACTGAATGTGAGAAGAAATGACGTGAAGCTAAAGCGGACGCTACGCCGGCGCTCACATCCACAAATACATTCTGCTCTTCTCTCTTCAGGCAGTGAAGCCTTCAGATGCCTACAAATCATCCAAATAATAAAAAACAAGGCTTCCTACTGGGCTAAACGCTGCAGATTCAAGTCCGAGTTCAGAAACCCGACTGACTCTTCCAAGCAGTTATTCTAACATATTTATATTAAAATATCACGTTTTAAATCAGAGGATTTTACCTACGAATCTTCCCAAACCATTCCCACACCAGTAAATACTTCAGAAATCTGCAGAAATCAAATCTGACAAGTTTTCTATCATAAAAGACGTTTTTTCTGCAGTGAAACAAGAAAAAACTTCTGTCTCGACTGCAGCTGCAGGAAATATCGCAACAAATTTATCAGAAATTAAGTCGATTTTTCAGGAAAAAACAAATCTGATTCTTAATTTTTCTGTTGATTTAATTGTAAAGTGAATATTTTAGGTGGGTCTTATCTGTGAAACAGCCAAGGAATCCAGAAAATAACCATTTTCAGCGACTGCTCACAGCAGATATGAATCAAATGACTCTTACTCTACAAGATCATCATCTTGCTTCCGCATTCGTAGAAAAGTCACATTTTCCGTCTTTAAATTACTTGATTTATATCCAATAAAGCAGGAAATAAAGTGGATAAAGTGGGAAATCCTGCAGTCCAGCACAGAAGCAGGTTGAAATAAAAAGATTCAAGTTTCTCTGAGCTGCACCAGGAACACTTCACGTCTCCTCGTGTCGGGAAAGCAACGGACAGAAGGTGAAGGTGTGTGTGCTCGCACGGCGCTGCTCCGCCTGCGCGCATGGGTTCAACTTTTTGTGCTTTCAGACTCAAAGCAAAACAAAAACATCAACAATAAAATCTTCGCTTCACATTGGATGGTACATTCATACAGGTCCTGCTGATTCTCTGCCGTTTCGAACCGAGCCCTAAACCTCCACCAGGATCTGCTTGTGTGTTTAAACCCACAGCACCACCTGGTCGGGCCGCCGCCTTCTCCTATGATCACTACAACAAAATAAATTAACAGCATCAGAATTATTACAGTATGACAAGGAAAATAAGGGACCAGACTGTCTGTTCAGCGACATGAGGAACACACAGCTCAGGAAAGTCGCCGCTGCCTCGACTTTTTGGTTTCTTAGTTTGGAAACTCTTCGTCTGGCCGTCCAGATCTCTACGTTTCGCTGCGAAGGTCCTGCAGAGGCGAGCTGCTGGAAACAGAAAAGCCGGACGAGAAAAACTGGCTCTGAACGATGCAGAAAAATGCCTCCAGTTTGTGTTTCAGTCAGATTTATTCGCCATCTGTAGTCAAGGGGATGTTAATAAAGAAATAAAGAACTAATATTTCATGTTTCACTGTGAGATTAAACAGAAACTTTCCTTTCCAGAGATCAATAGTGTCTAAAGTCCTCAAATCAAACAAGGTTTTAACTGTAGGTCTGAGTTTATGTCCATACTGGTGCCCAGAACTGTTTCTTTGGGATAAATTAAAATAAAGATGAGCCTGGTGGGAATTATTTGGAGGAAAAAGACAGAAATGATCACTGGGTCGTCGTCTCATGTAAGCTGCAACGCCACTCTTTCACCACTAGGTGTCACTGCCGCCCAGGAGATACCTGACAGCTGCAACTGGAGTCTGTTTCCGACATTTAGCTCAGAATCCAGGGAATCAGGAGAAGTACCAGTATCACTACTTTTATTCTGAGCTCTGTTATTAGAAATCTGCTGGACTTTGGTGGTCCGATCTCCACTTATCGCAATGTTTTCAGCGACTCTGGACCCGTTTTTCAGCCAAACTTCCTCTGAATATCAAATCAAAAGAGGGCGTAATCCTTTAATCCGTGTCTAGTTTTGGTATAATCCTCATCAGAGGCATGGGAACTTAAAGCTGTGCGACTACTCCGAAACTCCACTGCTCTGTGGGAGCTGCTCCCCCCTCAGACTCCTTCTCAACAGTGAAGGCACTAGGTCAAAGACTAATCTGGATTAAAATCTGGCCGTCAGGAGGAAACTTTTACGTGAAATTTTCAACAAAATGAGCAAAACTTTGCCAAACTGAAACAACTGGATGTGTGTGTTTTCCTCACAGAGGAGAGAAGATCCTTCATCCTGCCTGATGCTGGACGTGGGCGACTGAAACGAGACTGAAAGGAGGGTTCGACCTTCAGCTGGAAGGATGCTTACACTTGCAGCAGGTTTGTTTTATATTTCTACAACAAAAACAAGACTTTGTTGTCCTGATTTAAAGCAGAAACCTTCCTTTTTTTAGTTCCATAATTTATTTTAAATCCCTGTGACAAAAGGAAAAACGCTGTTTTTGTCAAATAAATGAAGAAAAACTTAAAAGAAGAATAAAACGTCAGCAGAGGGGTTAAAAAAAACCAGACATCCAGCTGAAAACACCTGTACTGGTTGAACCCAGGCAGGGAGGAGATGAAGACAACGATACAGCAGCAGAAGAAGAAGGTGTGATTGGTAAAAAAGAGGCTTCTTTTCCGTTTCTCCCAAAGCAACAAACCGTCGAAACAAACAAACGAACTCCAAACGTTTTTCCAACAACAGTCCAGGTGTGGCGACGAGAAAGAAAACACTTCCTGTCCAGATGTGGAAGCGGCGAGGAAGAAGAAACACGGCGAGGAGGAGCGAACGTTACGCCAGTGTCGTCTTCCTTCGCCAAGAGCTGCAGCTTCGGTCAACGCCGGCTTTTTCCGGACTTCAGGGAGGCGGTGGCGACAAACAACAGAGGCGGAGCTACAAACAAGGAAGCCAGAGATGCAGAACGCTTCGATAACTGTTGAAATGAAACACAGAAACCCGGCCGTGTGAATTCTGCGGTAGTCAGCGGTGAATCTGTTGCTCCGGAACCGGCGTCTGGACTCGTCCAGCGGAGAGAGAGCCACAAGGAAACAAAAAAAAAAAAAAAAGAAGAAGGAACTACAGTAAAAACTCAGCTCCAACGGGTTCAAACGCCGTTCTAGATTCAATCAAAAATATAAATTAAAATCCAATCAGGGGTCATCTGAAGCCGTCGAAGGGCCCCAAATGGTGAAACAGTTTCAGACAGACAGCTGGAGGCTCAGATTTACAGAAATCTCACGGCTTCCTGGGCGTCCGCTACTCCACTTCGTTGGGTGTGTCTGTTTTGTCCTTCCTGATGACCGGCAGAGGGTGCGCCTCGGTGTTGAAGACCCAGTGGTCGAACGGGAGGTGGTCGTCATCGGAGAAGAGCAGGTAGAGATACCTGCAGGACGTAAACAAAGACAGATTTCAGGATGAGGAAATGGGACCAGTCGCTTCCCCCAGTTTGCTGGGCGTATTGGAGCCCAGTGTTTGGAGGCTCCACGCCGCCCTGCAGCTGAAAGTAGGGCTGGGCGATATGACCTTTTAGTAATATCCCAATATTTTTATGGCATGTCACGATATACGATATATATCTCGATATTTACCTTAGCCTTGAATTAATTCTTTGGTGCTTACAATCACATCAGTAAGATGATTTTGTGTCTCCATTAAAACATAATTGTTCATACTGCATTAAGATATGCTGATTTTAAACATTCATGCCAAAAGGATGAAATTGTAACGAAGCAAACTGTTCAAAACCGTATTTATTGAACAGTTAAAGCAGTGGCAGAAACATGTCATTTTAAAACAAAATAAAGTGACTTTGCATGATGTAATAAATGCAACGTATGAAATACGTGCTCTAGGGGGGGACTTTTCAAATGATTCAATAAATTTGTGGTATTACGACCTTTTGTGGCGACACTTTTGCGACATACTTTGCATATGACAGTTGTTTGGTCAACATCGTCTCTCTGGTATCTAAACCACCGCCAGATGAAGGATCCTGTACTATTTTCCTTCGGAACAAATTCTCCCTCCTCCATTTTTTGTAACTCATGCTCCTACTGCTACCGGAGTTCTCTGCTAGGAAAGCTGCTCCACGCTGCCTCTCATGACGTAGCACGTAGCTCACGTTATGTACGTAACGCTTGCTTTAACTCTCTGTGCAAAGCGTTGCAGAGTCGAGGAGGAGGGAGGAAACCCCACCCACAGCTAAAAACACCTGCGTGACAACAGGATACTCGGATATGACGAATATAGACATTTTCTATATCCCACAGGGTACTAGCCACGATATCACAAGTATATTTGATATATCGCCCAGCATTAGTTGAAAAGAAATGTTAAAATAACGCAGTTAAAATAACAGCTCTATGTGCTGCACGTGATCCACAACAACACGCCAGAGGCTCCACGTCACCGCCTACATGCAGGATAAGAAGGTGTCTGCATGCGAGCCTCTCCTGGATGAGTGGCTCATCACATTTAGCATAAAAACCAGTCCACCCGTGGCCACGTGTACGGTTCCTCCACATGTAGCTGAGCCCTCATGAATGAACGAGTCGACAGCAGCATCAGTAAGTTTCCACCTACATGCTCTACTCTGCTGCTCCTCCTGCAAATGCACCAAGCACCAGGAAATTATCCACCAAATCCGCATTTCCTTAGTTTAGGTGCAAAGTTTTATTTAGGTTTATATAGTTTAGGACCAAACTACATCAGAGACCTCCTGTCCCATTATGAACCTACCAGACCCCTCAGGTCATCTGCATCTGTTTTTTTTTTTTTTTTTTATCAGTTCTTCAGAGTAAAAACAAAGCTGCATTCAGCTTCTATGCTCCTCATGTCTGGAACAAACTCCCAGAAAGCTTCAGATCAGCTGAAACAACCAGTTTATTTAAATCAAGAATACAAGCTTTCCTGTTCTCAGCTGCATTTCAGTAGATTTTATTCAAAGTTACGCTGAGTTTATTTATATTCTGAATCTGCACGTTTCTTTATTTAATGTTATTTTTCCTTGATTTTTTGTTTTTACTTTTAATTATGCGTCTTATTTTCTAACGTTTTATTGTCTCTGTAAAGAACTTTGTTGTTGAATTGTGCTATAGAAATAAACTTGCCTTGCCTTCCATACATTTATATCTGTTTTTAGTGCATCAAGTAGAAAATTGGCATGTTTTGCTGCAACAAAAGCAAAAATCACCCAGTAAGTTGAAAGAGATGTTTTTGTTTAAAAAAAAACGTTTTCTACATTTGCTGATGACATCGTAACGGTGGCTTGTTGCATCGCTCTGCTGAGTTACTCTTTTGTTGATTTGTGAATGCAGACTTTATAACAATAAATAAAGAACCTGCGGCTCCGCAGACTTTCTACAGCGGCTCTTGATAACACTTGGCTAAACTATTTAAACCAAACAAGCAGCAACCTCCACCAAAGTGAAGCATTTGCAGAGTGCTAAAACATTGCAGTTCCCCCTTCATCCACTAGGGGCTGTAAAACAGAGCAAATCTCCATAGACTCCCATGTTAAAAAGACCAACTTCACAGCAGAAATAAACATGTTTACAGCCTGGTTCAAAAATCATTTTAGGTTTAAAAGGTCAGGTTTACCTTCATGACAACTGTGGGGGGAGTGAATTTTATTCTACCTCTTCCCTTTAGAAGTAAATTAATCTTGAGATTCGGCAGATATAGAGGCGTGTCCTTTTGACTGACAGGTACTCAATCTCCCGCTTCAAGTATAAAGAATGTAGAACAACCGCAGCTTGGAGTTCGTTAGATGTCAATCATCCACCATGATGCTCAACGCCCCCCTCTCAGTTACACCTCTTTACCTATATTTGTATTTTCCGGGAGAGATGAGACGCATGACGCTGCCAAGATGGCGAGGGTAGGAACCGCCCAATGAGCTTTAGTTATTCAGAAACCTATGGGTGACGTCATGGAGGCTCAGTCCATCTTTAATTTACAGTCTGTGCTTTAAATATAGATGTCATAGTGAAATGCAGGTTTCAGAGGATTTTTAATGGAATGACTGGACTTGATTTCCAAAACTAGATGACACTAAAAAAAACCTGCAATTTAAATGTAATTTTCTTGTCATTAGTTTGGAAACTCTGCACTTCTGTTTCTTCATATTTTACCATAAATATTTTTTTTTCATTAATTTAAAATTAAAAATGTGAATAAAACTGTAATTCTTAAAAAATTCAATGAATTTTCAGCCATAGATATTTATCTTTATTTGCAAGTAGTATTATTCAGCTGGACTGAAGGCAAAAATGGCTCTTTTGGTTGCAAAAGTCACAGACCTGGGACCACAACTAAAAATGATGTTTTGAACTCCAACACTTTGTTGATATTGTTTGGAAATTAAGGCTCCTTATGACTAATAATCTTTTCAGCAGATGAATTATCACCGCATAAGGATGAAATGAAGTGAGCAGAGAGGGAGAAGGCGGTGCAGACACTGGACTCAGTGCACACTCAGACGGTCTCTGCATGGGGTGTGAAGAGTCCAACACGGACCCCGACTGACCCAGAATCAGAGGAAGAGGTCTGATCAGCGAGCCTGGATTCCTGCCTCCTTCTGGCAGATGTTGAGTAGAAGGAAAATGGAGCGGACAAGATGGGACTCCGGCGGCGGTAACGAGAAATCAGAATCCATTTGTGTCCAGATCTCTGCAGGGAGACGGCACCATGAGGAGCGGCTGGACTGAGGATGAAGGAGGGGGAATGGTGCTGAGTCTTCCTCCATGTGGATGGATGAGGTCATCAGCAGTTATACGAAGGATGAAATGATTATATTTTATATCAGGTGGTATTTTAACCAAACAGATCCGCAGCAGATCGTCTGTCAGAGCGGATTTCTCTGCTGTTTAACCAGCCGTCACCTTGTTTTGTCTTAACTGTTGAATCCCAGTGAGGTGAGGGGGGGGGGCAGTCTCGTCTCATCAATCATGAAGCTCTTCATCAATTTAATGCAGGATTTTTATCAGTTTATCATTTAATTTGCAAATGTGTTCAAGTTTAGCAATATCTATGAAGGTCCTGCGAAAAAAGCCGAGTCGGATGTGCTGAGAGGAGGAGGAGGAGGAGGAGGAGGAGGAGGAAGACCGGTGTTTAGAGAAAGCCTTAACATGGAAAGCTGCATAAAAGTAAACATATAAAGAAGAAACCTACAGATTTAATCATGAAAATAAATAAAAAGAGATAAAACAAAGCAAATGCGTTTTCTAAAGCAGACTTTATCAAATGAGAAAGCTTATGATATATTTTCGGTCTTTATTGCATAAAAAAGTCTTTTTTTAAAATTTTATTTTATTTTTTTTAGGCTAGCTTAGGTGATCAGTATTACACACGTGTAAATTTACATGTATGTACATCTAAAACATTTGGTATATCATAAATGTCACCATGATCATGATGCGAAATACTGGATTTAACCCGCGATTTAATGTTCAGGAATCTTTTTGATCCTTTGTGAGTCATAAGTTAAAATGAACGTTTAAATGTATAAATATGTGTAAATAACTATAATATAATTATTATATAATAATAATATTAAATAAAACAGTAATAAATGTTAAAATTGATTAAAAACAAATCTAATACAAATATTATAGATTTAATATTTACACAAAATATTTAATACGTATGAAGCCTCCTCTGCTCGTCAATAAACGACCCGGAAGCGGTGAGCGATGGAGGGCGGGCGGCGCTGGGAAGCACGGTCGTGTGCATGGCGGCATCGTGGACGATGCCAGAATCCCAGAGGAACGGGACGGATATTTTCTAACAGACACCGTCCATTTCGTTTTGCTATATTTGTTGGAAAGTTGGAGAACTTAACCCAGTTGTTTGCAACAAACTTTATGGTATTAATTCTTTGTATTTAAACATAGGTGATTTTATGGGGTGGGAAGGGAGTATAACAACAAACAAACAAAAAAACAAAATAAAAGCCTGTAGCACTTCATGGAAGGACCTGCGTCCAACTGGACAGTCCACTAGCACCTTCCTACGACGTCTCTACTGTTTGATTTCATGCTTGTGTTGTTCTCACTCTCATATGTAAGTCTCTTTGGATAAAAGTGTCTGCTAAATGACTGTAGAATAGAATAGAATAAAATGTCTGAATAAAATCATGAATATGATGCGGCTTGACTGAAGGGAAGTCAGATGTCTCTGGTGGCGAGGCTCTAATGATGCTAATGAGACATTCTTTCAGTCCCTTTTTGATTCACCTCTTTAGGAAAGATCTCCGTCTGATCTGGACAGAAAAAAACGTTTAAAAATAGAAAAATGTGTGTGTGTCGTCATCTGGAGCAGCGGTGACGAGTGTAAAAAAATCACGGCCCATTAAAAAAGAAAGACGACGTGGTGACTTGCCCTCTGTGAGGCTAACCTTGACTTCCGGCTGTCTGATGCGCAGGAGGAAGACAACGACATGAGATGAAGAGGAGATTGTGAGTGAGGAGGAGGAGGATGGAGGCGTAGCTGGGATGAATTACGTGGAGCTGAAGGCAACAGCATCATAAATTTGGAAGGAAAGTCTGTTCAGACATTCAGTGAACTGAAATAATCCAGCCTAACCTGTAACAGGATACGTTTTTCATTTTTTAATTTTTTTTTGCTTTATTTTAACTAAACTGAACCAAATGAAAAAAACCAGCGTGAGAAAAACGAAGATAATTTATGACTCAGCAGCTCGTAAAACCTTCATTAGCACCGATGTTGTGGAGAAATGTCAGTAAACTTTACGTCACAATGTTGCTTCAGCTCACCGAGGTTTGCAGCATTTTGTTCCTGGACGGCCTTTTGGAGGTCCAACGACAGCATTTTAATCAGGTTCAGGTCTGGACTTTAATTTGGCAACGACACCTTGATTCTGCTTGATTTGCTGCAAGTTGGGAGCACAAACTGGTTTCTGCTGTCAGAGACGTACAACAAGGGCTTCATGGTCCAAATCATCATCTCGCCACCATGCTGGAGGTGGGATGAGGTGCTGATAAGCTGTGGTTTCTCACCAAACATCTATAGTTCTGACTCCAGAAGCATTTTGCTTTGACCAGATGCAGGAAAGAAAAGGTTTTCTCCTGAACATCTTCCAAACAAGTCGTACTGTTGAAGTCTGTCTTATTTATTTATTCTGTTTGTCATTAATAGTAGCGTACATACACTACTCACAAAAAGTTAGGGATATTTGGCTTTCAGGTGAAATTTATGGAAAATGCAATATGTTCATGCTACAGTGATATATCATAAAAGTAAGACATTTAAGTAGAAGGATGCACTACTGATTTCCTCATCTCAAAAAATTCATTCAACACAAAAGGTAACAACAATGGTAGTTACACCACAACAAAAAATTTGAACGTCTCAATATCTCGTCATGTGCCCTTGAGGATCAATTACAGCTTGACAACGACGTCTCATGCTGTTCACAAGGCAACTTATTGCCTGCTGAGGCATGGCATCCCACTCTTCTTGAAGGGCAGCCCTCAGGTCATTGAGGTTCTGGGGTGCAGGGTTTCGAGCCTCTACACGACGGCTCAGCTGATCCCACAGGTTTTCAATGGGATTCAGGTCTGGAGAGAGTGCAGGCCATTCCATTTGAGGTACACCAGTCTCCAACAGCCGTTCCCTGATGATGCGGCCTCGATGAGCAGGAGCATTGTCGTCCATGAAGATGAAATTAGGCCTGTGCTGTTCATGTAGGGGCACAATCACTGGATTAATGATGTTATTCAGGTAGTATGGGCTTGTCACTGTACCATTCACAAAGTGTAGGGCAGTTCTGTACCAAGTGGACACCCCTGCCCACACTGTAACACCGCCACCACCAAAAGCTGGCCTGGTGACAACAGTGGCTGATGCATAGCGCTCTCCCTGACGTCTCCAACATCGTTGCCGGCCATCATTTCTGCTCAGTGTGAATCGACTTTCATCAGAGAACAGCACTGAGGCCCACTGGTTCCTCGTCCAGCGTAAATGCTCCCTGGCCCATGCAAGACGATGATGCCTGTGCCTGGTGGTGTGGTCAGGTACCCGTGCAGGTCGTCTAGCACGCAGACCACGCTGATGTAAACGGTTTCCAATGGTCTGACGTGACACTTGGATGCCTCTCACCTCTCTTAAACGTGCCTGGAGTTGAGTGGCATCATCATCCGGTTTCTCAGGGCAGTGTTCACAATGTAGCGGTCATCAGCACGGGATGTGGCCAAAGGACGTCCACTTCTAGGCCTTTCTGTGACTCTTCCAGTCTCTCCATATCTCTGTTGCAACCTGCTGATGACACTCTGTGACACTCCAAGCTCAGTGGCCACTTCTGTCTGAGAACGTCCTGTTTGAAGCATCGCAATGGCAAGGGACTGTTGTTCCATTGTTAGGTGTCGTCTTGGTCTCATGATGTCAAAATGTGAACAGCATGATGAGGACAACTGTTTAAACACCAGCTCTAATTGAACCAAGACATTTATTGGTCAATTCAAGGATCACACACCTGCCGTGATTTTTGCCGTTAAGCTCCTTGTTAGAGAACAGCAACTTGTGCAAAATTTATTGAAACATTTAACAGTTGGACATGTGCATTTAAAAGCTTAGAGAAGATCACATTAAGTTCACCTGTACAGGTTTGAATGCATTTTAGGCTTGTTGTGAAATTTCACCCAAAAGCCGAATATCCTTAACTTTTTGTGAGTAGTGTACTTTGATTTCACAGCCCTGTGTCATCAATTGCGAATCGCAATTGATGTTTGTTGAAATTTGCAAATATCGCTTTTATTTTGTTAAAAAATTTAATGGAAACGCAGCTAGTGTGAAAACTCCTGCTTGTTCTGCACGCTGCTTTAGTTTTGTTAAGTAATGTCAGCATGTAACAGGTCATGTCTTCAGGTTGTAGTCAGCTGGTTTTATCACCTGAAAAAGGACCAGATGAATTAAAGAGGATCATAATTCTTTTCTACATGAGTGTATAAAGGACATTATCAGTGACTGCAAACACAAACACAACCTCCCGTGTAAAAACCTAGCTGGGATCTTTCTTTTCTTTTGAGCACAGCTGGAACGTCTGAGAGAAAACGCCTACGAGCCGGCGAGCATCAGAGCTGCTACCATCTGTGGCTTCACACACATCCTCACACACACCAACATGTACAGAGATTCCCACGCGGCAGCAGCTAAACAAGGCTGCAGATTGCTCAGTGGAAGTGAGACGTAGTAACGAATGACGTGATACTTTTCACAGTTTATGTCTTTTACTGTTTTTCTTCTTCAGCTGACTTTTCAGAGCTCATGTAGGTTGGAATATTGTTTGTTATTAAAAACAAATCTGCTCATTTGTTTCTAATCATACTTGAGGTTTTATTTCTACCAGCGAGATGTTATACCAGTTTTTTTTAATTTTTTTTTATTTAGGAGAACATGTTGAACAGAAACAGGAATAAAAACTAAAATGGTTTAAAGAGCAACAATCCTGCAGGTTTTCCTTGTATCTCTGCTCCAACACACCTGGCTCAAATGCAGAACTTAATCGGCTGTTGGATCAGTTTAATGCAGCGGTTCTCAACCTTTTTGCAACACAGTTTCCCTTATGAAATATTTTTTCAGCCAAGTACCCCATAACAAGTGCAATGTACTTTTGGTTCAGAAAAAAGACAAAATATTGGTTTTTCCATTGGTTTTTGTTGTCAAGGCGACAGTAGGGTTCAATTCACGTCGAAATGTGGGATTTTGGGAGGAATGAAAAGGTGCAAATCTAAACGTAAATTCAGTTTATGAATGTACACTTACATTTATTGGAATGTATTAAATATTTATATGATATTACATTTATATCATTTTATTCAAGGATGTTTGAAACATGAAAAAAAACATATTTTTAAAAAAAAATTTACGCACCCCCTGGAATGCCTTGAAGTACCCCCAGGAGTACACGTACCCCCATTTGAGAAACAGTGGTTTAATGTAAGCCAGGTGTGTTGGAGCAGGGATAAATGGTAAACCTGCAGGACATCAGTCATCGAGGACCTGTACGAAACCTAAAATGGATTTTTGAACCAGGCTGTAAACATGTTTATTTCTGCTGTGAAGTTGGTCTTTTTAACATGGGAGTCTATGGGGATTTGCTCTGTTTTGCGGCCCCTAGTGGATGAGGGGCGAACTGCAGTTTTAGACACTTCTGCATGAACCGTTGAAGGTGGCTGCTTGGAAGGAACAAGCCCAGACTGCAGTGTAGGAGGGCGAAGCTGCATGTTGCATAGCTGCATAAACAGCCGTTTATGTCGTTTTAACACCATCTAAAGCCAGTGCTGCCAGTTTAAGATGCATGCCTAGCGTCTAAATCAGGTGATTCTGTTTCTGCATCCAGGTCTCTGTTTTCACTCCACTGTGTGAGTGCATGTGAAGTAACCTTGCCAGCCTCTTTCTAGAATCTACAGACAAGTGGAAGCTTGACATCTCTGTCAGTTTCAGGCTGCAGGGTCGAGACGCTCCATCATGCAATGACAGCAGCCGTCAACGCCGCGCGTTTAGAGATGTTCACTTCGGGTCTTACTTGAGCGTCTCGGCCAGGTAGAAGCTCTGCTGAACGTCGTCATAGTTGGGAGACGAGGCGTAGACGTCTCTGACGCCGCTGTAGCCTCCTTCGACTCTGCAGTGCTGCTCCAAGGCCTGATAGAAAGACGGAAACAGGGACAGACAGCAGGAAGGGAAGCAGATGGCGACGTGAGTCAGGCTCCTTGTGCTCTCAGAATATCACCAAACCCTGGAGCCCATTTTTTTTTTTTTTTTTTTTTAAACTTTTGCTGAACATGGAAATGAAGTTAAGTTGTTTTCTGACTGAGAGCTACCAGGGAAAGAAACATCACTTTTACCTGAACGGCCTCCCAGCCCCAGTCTCGGTATTTGGGGTCGTGTGTGAACCTCCACATGTACATGTACGTCTCAATGACCTCAGGGCGAAGGATGAAATATTTCTCGTTCTGGCGGGTGGCAATGGCCTCAACCCCTCCGTCGAAGCGAAACGCCTCTGGACCCAACTTCAAAGCTACAGCAGATGAACAAATATTAAACACATATAAGACGTTTTATCTAGCTTATAATCTGTTGGAAGCAAAAAGCACTAATCCCCATTTTTATGTAAGAGTATAAGTGATGTATGTGATTGCAGCGTATGACAGAGTCATAAATTCTGATTTATGTTCACCTAAAAGAAGGATAATCAGCTGCCAGCAGTCATGTTTCCACAGAAATGCATTTAAAACACAATGACTCACAACATGACTTCAGGATACGTTTAAATGAGAGAAGAAAGCAGAATTTAATTTAGGAGGAAAAAATAAAGACCTGCGTCCCTCAGTGGAAGAAAACGCTGCTGACATCTTCAGTCCAGTTAAAAAAGAATTGCTTTAAAGGGGCCGAGATTTTTGGACGAACAAATATTTCTTGTATACAGCTTGCAGCAACGGGCTGGGACTGAATTTCATCCATTTTTAATAAAACGACGAGTACAGCTGAAAAAAAAGGATATTTTGCTTTTTCTTTTTAAATGAGAAGCAGGAAATATGTGCAGTAATTTACTAAAAGATGCTAAATTAAACACACAATTGAAGGTAAAGACATTTATCCTTTCACAAAACCTGATTACACATAATTTTACGTAGTTTTCAGGAATATTTCTCCAGGATACTTTAACTTTCCAAAGCTCCTCTTTGCTGTGTGTTTAGTTCTTTGTCCCGAACCTCCAGCACTGGGAGGACCCAACCAGTGGTGGAGTGGACCCTCAACTAAGTGAGCATACTCTCAGTTTCTCGCCCTTTCTTTTAAAAACAGTAAAAAGTGCCCAGAAAAACATTTAAGGAAAAATTACATGTAAGACTATTTATTTAGTTTCCCCTAAAAATCCATTAGTATATTTGCTCATTGTCACATTTGTATTAGCGTTGTTTGTTTATTGTTTATTTCGGACAGTAATTAGATTATACCTCAAACAAGGATATAAAACAACAAAGCAAACAAAATTAAGTACTATATATATATATATATATATGTATATATACGTATATATATACATATATATATATATATATGATGTGTATATATATACGTATATATATACATATATATATATATATATATATATATATACACATACATATATATATATATATATATATATATATATATACACACATACATATTTATATATATATATACACATACATATATATACACATACATATATATACACATACATATATATATATATACACATACATACATATATATATATATATACACATACATATATATATATATACACATACATATATATATATATATATATATATACATATATATACACATACATATATATATATATACACATACATACATATATATACACATACATATATATATATATACACATACATATATATATATATACACATACATATATATATATATACACACATACATATATATATATACACAAATAC
>NC_136614.1:11462298-11556656 GCF_933228915.1 Telmatherina bonti | reverse complement strand
AAACAGGAATTAAAACTCCCATGTAAACGTAGCAAGTTTGTCTTGTTACAGAGAAGCTTTTCTCTGTGTGTGTGTGTGTGTGTGGTACATATTATAATTTTATTCATAGACTGTATATAGAAAGATGGGCTCTTCAGAAACCCATAGGTTTCTGAAGAGATGAATTGAAGCTCGGTGGTCGTCTCGTCAAGAAAATACATATATGGGTAAAGAGGTGGAGCTGAGAGGGGGGCCGTGAGCATCATGGTGGATGATTGACATCGAGCGAACTCTGAGCTAAGAACTAACCGAGCTAACCCAGAGCTAACAGAAATAAGTAAGCTAAAGCTAAGTCACGTTGTTAACCAACTAAAAACCGCGGTTGTTATTGGATATTGGGTACCTGTCAATCAAAAAGACACGCCCCTAAATATGCCGAACTTCGAGATTAAATTGCTTTTTAATGGGCATGTTGGAACAATTTTTGAATTTTTGAACCAGGCTGTAAACATGTTTATTTCTGCTGTGAACATGTTTATTTCTGCTGTAAACATGTTTATTTCTGCTGTAAACATGTTTATTTCTGCTGTAAACATGTTTATTTCTGCTGTGAAGTTGGTCTTTTTAACATGGGAGTCTATGGGGATTTGCTCTGTTCTGCAGCCCCTAGTGGATGAAGGGGGAACTGCAGTTTTATGCACTTCCTCATAGGCTTCACCTTTAACCGCCGGAGGCTCCGTCCACCTTTCATATACGGTCTGATTTTATCCTGCGTTTTGCTGCCGACGTTTCATCCGTTCTCTGTTCTTGTGTTTTTACGTGAGCGTAAGACTACAGAGGTGTCGTCCTCCCATCTGCTCAGACTCGCTGTGTGTCTGGACACAAGGTTACTGGGGAAACTGGACTTCTTTAATGTTTTCTGCAGACAGAAATAATCATGACTACATGGGTACGTTCCATCATGTAGAGCTGCATGACTACATGGGTACGTTCCATCATGTAGAGCTGCATGACTACATGGGTACGTTCCATCATGTAGAGCTGACCTCGCGAGGTCTGCTATTAGCCATTTATTATGACTCAGAGTGTGTATGATGTACAGCCCTGCAGGGTGAACTCACACAATTCTCCAGCTGTAAAGATCAGCCATTTTTTCGGTTTAGTGCCAAACACCTGCAGTTTCTACAACATCCTCATCGGCTTCTGGAAGTTTGATCGTAGCATTGATCAATCTATTGGAGATGACAGCTTGTTCCAATTTAAATGGCAGAAACTGCAGTGGATTGGTCTAAAAAAGACAAATAATTTCTGTGCTGGTGTTCCAACAGGAGAACAACGACCACTTCTTAGACTTTACAGACAGTTTTTAAATTTCCTTTCTCTGTTTGGAAATATTTAAAACATCTTTTTCCCTCCTGAAAACAGTCGACCAACATGACTGGCAGAATGTGGCGCCAATGATCCACCATACACTCCATTTTCTGGACGTGTTGGTCACACTTCATGATTAAAGATCCTCAGTTTAATTGCAGCAAAGTCAGAGAAGACAAAAAAATGCATTTAATCTACAATAAAACCAAATTTTCAGAAAAATCTAACAATAAAACAATGTTTATAAACAATGTACAAATACAATATTTATATTTTTATCATAATTGACTTTATTTGAATTATTTTAACTTTTTTTTAAACTTAATAAACTTGTTTTTTTGCAGTGTGATGCATAAATGCAGCTCAACAACACGTAAACCTTGATAAAAGCTGATGGATGAGATATCAGTGACAATTTGTGCAGATAAACTGCCAAAGTGTGTAAAGTGAGGTGATTTCTAACCAGCTTCCTGAACTGGAGCTGTCGAGCACCAGTCTGGCTGGAGACGGCTGAAACTCTGATGCTACTCTGTGTGTGTGTGTGTGTGTGTGTGTGTGTGTGTTACCTGCAGGGCATCGTAGTACATCTTCTTTCCTTCCTCATCCGTCTTGTCAGACATCAGCCAGGCCTTGAGCAGGTATTCATAGAAACTGTCACCCAGGCCACCCACAGACACGTGATCTGTAACACACAGAGGGTGTGTAAATCACACACTCACACACCGATAAGCCTGGCGAGTAAGATTACAACCGCTGCCCACAGATCATGGTCTCATGATGCACGTCGGGAAGTGTGTGAGGATTCCCGAAGGCTGCAGCATTGTGCGGTGTTGTACGCTCGGTTGTGTGTTTGTATGTTTTGGTGAGCGAAGGCTCATCCATATGCATGTGCCGTTTAACAGAGTCCAGGCCTGTTTGTGGACTGCAGAGATTAAATGTCAGCTGTGATCATGTGGAAGTGAGGAAAAAGGAGGCTGCTGCTGCTGAACGTAGTTTGGTTTTCAGCCAAGAAGCCCACTGAGAGATGACACACTTCAAATAAAGCACCACTGAATATTTCAACTCTCAGTTCAGAACAAACCTGTGAAATTTGCAGGAAAAAAAAAAGAGAAGGTGGGAACTCTTACTCAGCTGTTTGGAAAACACGAGGAAAAAAAGAGGTTTCAGGTCAGGATTGTTGGAGATGCGGCTGCAAGTTATAATTAATCCAACAAAAACATTTGTTGCATCGTTTCTGCCTGAATGAAAACTAAAACCAAATAGAGACATAAAACCTTGTTTCCTTGACCTTTTCCATGTTTTTCTGTTTAAATGAGCTCTTTTTATGTTGCAGCACTAATTGAATATGCCAGATGGAAACACAGTTAGGTTGAGAGTGTCGCTTAAATGCCAGCGACTGGAACCGCGGACGCGCCCTCAGTGGATTTATTCAATATTTCAGAGCATCAGATAATTAAAAGCAAGAGGAGCAGAGGTGCAGATCCATATTTATCCATCAGAGATGCTGGAGGAGCTTCAATAAAGAGTAGTGTGGTGAAACAATACCTGGCACAGCTCTAATAAAAGCTGAAAGAATGTCAGTAGATATAACAAAGCAATGAGCGAGATAAAGGATTTCTGATTCAATGACACATAATTCCAATGAAACGTTTGAGAAACGGTGATTGTTAAAATAATTTAGTTGCCACATATGAAAGGCTTCAAAACTGAACAAAACTCAACATTTCTGTGGTTTTATTCTTCTTTTTGTCCTCTGAATGTGACGCCGCAGTCTCACAATAACATGCTGAAAAGAAAGCCTCTTTCTGCCATTTTACACCCAGAATTTTGCTTCAAATGCAGCGAGTTTGGTCTGGTTTTCCTCCTCTTTCTGGCTCTGAGGGAGATGGCTGGAGCGTAAACAGCAGGCTGAATGGTAGTTCTTATGCTGTACTTAACTCCAGAGACTCCAGTTCAACGGTTCTCACTCTGGAGGTCGACAGATAATTTCAGGGAGTTGCCAGATAACAGACCTCTTTTTTAAAAAAAATTTATTCATATGTCACATGAGCAGACTCCTAATACCCAAGAAGGTCAGAAAGCTTGGATGTATACTGAGATGTCCAAAGAGTTACCTTTACCAGGATAATTAGAACAATGTCAGAGAGTTATTGTGTATTTGATGGTTCCAGTTGAAGAGGAGTGTAAGGGTGCATTCACATCAGGATAGTCTGCGAAGCTCGGTCCAACACTGGTCTGTTGACATGAGGGGAAAGTTAAGAGTCACCTGTCCGAGCAGGAGGCTGGGAAATTTTCAAGATAATTACTGGTGCCCACTGTGTTTACTTCATTTTAAAACATCACAAACCCCCTTTCTTCTGTTTTAATGTTTTAAAGGAGTGATAACCTGGTCTTTTCATGTCTCCACTGTCCTCTCAGTGTTTTTAAATAATTGTTTTAAAACTTATTAAACCAAAAAATGTGCAAAAAGTGCTTGTTTTGACCATTTATCCATAACAAAACTTTCAACGTGAGATTTTGATAAACACAGATGTTAGTTTAAATCATGTTAATGAGGTATGCGCTGATTGATTGCTGGAATGCGGGTGGGCCCAGCACGTTCGATGCTAAAAACATTAACAGCTAATGAAAGCAAGCTAACCTGACAGCAGCAGCTTTCTGAATTCAACCATTTATATTTGAACAAGACTCTGAGCCTGAGTGAGAAGAAACCGAGACAGTGGAAGGAGCATGTTTACAACAAACTGGCTCTGAATGGTAAAGTTGTCATTTTAATGTCTGCTCGCCTTGCTGTAAAGTCAGGTAGCATGTTGACAACAAGGCATGTTCATGTTAATACGTCTCAGTTTTATTCTGTGTTGGGCCATTTTTTAAACTATGAATGTACTTTTTTAAAAACTCTGAAGTTAGAGATGTAAAGAATCAAGTTATGAAGTAATGTGTGCCGTGAGAGGTTCTCACGGCACACAGGTTGAAAAATTACCCAATTTAACCTAATTGTTCCAAAACAATCTCCCTGAGCCGTCACCTTATCGTGGTGGAGGGGTTTGTGCGTCCCGAAGATCCTAGCAGCTATGTTGTCGGGGGCTTTATGCCCCTGGTAGGGTCACCCATGGCAAACAGGTGTCTAGGGGAGGGACCAGACCAAGCACGGCTCATAGACCCCTATGACGATGACAAACCTGGGCATAAATGTTCCCTTGCCCGGACGCGGGTTACCGGGACCCCCCTCTGGAGCCAGGCCTGGAGGCGGGGTACGAGAGCGAGCGTCTGGTGGCCGGGCCTTCGCCCATGGGGCCCGGTCGGGCTCAGCCCGAAAGGGTTACATGGGCCCCACCTCCCGTGGGCTCACCATCTGCGGGAGGAGCCGTAGGGGTCGGGTGCAATGTGAGCTGGGCGGCAGCAAGGGGCGGGGACCCTGGCGGTCCGATCCCCGGCTGCAGAAGCTGGCTCTAGGGACGTGGAACGTCACCTCTCTGGTGGGGAAGGAGCCTGAGCTTGTGCGCGAGGTTGAGCGGTTCCGACTAGATATAGTTGGACTCACCTCGACGCATGGCTTGGGCTCTGGAACCAGTACCCTCGAGAGGGGCTGGACCTTCTTCCACTCTGGAGTTGCTCATGGTGAGAGGCGCCGAGCAGGTGTGGGCATTCTCATCAGCCCCCAGCTTGGTGCCTGCACGTTGGGGTTTACCCCGGTGGATGAAAGGGTAGTTTCCCTCCGCCTCCGGGTGGGGGGACGGGTCCTGACTGTTGTCTGTGCTTATGCGCCGAACAGCAGTTCAGAGTACCCACCCTTTCTGGGGTCCTTGGAGGGAGTGCTGGAGGGTGCTCCTTCTGGGGACTCCATTGTTCTGCTGGGGGACTTCAATGCTCACGTGGGCAATGACAGTGAGACCTGGAGGGGAGTGATTGGGAGGCATGGTCCCCCCCCTCTGAACCCAAATGGTGTTTTGTTATTGGACTTCTGTGCTCGTCATGGATTGTCTATAACGAACACCATGTTCCAGCATAAGAGTGTCCATATGTACACCTGGCATCAGGATTCCCTGGGCCGCAGTTCAATGATCGACTTTGTAGTCGTATCGTCGGACCTGCGGCCACATGCCTTGGACACTCGGGTGAAGAGGGGGGCGGAGCTGTCAACTGATCACCACCTGGTGGTGAGTTGGCTCAGATGGTGGGGGAGGAAGCCGGTCAGAGCTGGCAGGCCCAAACGTGTTGTGAGGGTCTGCTGGGAACGTCTGGCTGAGCCCCCCGTCAGAGCGAGCTTCAACTCCCACCTTCAGCAGAGCTTCGAACATGTCCCGGGTGAGGCGGGGGACATTGAGTCCGAATGGGCTGTGTTCCGTGCCTCTATTGCTGAGGCGGCCAGCCGGAGCTGTGGCTGCAAGGTCGTTGGTGCCTGTCGTGGCGGTAATCCCAGGACTCGTTGGTGGACACCAGCAGTGAGGGATGCTGTCAAGCTGAAGAAGGAGTCCTATCGGGCCTTCTTGGCCTGTGGGACTCTGGAGGCAGCTGATGGGTACCGACGGGCTAAGAGGCATGCGGCTTCGGCCGTTGCCGAGGCAAAAACTCGGGCATGGGAGGAGTTCGGCGAGGCCATGGAGAAAGACTTCCGGACGGCTTCGAGGAGATTCTGGTCCACCATCCGGCGGCTCAGGGGGGGGAAGCAGTGCTCCGTCAATACTGTGTACAGTGGAGATGGGGAGCTGCTGACCTCAACTCGGGACGTTGTGGGTCGGTGGAGGGAATACTTCGAAGACCTCCTCAATCCTACCAACACGGCTTCCCATGAGGGAGCAGAGCTGGTGGACTCGGGGGTGGACTCTCCTATCTCTGGGGCTGAAGTCGCTGAGGTGGTCAAAAAGCTCCTTGGCGGCAAGGCCCCGGGGGTGGATGAGATCCGCCCAGAGTTCCTTAAGGCTCTGGATGCTGTGGGGCTGTCCTGGCTGACACGCCTCTGCAGCATCGCGTGGACATCGGGGGCAGTACCGCTGGATTGGCAGACTGGGGTGGTGGTCCCCCTTTTTAAGAAGGGGGACCGGAGGGTGTGTTCCAATTACAGGGGAATCACACTCCTCAGCCTCCCTGGTAAGGTCTATTCAGGGGTCCTGGAGAGGAGGGTCCGCCGGATAGTCCAATCCCGGATTGAGGAGGAGCAGTGTGGTTTTCGTCCTGGTCGCGGAACAGTGGACCAGCTCTATACCCTCTCTGGGGTCCTGGAGGGGGCATGGGAGTTTGCCCAACCAGTCTACATGTGCTTTGTGGACCTGGAGAAGGCATTCGACCGTGTCCCCCGGGGGCTCCTGTGGGGGGTACTCTGGGAGTATGGGGTACCGGACCCCCTTGTACGAGCTGTCCGGTCCCTGTACAACAGGTGTCAGAGCTTGGTCCGCATTGCCGGTAGTAAGTCGGATTCGTTTCCGGTGAGGGTTGGACTCCGCCAAGGCTGCCCTTTATCACCGATTCTGTTCATAACTTATATGGACAGAATTTCTAGGCGCAGCCGAGGGGTTGAGGGGATCCGACTTGGTGGCCTCAGGATTGGGTCTCTGCTTTTTGCAGATGACGTGGTCCTGTTGGCTTCGTCTGGTCGTGATCTCCAGCTCTCACTTGAGCGATTCGCAGCCGAGTGTGAAGCGGCTGGGATGGGAATCAGCACCTCCAAATCTGAGACCATGGTCCTCAGCCGGAATAGGGTGGATTGCCCTCTCCGGGTCGGGAGTGAGGTCCTGCCTCAAGTGGAGGAGTTTAAATATCTCGGGGTCTTGTTCACGAGTGAGGGAAGGATGGAGCGTGAGATCGACAGACGGATCGGTGCGGCGTCTGCAGTAATGCGGGCTCTGCGCCGGTCTGTCGTGGTGAAGAAGGAGCTGAGCCAGAAGGCGAAGCTCTCGATTTATCAGTCGATCTACGTTCCTACCCTCACCTATGGTCATGAGCTGTGGGTCGTGACCGAAAGAACGAGATCTCGTATACAGGCGGCTGAAATGAGCTTCCTCCGCAGGGTGGCCGGGCTCTCCCTTAGAGATAGGGTGAGGAGCTCAGTCATCCGGGAGGGGCTCAGAGTAGAGCCGCTGCTCCTTCGCCTCGAGAGGAACCAGTTGAGGTGGCTCGGGCATCTGGTCAGGATGCCTCCTGGACGCCTCCCTGGTGAGGTGTTCCAGGCACGTCCCTCGGGGAGGAGACCCCGGGGAAGACCCAGGACACGCTGGAGGGATTACATCTCTCGGCTGGCCTGGGAACGCCTCGGGATCCCCCCCGCAGAGTTGGCAAATGTGGCTGGGGAGAGGGAAGTCTGGGCTTCCCTGCTTAGGCTGCTGCCCCCGCGACCCGACCCCGGATAAGCGGCAGAAGATGGATGGATGGATGGATGGATGTTCCAAAATGCTGCTCTGTCTTAATCCAAGCAGGTCCCAGTCAAAGACAATAATATTCCTTCTTGCGTTCATCTGATCTCTGATTTTCATAAACACCAACCTATATAATCTTGGGAGTTGTGGGCAAAAAAGTTCTAAAAACACTCAGTTTATGGCAGAATTTACAAACTGAGAAATTTAACTCTTTAATTCCCAAATAAAGAAATAATGGAGAGGAAAATGAGAATTTTCAGAATCTAATATAATTGAAGTCTTAAAATGCAAAAAATGCCCAATGCTTATATATATATTCATATGTTGGGTAAAATTGAGAGAAAAATGTAAAGAGTTGATACAACGCTTATTGTGAATGTAGGACTTTTAACAGAATTAATTTTTTTTATACGAAGCATTGTATTGAAAGAAAATGTTATAATTTTGGGTTTACCAAAACAAAATGTAGATGTCTCTATAACGTGCCATGTGTTAGCTGTTGTCTGTCGGATGTAAAAAAGTGAACATTATGACAAAGGCAGCTGTTTAGCAATTATTTGCTGCATTTCCATTACCCCGAAAATTGTACAAAACTTAAAATTTACATTAAAAGCTGGTAATGCAAACCTAAATAAATAAATAAATAAAAAAAACTTAAATATTGTTAAAATGCTTTTACTCTTTCATGAGTTGGTTTTTCAGACATATTAAAATAATTTGCATAAAATGTAATGGAAACCATTTTTTTTGCAATTTACATGTCACCAAATGTGACTTAAGGGGTCGTGTGACAATTACCTGTAAATACAAAGTTAAAAAAAGCGTGGAAATTCTGAAATTTTCTGAAATTTTAAATTTTGCATCCAAAATCTTACATGTTTTGTATCGCCATCCTCCTCAAAGCAGAGACCCGCAGGACGAGGTTCTACGAAATGTGTGGCTGCCAATTAGAACTGTACTTAGGGTTAGGGTTAAATTTTAGAAATATTTTTTGTATTTTGCGAAATATTGCATTGGAAATGTAGCTATTAATCAGGAAAATTTGATGTTTAATTCATCTTGTTATACAACAGCACATTATGCAAAATATAGTGAAATATTTACAGCTGTTTATGTAGGGTCAAACCTGCATTTCATTCTCTGCCACTATGGTAGAAAAAGTCTTCATATCCATTTGTTTTACACAAATTTGGATTCCAAAATGACAATTTTTGCCAAAAAGTGACAGGAATATCGATTGTATTCATTTTATTTATTTATCTTTGAGCAACTTTGACTGGCTTGTTTTCACAGCAAGTCACATGAGATTTGTTTTCTTCTAATTACCTGACACTTCTTTCAAATTTAGCCTGAAACCCAAAATTAACTCATGGTGAAATTTACTTGTATTGATATAAATAACTGGTTGGTTCGGGGGACATTACATAACAGTAGAAAAAAATGAGTCAAACCTCAAACTGTTGTAAATAAAAGTGAAACCAGTTCATCATGTAGTAGCTAAGCAAAAGAGCTTTGGGCTAAATTAAATTTTTTATGATAATATATTAATAATAGCAGTCCAAATCTTAGGTAGGCATGTCGTGGCTGTGGCACACTTCAAAGAGCAGGACTGATGCACAAACACACTCATGCCACTTGAAAGAGTTAATTCAGCTTTATGTACTCAGCAGAAAGTTGTGTCTGACATTAGCGCCAGCAGGAAGAGAAGGCTTTCATCCCCGATTTCTCCGACAGACTTACATCTTTTCTCCGTTACGCCGCTTCCTGAAGTCTGACCTCTTGGTTGTTACCAACATTACCTGTACAGCTCCACAGCTTCCAGTCTGCTAATGGATTATAAATTGCACTTTGGCATGTGCACAAGCTTGAGTGAGTATGGAAATACTTGACAATGAGTATCGTAAATGGCAGGTGATGGTAATGCAAAGTGAGTCAACAAAGTTCAAACATGTGGAAGGAAAATAAGAGTAAGTGGGACGAACTGCAGACCAAATCTACGTCTGATACAGTTTACAGTGATGTATGTTTACTTGAGATATTTAAAGGAATAAAGCTTGTTTACCTTTTACAAGCTAAATTATTTTCCACTCACATGCAGCATGCTTAACATTTATCAAAAACCTTATTTAATCTTTAGAAATGTATAAATGATGGCATCAGTTTAATTCCAACTAATATCAGTCGTAGTTTAGTGATGAAATGTGTTTATTTTGGGTGGTGTTTGGTTCAGATGGTGGAGCGGCTGCTCCATGTTAGGAGGCCACAGCTTGTTGATGTGTTTGGTTCAGGTTTGAATCCCCGCCCGGTACTGATTGCTACAAACCACCCATGTCTCATTCTACGACCCATTTCCTGTTTAAAAATAATGCTTTTTTTTTTTTTTTTTTTTTTTTTTTTGATAAGTCAGTGTTACGGCTGCCTACCAGTCCACCTAATTGTTTTATTTTGTATTCAAATCTTTGTGTGCCATTACCACTTGAGGATTGGTGCTCACCACACCCGTTTCCTGCCTGCTGACTGGACAATTGCCTGGCCAATCCACAACGCTGCAGCGACATTGGAGGGAGATTTAAATCGGCTGCAGCTGTGGACAGTCTGCCCGAGGCTTGCAATCTGTGGAGTTTGAGTGTGTGCTTTTGTTTTTATTGGTGGTAATTTGAGTAGATTTTGTTTGGTTAGTAGTCTTGTTTCTGTGTTTAAAAACTGCTTGGTCTTGTGTTTCTTCCAGCAGTGTTAGAACTGGTTGGTTTTATGTTCTCTGTTTTCTTGTTTTCATAGCCAAAGCAAAGCCCTTTTGGCTTCTCTTTCTGTTGTATTTATAAATAGTGTTTTGCTAAAGTTAGAATGTGTTGGGCTAATAAGTATTTCTGTTGTATTTGTATATAGTACTTTTAGCTTTTAAGCTTAGCTATTGAAGCTGCTTCACTTTTTGTTTTAGTTTTGCAGACCAGTTCTCGTTTCACACATTTTGTGCCTTGTTTTCTTCTTTTTTTCCTGGATGTTTTTTTTGTAGCTGTCCTTTCTTTACGCAGCTACACTTAGCCCAACACTCGTAATATTGCCACCTCTTTGTTCCCATCTCCACTTGTAATAATAAATTCTCAGAAATTCACATTTTAACAGCTGTCCGCAGTTCTCATTTGTTACGCCTCACATCTCCTTGCAGAGTTGGGACGTAACAGTCAGTTTGATGATGAGAAAAAACACATTAAAATCATTATATCTAAATAATTTCTCCATAAACCAACCAGCTGATCAAAGGATTTTCAAAAGTTTGGACACATTTTCCCAATGGATTTGACATGAAACCAGTCGTATTATTATATCATGGATAGTGGAACTGGCGTGCATTATTTTTGTTGAAGTTCACGTAGTTTGGCAAGTTAACTCACATTATATCACTCTGTTATTGGCATCGCCATAGCAACACATTAATCAACTGACTCAGATCAGTTCGCTTTTTACCGGTGAATTAGATAAACACACTGTATCTTGACAACGGTTGTTTAGCATAAAAACTACATGGAAGCAACATGAAGTAGTTCCTGCACTTTAGGATATTTAGCAGATTTTTGACAAAAACAAACATTTGTGATAATGTTTACTGTGTTGAACCATGGTATATCCAGATTAAACAACCCATACGTTACAAGGTTTTAATGCACTCAGCAAAAGAATACCTCAACGTTGTTTATTCACTCCATAATGATAATAAACCACAATAAATAAAATTACAAGGGAATACTAATAATTAGGGGTGGGAAATCGAAAAAAAGGAAAAAAAAAAAACTTTTGGCCTCACAATTTAAAATTTTTTTTTGTTAAAAAAATTGATTTTTAAAAAAAAAATAGGTACAAATAATCAATTATAAGTCATTTTATTGTGTGTGTGTATATATATATATATATATATATATATATATATATATATATATATATATATATATATATATATATATATATGCGCGCGTGTGTGTGTGTATGTATGTGTGTGTCAAGAAGAAATGACTCCAAAATAGAGTGAATCAATTAAATAATTAATTCTGAAAGTATAAACTGATTCGTACTAAAAGCAAAGTACTATCACTTCCCTGAAACTGGTGTTCTATTTATTGATTTTTATGACGCCTTCTTTCCTCTACAGGTAAAAAATAAACATATTTATCATTAGACCCTACACCCCCTCCCTCTAGGAAACACAAATGAGCTTTTAATTTACTTAGCCAAGTAATGAGCTCCATCATAACAGACCAACAAATCAATTCATTGATAAATCAGCATCAGGACACAATAATTATTGGAGACTTTGGGAGTTTGTGCTGAAGGATAATTGGTGTTCAACACTGGAATGAAACTGTAATTAACAGCGATAATGTTAGAGCCTCAGATGGAGGCGGTGTAAAAGATCACAGCAGGACGACGGGATGCAAACTCTCCTGATTTTAATTGGTACAAATTTCAGGTGAAAGGCTGTAATCTTTGAAAGATGGGCAGAATATGCCCTGCAGCAATTTGCATGCATTTGTGTTTCAGTGTCATCTTGGATACGGGAAAAAAAAAAAAAAAAGAAAAAGCGGTCTAACCTCCTTGACATTCATCAAGTGATGAATGCAAATTTCTGATATCAGGCTCAAAGTCCACATAATTAGAAACCTAATGAATTCAGCCTGTGGTTTGTGTTTTAATTACACACTGATTTGATGTCCGATTCATCTTTACTTAGGAGGAAATTATGAGTCGTTTTGAGTTTGTACCTCAAAAGGGCAGCAAGGCCCGACAGACATGAAGCAACATTATCTAATTTCATGTCCACTAATGACTGACCGACGTCGTTTTGAGTTTGTACCTCAAAAGGGCAGCAAGGCCCGACAGACATGAAGCAACATTATCTGATTTCATGTCCACTAATGACTGACCGACGTGGAAGTAAAAGTAACCATGAAAACAAGCCTAAGGGTCGAGCTTTGATCCACAATGGGGGGAATGTTTCCGAGTTCACTCGCGTTGGACCAGAGAAGATCAACACATTTTTCTGGCTGTTAAAATAATCCACCCTTCAACAGTCAGCTGGAAAAACACTTGAATGAGCTTTGCTGGGAGTGTTAGTAGAAGAGGACTGGAAACAGGATTAATGATGGGTTTAATATTAGACGGATCTCATGATGAGCTATAACATGTTTCCAGTAGTGGTGACTTTTATCAGTTTTTACTATCTGGTAGATTTACCATCGTTCTTCACCTTTACGAAACAAGCTGACGGAGACTGCAGTGGGAGAAAGGTGAGATAAAACTCATGGGTGAGGAGGACTTACGCTGGCCCCACTGGCCGCTGTTGGGGTTTAGATAGTTGGGGTAGAGCCCCTGAGGCTTGTCCAGGCGATTCAGGACTTTCCTGATGTTCATCACCTGATGACAGAGAAAGCAGAGATTTCACTTCTACTTTTTTGTTTCAAACAAGCAAAAAGAAAAAGTTTAATTTTGCAGAATCACAGTCATGTCTGAAATATGACCAATATATGGAAATATACAGAAACTAACTTGCGCTAAACCTTCCTGGTTTGACTATGGACACCCTGATTTACAGTTATTTATGCTACTATTTACCTACCGCCCCCAAAAAACCAACTCCAACCATTGAGGATCATTAGTTTCGTCCTTTTCAGACAGACTTTGGCTTCTGACTGGACTGTATATCCTGCTGTAAAGCACTTTGGCTGGCCATTGGCTTTTAAAATGTGCTTTATAAATAAAGCTGGCATTGGCATTGATAGAAAGTTTGACAAAAGTTACTTCATCATTTCTGGGGCAAAACGGGTCTCTTAGCAACACCGTAGAGATAGGGATTTTTTTTTTTTTTATGATGAAAATATGATAAAGCATTGTGTTATTTATCATATTTTCATAATATATATAAAAGTCTGATAAATACCTCATAATATGATCAATAATGGTGTCATCATGGCACACTCATTGTGGATTTACCCATTAGAGCAGGATTTTGTGCCTGGATTGTAAACCTTCTGAACAGGATATAAATGCCAGGAACACTTAAGTAAATCACCTTCAGGGTCAGATATCTATCACACAGAGTTACAAACTACTGTTCCTGAGAAATTGTTGACAATCTAAGCGACAGTGTTCATTCAGCTGAGTTTTATGGGTTAAAAAGTTTGTAATTACATCACTTTAGCAGTTGAAGCTCGGTCCCCTGTTGTACTGGTGCTACTGAATTGTGCAGCAGCATCTCATATGGTGGTTACAAAGACATTATTTGTTGCTTGGAGAATTCTGATGACATTCATGGCACTTCCCTGAACTGGTTGTATTTCTCTGTTATGGTTGGTGCTTTTTTCCCCCCCCCAATCATGCACCTCACTCAGCTGTGGTGTACAACAGGGCTTAATTCTTGGCCCTAGTTTGTTTTTCTTTGTACATATGCTACTCCTGGGGTCAGTTATAGCCAAATGCTATTTGTTTGTCCACTTCTATGCTGATGATGTACAAATCTATTTGCCTGTGAAGCCGAGTGAAACTGTGCAGCTGCATATTTCCAATAGCTAAATAATGAAAAGTAACTCGGGAGTTACTTTTAACAAGTGCATAAAACTCAACAAACACACTGATTCTGTTGTCAGAGAAGTGTTTTCACCTAATGGCAAAGTAATTTTATTTAAGTTGTTTTGACATCAAGTTCAAGAGTGATTACTTTAACGTACTTTCTGCTTCCCTCTACTTGCTTTAAGTTCGTCCAAAATGCTTCAGCTCATCTTTTAACCAACACATCCAGGCATGAACATATTGCCCCAGAGCTTTGATCTCACTGGATCTAAGCTTATATTTCAAGTTTAAGATTTTAATGTTTTTTCAAGCCAATAATGTTCTTGTTTCATCTTATCTCTCTTACTTTTCAGGAATATGAGAGAGCAGCGAGGTCTTCAGATCATTGCACCTTAGAAGTACCAAGGTCTTGGTATAAACAGTGTATTGATCGCTCTTTTGCTGATTTTACTCCGAAGATATAGAAAAGTTAAACCCAAACTTGTACACCAGAACTGGTATGTTTCAAAGTTGAATGCAAAACGTATTTATTCAAACTGGCCTTTTATACCAAGTAGCACTGTGACATTAACACCAGCTCTTGACTAGTTCTTACTTTCTTTTATATGTTGTCTCATTTAAGTGTGTGTTTGGTTTATGTTGGACTTTTTTTGTTGTTCGTTCATTTATACTCAAGTTTTACAGATTTTATGAAGAAATTCAAGGTTTTTTTTTTTATAGTCATTTGAATGTTTCCACTGGAATTAAATGTGGAAATATTGAAAAGAATATCTCCTAACTTAATAAAACGCTTGAGTAAATAAATAAATAAATAAATAAATAACTCCAATAGAATATATTAAACCAGATCAGTGTGTAAAGCAGAGCAGTGTAAAGTGAACTCGGCGGGGTGTGGAGCTGACTAGCCTTCAGTCTCTGGGTAGAAGCTGCGTTTGAGTCTTTTTGTTCAGGCTTTGAAGCTCTGGAGGTCAAACATGGGGTCAAAAAGATTTAAATAAATGCATAAATATGGAAATTCAGGGAATGTACTGCATTCTTACATAAAGGACTTATTCCTAAATCTGCATGTGCGATAGTCCAGTTTGATGGGATTTAAGTTGAAATGACAGTAATAACTTTATTTCTGGTATCATGCAAAAACGTTAGGTGTTATAAAGTCAGCAGAGAGGTAACCAGGAGCTGAAATATGGGATAAAGAGATTCCCCCGACAACCATGTGTTGCTTGCCTCCAGTTCAACAACAGTTCCTTTATCAGACACACATAAGATGACAAATGTCTTTGTAAACACAAAGAATCTATCCATAATGAAAAATATTCAGGGAATACAGCATCTGATTGTGTGATTGAACGATGGAAATGGCTTTGTTTTCCATGTCTCTGTTGTCATGGTTACCTTTTCTGCAAACACTGGATTTCCTGAGAGTTTACTGAGATGCATAAACTCCAGATGCAGGGTGCCATATTCTGCCAGGATGCTGCTCCCACCGGACGCCCATGGCCAGTTCCTGCCAACGCCACTGGACAGAAGACACAAGCAGAGAGGACGTTTGGTTAAAACAAAAAGGTATAAAGAGGGGAAAAAAAAGGACTGATTTTAAATGTCTTTTATTTGCTAATGATAAATCCACAAGCAAGACATCTTTGTTTTTTATTGGACTTTTATCCATTTGTCCAAAAGCACCAGCTTGCAGGAAGAAACGCCGCTTATCGTCGGTGTGAACAAACAGCTGAAGGAGGCTTCAAAAAGCTTGTTGCTCTGATTCAGGCTTCATCTTAGAAAGACATTTGCATTTCTTATCTTTTGCTTTTCAGACATTTACATACATATTTCTAAAACAGATCCAGAATAAGGTAAAGCCATGCAACAGAAACTTTCTGGGGCTTCATCTCATCGCAGGGGGACGTCTGAGAGTCCCCAACGCTCACTTGACGAGGACAGAGGACCATTAGAGACACGGATGAACCGATTCCAGGCCAAGGACTGATGACTCTGATGGCGATGCTTCAAATAGCTACTCATGAATACATATCGAGTATTTATCGCACCGTCTGCGCCACATGTTCACAAGCCACACAAACACAGCGATGCACAGAGGAAACTGGAGCAGGACATCCAACAACAGGGAAAAAGCAGGAATCAGAAAAGCACCATGCACACATTTTTAAAGAGGTGGATGAACATACTAATTATCTTCCCCTTCAACTCATCATGCTGCACAAGCCATAATTTGTTTCCCATTACACCATGGATTTAATCAAGTCAGCCAAACACAGGCAGGACCGGGGCAGCGAGCCCAGAGGAAAAATCAGGGTCACTAGTGAGGAAGAAATCCAATCATCACAGACCCTGATTCGTTTAGGAGATGTGTACTTGTTAACGACGTGGTCACATGGTGCATAATCAACTTTCCTCCCAACAACACTGTGCTTAAGAGTTCCTGCTGCCTCCACCTCCTCCCTGTTATCTGGAGACCTGATCTGCTTGTCCATCTTTTCCAATCCTTTTGTAAAACCCTGTGATGAACAATAAATCCCGCTGCTTGCTAGGGTGGGGATGAAACGCACACCTTTCCAGCTCACCCCTGTCAATCCAATCCCTCCCAAAGCCCTGCTGCGAGAGCACACTAAACCCCTGATAGGGAGGAGAAAAACAACAGACAGCAGGGGGAAGCTGATGTTTAAAGCAAACACACACCCGAGACGGAGATAAAAGCATGTTTGGAATATCCTGAATCCAGGAAAGTATGTCTGACGGCTTCAAATGGATGAATTTAAGATGCGCTAGACGATGCTGGATGGAAGATAATTAGAAATGAAAAGAGGATCTGTTAAAGCATTTTGCTTGTCTGAACACCACTAAGTTAGCGAACACAGACGGTGGAAAGGAAATAAAATGGATACAAGCAAATAAACTCCTTACGGCTGCTTATGTAACAGAATACAGCGAGGGAATAAAGGTTGAATTGGTGCATTAATGCAGGTAAATCTAATAACTGTGGACCAACGAGCTGTTTCTGCTCCACTTTTGACTCGTTTCAACAGGTAGTGATGGATAAAGCTCGCTGCTGCTGCTTCCACCTCCTGTGTTGGACTAGAAAATGATATTAACGAATCACAGGCCAGCATCAGTCCACTGTTGTGCCTGACTACTGATGCACATGACCTGATAGCCCAGTTTCTGGAACGCTGTTAGAACTACAAGCTACTTCTTACATGAAATATCATCAGACTTACGACTGAAGCTCAAAGATATCTGGCTTATGGTCCAACATTATATAGTAATATTACACAAATACTCAAGCTTGCTTCAGTTTTTAACATTTTCATCTCAATTTGTTTACAATTTAGTTAATTATCTTACAATCAAAGTGCATTTTAACCGTTTGCTTGGTCTGTTTTGTCTCGGTTAGCGATAAGGGAAAAATCTCTTTTTTTGTCAGTCCTTCTGATGCAATGTGCTTTTAAACAGTATTAATGCAGCACAGCTCAACAAAAACACGGAGAACGGAAATATTAATCAAATATTGCAGTGACCTAGAACAGGAGGACACTTAAGAGATTATGACGGGGCTTAAACTTCTGTTTCAAAACTGATATTGAGCTTTTATAATAAATGAAGAGCTCATCCAGCGTTATCCACCTCTGATAGAAGTGATATGTGAGGTTTGTTTGGCTAACAGAAGCCCTTTTTGGTGGATTTAGATTAATTGGCTTCACCCACATTTGGTTGTGTTTTGCAATCATAATCAGGCATGCATTGCATCAGTTCATACAGGGTTTTACTCCACTGATCCGTCTTCAAATTAATACAATCTCACTGAAATACTACAGATTATCTCACGCTGTATGTGCAGTTGTAAACATCTCGTCGTTCTGCTGTGCAAACCTGCAGACAAGCGTTCACGTAGACGCCTAAACAACCTGCTTAAACATTTCTGTTCACACACCATGTCTGACAAAACTCATCTGCAGTAGCAGCCAGCAAGACTTCAGATGACCTCGGAAAAAGCTGCTTATTAAGACTCAAGGACTGAAGAGGCTGAGATGTTCACTTTTCAAACACCTTTCTCCACCCCGATCCAGACAACCCACAAAACCTCCAACATTCCTGTATAAACACTCCAGGAAACACTCAGGTGTTCTTTTTATAAGTCCTGATGGGACACAGACCTACTGAAGACAGCCAGTCCTGATGTCATGAATTATCTGTGTTGGTTGGAGCATATGAAGGACTTTGATCAGCCGATTGGCTGCTCCTGAGGGTCCCAAAGACAAAAAGGAAAATCCGAAAATGTGGAATAGCCTGCCTGTCCCTTTTAGACCTTCCTTTGTCTTGTCTTATCTTATTAATTTATTTTCACCATGTCCAGGGCCGGGTTACAAGTGCACAGGCCCCTGGGCCCAGAGTGTTCCAGGGGCCCCCTCCCCCACCACATTGTGAAAATTGTGAATGATACACTGTGAAACGACATTTCTGACATCTATCAGCCAGTGGTACCAATAGCAACACACTATTGGTAACTGTCTGGCTTTTGTGTACATTTTGTTTTGTGTCCAAACAGTTGATGTTTGCCCTTCGTGGGGCCCATGGGCCCCTGGGCCTGTTTCCATAATTCCCATTGGATAATCCGGTCTTGACCGTGTCTATGTTAACTATTATGTATATCTTATCATGTCTTTGATTGTGAATTTAAAAACAGCCAAAGTGCTGAACAAAGTGCATAAAAATAAAGTTGGATTGGATTTAAGTGCAATTAATCAATTTCAATTTTAGAATGTAAAAGTGGAAAAAACTGAGATGTCAGCCTCGACAAGCTCATGACAACTTTTAATATCTGAGTTAATCTTCTATCAGCTTGTTATGATGAGGCCAAACACAAACTGGAAAATAAACATCAGTTTAAATACAGTAAATACACAGCAAGGCCAAAATAAATAGTCCCACTCAGCTAGGTTCACCTAACCAGACAGGTGGGAGTTGAGTCAAGGTCATCTATCCCATCACGCCTAGAGCCTGTCGTACAGCCTGAGGAGGCAGTGTCATGATATGGTGTTGCTTCAGTTCGTCAGTATTTAGTGTTCCTAAAACAGGAGGGCAGCTGAAAAATGGGAAATTACAACCATAGGCTGTATATAAAAAGATGGACGGAGTCTCCGTGACGTCACCCGTAGGTTTCTGAAGAGCTGAATTGAAGCTCGGTGGGCGGTTCCTACCATCGCCATCTTGGCAGAGTTACGCATGTCGTCTTTCCTGGAAAATACAAAAATGCACAAAGAGGTGGAGCTGAAAGGGGGGCTGTGAGCGTCATGGTGGATGCTTGATATCTAGCAATCTCTGAGCTGTAGCTAAGAGATAACTGAGCTAACCCAGAGCTAACGAAGGTAAGCGGGCTAAAGCTAAGTCACGTTGTTAACCAGCTAAAAACTGCGGTTGTTTTACGTTCTTCTTAAGGAGTTAGAAAAAAATTCACTCTCCCCACAGTTGTCATGAAGGTAAACCTGACCTATTAAACCTAAAATGGATTTTTGAACCAAACTGTAAACATGTTTATTTCTGCTGTGAAGTTGGTCTTTTTAACATGGGAGTCTATGGGGATTTGCTCTGTTTTGGAGCCCCTAGTGGATGAAGGGGGAACTGCAGTTTTTGGCACTTCTACATAGCCTTCATTTTTAACCACTGGAGGTTGCCGCTTGGTTTCAACAAGTTATTTCTGTTTTATGCTGGTACAAGCCCCCGAATTTAACCAATTAAAAGAAAGGCAAACTCAGAAAGAAACCAAACCAGATGGAAATCTGTGACCTTGAGAGGAACAAACTGGGTCATCACACATTGATGCTACTGTGATTTGCACTAGAGGACATGCTGCTCTCCTTTGGGCTTTATTTTATTATTATCCCCTTATGTCCAGTCTCCCTATCACTCACCCCCTCACAGCTACAGCCTTCTCCCTTTAGTGTGTTAAACAACAAATCATAGGCTGCTAGTTGAACGCCCTGTGGTGCGTTCTGCAGAGCCAACACCAGTTATTTTGATGCTGTGGTGCCAAAAGGAAAGCTGGGAGAAAAATAAGCAACAGAAGACTTTCCATTCACACCAGGATCTGCCCTCTCAGACCCCTCTAACATTACATGCAAGAGTCAAATTTGCTCTGATTCGGGTCAAATCAAACCTACTTTTAGCCCCAGTTTTTCTCTGCCATGTGTTGGCTGTCCTCTGCCTCGCCCAGGCCACGACCCATCTTTCCCACCTGATTTTCTCTGCTATGACTCTTCCTCTCGGTTTTAAAATCTATGGCACTTCTCCTCCTCCAGGCACTGAGAAAATGTGAACTGCGATAGTGTCACAGTTACCAACTTAATTAGAGGCCTTAAATCATGGCTGCCTTCCACTGCCTTGGGTTACTGCTGAGGAGAGCTGCTGTGAGTGTGCGGTGTGCATTTGTGAGCTGATCTTTAAAACAAATCTCGATATACACTGAATGCCAGGCTTTGCTTTGTTCCACAAAGCGCCTGAAGGCTGTGATACCACGTTACCAGCAATATCACATTCGTCTGACGGGTGCATGCATCTATTCATAACCGAGGCCGTGGTTAAAATACTCCTCTCGTTTATCTGGAAAAAAAATCCCTGGAAACGGTCAGAGCCTCACTTCCCAAAGAGAAAAAGCTTCAAACTGAAGACGAAAGCTGCAAAAATAGTTTAGTCAGACGTTTTAAGAAGCTGGAGTCCAAGTTTGCAGGATGTTTGATTTATGTGATGTCATTTACTACGTTTACATGGGAGTTTTAATTCCTGTTTAATTCTGAATTAAAGTTAATTCTGCTTTAAAGTCATGAAAAACAACCATGTAAACATTAATTCCTATTGCTAATTTCTGTACTGAATTAAGCTTAATTCTGATGTAAGCAACTGGTTTATTAACATTTTAATTCCAAACTATTTAATTCCTCTGTCATGTAAACCTTCATTCCACTCTAAGTTACTTCCGGTCGTTCTGAGCATGCTCGTTACCTTGTCCTGTCCCGATGACGCGCGTTGTTTTACCTCCCGTGTTCGGCGGTCTGTCTTTCTTCTCCTTCTCAGTTGCTGCTAAAAGTGAAGTAGTATGCTGGTGTTGAGCTGCTGCTTCACATTTATAAGAGAAATAGCGGTGAAACTGGTACTTATGTAGTTTTTTACAAGTTACGACTGAAAAGACGAAAAGCAGGGAGCCAACTTTATTTCTGGTATACGTTATACGTCACGTGCACCCTCTGTCCAATCAGAACCCTTCCCAACCCGCCGCTCTGAAGAGGAATTAAGTGAGGACGTGTTTCATGTAAACCTTCATTTGGAATTATTATTTTCATGTGAACTTGTTAGAGAATACGTTTTCTGACTTATTTAATTCTGAATTAGAAAATATCATGTAACTGCAGCCATTGTTAAGATAGATTCGCTTTTTTTTAGTCAGTTTGAATAGTTTTGTTGAATTTGGGAAGCTGTTTGCTGCATAAGTTTAAAGAAAACAGAGAAAGGTTTTGTCCCATTTAACAGGCTTTGCAGGAGATGGGAGCAACTTTAATTTATTTATTCCACACGTTAATTATCTTCAATTTCACCATCTTGGTTGTTTCAAAGCTCTTCAACTTTGCTGTTCCTGGTCGGCTTCACTGCACCTTCCTGTTAAAGTACATAAATAATCTGGAAACAAACAGCCGACCAGTGAAGAAGACCTTGACATGATACAAGGACACTTGATCCAGTATCATGTTGTATCCTGTCATGCAGGGAAAACGTGTCTTATTGTGTTTTGAGGTGTATGATGCAGAACTCATCTTTAACTGTAGGAGACTGCTTGTTTTATTAATAACACCGTTCCTCTGATCCCATCTTAAAACGCTGTTAAATCTACACAAACCAGCTGTTTTTATCTGCTGACGACTTGTCAACATTTTGTGACAAACTAATTAAACCATTTTTTATTTATTTTTCTAAAAGTTTTAATTTGTCCTTATTTATTTCATATAATTTAACTTTTATTTTTTGCATCTATTTATTGTTATGTGCATAAATTTTTTGACAGTATTTTATCTTATTGCAGTGTTTTTTGCATTTCTTTTTCTGAAATTTTTCCTGTATTTAAATTTGTTTTATATAAACATAAATAAAAGCAGACATTAAAGAGTTAACTCTTCATTTAAAACACATATACAAGGTTTCAAAAACTAATTTTAACCTCTCCTTTTCATTTTAACCCCAACCCTTCGGTGCTGCAGAGAGAAAACAGCCGGATTTCTGCAGCCCAGAGAGCAAAAAGTGACATTTAAAAGGCTTTTTCTCCGTGTGGTATCAAAACCGAGCGGAGGACTTGGCTTTAATGTTCCAATGTCATTAAGATGCTGACATCTATCAAGCTGGAAAGCCTTTATTTTTCATAAATGAAAGCATTTTGCGACAGTGAGTGATACGAGGGGTGCTTACTTAGTGATTAATGGAGCTGCTGAGGCAAAACAAGACAACAAAAGACAGAAGAAACTGCATCCAAGCGAAGCATCTGTGAATCTCAGGAGAGTAAATATCTTCCCATAAATTCACTCAGTAGTGTCAAAACTCTCTAATAAATATCTGACACTGATGTCATACTTCTCATTTCCAAGGCTTTTCTTTGCTCGTTGCCATTTTAAACACGTCTTTTATCTGTTTGCAGCTCAATCCTTTTCAGAAGTTTTATTTCCAGATCGAAAGAAATAATAAGGAGTGTGCGTGCAGGTGTGTGTGGGATACAATCACCAGCGTGATGCCTGCAGAGATGGCATAGCTAATGGATAGCTAATCTTTGGGTTGGAGCACAGATCCAGACACCTCAACAAAACAAGCAAACATGCAAACACATAATCACACAATGCCTGATCACGCGCTGACGTTGCGGTAACGTATTGTGTCATTTCCTGTTTCCCTAGCGTGTGTCACTGCGGATTGCTACGAGCCGTTGGCTCCTTTAACTTCTTTCTAACTTCTATCTATTGTTAACCAACCACTCACTTTAGCGCACAATATCTTCCCAAACCACTGTTCTATATATTGCATTTATTTTGGGATCTTTGGCTTTCTGTTTACTGACTTAAACAGCTCAAGCACTCGGTTTTAGCATGGCTGCTAGCTCTCTTCCCACACCCTGGTCCCCTGCTTTTTCTTGCTTGGTGTGTCTGATGTTTAGCTACTCCTCCGCCTCCTTTAGTGATAACGGTAGGTGTATTAAGTGTAGCAGCTTGGCAGCTTTGGAGGCGAGGCTCTGTGAGTTAGAAGCCCAGCTCCGCACTCAGTTAGGGAAGCAGTTAGTCAGCAAGCCCCCATTAGCCAGTGCGGAGCTACCAGCCAGGGCAGCCATCCCGAGCCGTCCCTCAGCAGTTCCCGCGCAGCCGGGAGCCGAGGCGGGCTGGACGACGGTCAGGCGGAAGCGTAGCCCCAAACCAAAACCCACTGGCCACCACCGACCTGTTCACGTTTCTAACAGATTTTCCCCGCTCGGCGACACACCCGCTGAGGCAGAAACCCTGATTATAGGTAGTTCCATAGTCAGAAACGTGGCTCTAGAGACACCGGGGACCATAGTCAAATGCATTCCTGGGGCCAGAGCGGGCGACGTCGAATCGTATTTGAAACTGCTGGCTAAGGCTAAACCTAAATACCGTAAGATTGTAATTCACGTCGGCGGTAACGAAACCCGGTTACGCCAATCGGAGGTCACTAAAATTAATGTTGCTTCGGTGTGTAACTTTGCCAAGAGCATGTCGGACTCCGTAGTTTTCTCTGGTCCCTTGCCAAATTTAATCAGCGATGACATGTTTAGCCGCATGTCATCCTTCAACCGCTGGTTGTCTAGGTGGTGTCCCGATAACAACGTGGGTTTTATAGATAATTGGAGCGCTTTTTGGGGAAAGCCTGGTCTTATTAGGAGAGATGGCATCCATCCCACGTTGGATGGAGCCACTCTCTTATCTAGCAATATGGACTCTTTTATTAGTCAGCTAAATTGACAATACAGGGTTGGGACCAGGAGGCAGAATTGTAGTCCTACACACTTTTCTGCAGCTTCCCACCTGCCGCCTCCCACCCAAAACCCCATTCCGACCTTATACAACTTCCCAGCAGTAAGAATTAAACAACACAAAAACACTTCTGGGGTTAATCGTGAAAACCTCATAAAAATAAAAACAATGGATCTAATAAAATCTGAAAATAAGACAACAAAGTGTGGCCTACTGAATATTAGATCCCTCCCAAATAAGTCTTTATTAGTCAATGACTTGATAGGTGATCACCACATTGATTTATTCTGTCTTACGGAAACCTGGTTACAGCAAGAGGATTATGTTAGTATTAATGAAGCTACGCCAGCTAACTATTTAAACTTTCACATTCCTAGAACTACAGGCAGAGGAGGAGGTGTTGCAGCTATTTTTAAGTCAGAATTTTTAATTAATCCTAAGCACAAAAACTAACTATAAATCCTTTGAATTCCTGACATTAAATTTATCTCATCCAAAATGGAATTCAGAGAAACCGCTCCTTTTAGCATTAGTGTATCGCCCACCCGGACCTTACTCCGAGTTTCTGACCAAATTCTCTGATCTCTGTCTGAGTTAGTGCTGACTACTGATAAGGTCATTGTACTAGGTGATTTTAATATTCATGTTGACGTTGAAAATGATAGTTTAAACATTTCCTTTAGCTCTATTCTAAACTCAATTGGGTTTTCACAAAATGTCAATGGAGCCACTCACTCTCATGGTCACACTCTTGATCTTGTTCTAACATATGGTATTGAGACTGATAAGCTCAAAGTATTTCCTCAAAACCCTGTCTTGTCCGATCACTTCTTGTTAACCTTTGAATTCACTTTATTTGATTACTTACTGACCAAAAATAAATTCTACTATAGTAGATGTTTATCACACAATAATATTACAAAATTTAAACAATCAATTGAATCAATTTTTTCACATCTACCATGTGTTAGCATGACTGAGAGTCCCCCTTTAAGCCTTACTCCTGCTCAGATTGATCAACATGCTGATACTATAACAGCTTCAATGCGTACAACCTTGGATAATGTTGCTCCCCTAAAGAAGAAGAAATTAGGTAAGATTATGAAGGCTCCCTGGTTTAATTCCCAGCTTCGAGCTCTAAAACAGGCATCAAGGCGTTTGGAAAACAGATGGTGGTTCATCAGGACTAGAGGAGTCTCACTTAACCTGGAAAGAAAGTTTAATCGTATACAAAAAAGCCTTACGTACGGCAAGAACAGCTTATTATTCATCATTGATAGAGGAAAACAAAAACAACCCTCGGTTTCTTTTCAGCACTGTAGCTAGGCTTACTAGGAGCCGGAGCGCTGTGGAGCCATGTATTCCTTTCTCACTTAGCTGTGATGATTTCATGTATTTTTTCAGGAATAAAATTGACACTATTAGAGATCAAATTCACAATACTCTTCCTTCTACCTATAATGTTGAGCCTGTTGTGGTCTCCGAAGCATCCTTAGAACCAGGATCTGACTTGTGTCTAAATAGTTTCTGTCCTGTCCAACCCTCTGAATTAACTAAAATAATAGCTTCATCTAAACCATCCACCTGTATCTTAGACCCTCTCCCAACGAGCCTCTTTAAGGACATTTTCCCTTTAATTAATACATCACTACTAAATCTTATCAATATGTCTTTAGTGACAGGATATGTACCACAATCATTTAAAACTGCTGTAATCAAGCCTTTACTTAAAAAGCAATCTCTGGATCCAGAGGTGATAGCAAATTATAGACCTATATCTAACCTCCCGTTTATGTCCAAAATTCTGGAGAAAATAATTTCCGCTCAGCTACATGCCCACCTGAGCAGAAATAATTTATGCGAAGAGTTTCAGTCAGGATTTAGAGCTCATCATAGCACTGAGACGGCATTGGTGAAAGTTACTAATGACCTTCTTATGACCTCAGACAAAGGACTTGTGTCCGTACTTATCTTGCTTGATCTTAGTGCTGCATTTGATACAGTCGATTATAACATTCTGTTACAAAGACTAGAACAGGTGATTGGAATTACAGGTACAGCGTTAAGCTGGTTTAAATCATATTTATCTGATAGACTTCAGTTCGTTCATGTAAATGACAAGTCCTCCTCCCAAACTACAGTAAGTCATGGAGTTCCTCAAGGTTCTGTACTTGGACCAATACTCTTCACGCTATATATGCTCCCTTTAGGCAAAATTATTAGACAGCATGGAATAAACTTTCATTGTTATGCAGATGATACTCAACTATACTTATCCTTTAAACCAGATGAAACAAATCAGCCCAATAGGCTACAACATTGTCTCATAGACATAAAGACTTGGATGTCTAGAAATTTTCTCCTCTTAAACTCAGATAAGACTGAAGTAATTCTCGTTGGATCTGAAAAACTCAGAGCTAAATTTTCCGGTTTTGTAATGAACCTGGATGGCATTACTTTAGCTTCCAGTGCTACAGTGAGAAACCTTGGAGTAATATTTGACCCTGACCTGTCCTTTGGTCCACATATTAAGCAGGTTACTAAAACAGCCTTCTTTCATTTACGTAATATAGCCAAAATTAGGGACATTCTGTCTCGGAGTGATGCAGAAAAACTGGTTCACGCTTTTGTTACTTCGAGACTAGATTACTGTAACTCTCTATTACTGGGCTGTCCTAAATATGCCCTGAAAAGCCTTCAGCTGATCCAGAATTCTGCAGCCAGAGTCCTGACCAGAACCAGCATGAGAGATCATATTTCTCCAGTTTTAGCCTCTCTTCATTGGCTGCCTGTTGAATCTAGAATAGAATTTAAAATCCTTCTCCTTACATATAAAGCCCTCCACAACCAGGCACCACTATATATCAAAGATCTCATTGTTCCTTATATACCAAGCAGAGTACTTCGTTCGCAGACTGCAGGCTTACTTGTGGTTCCTAGAGTCTCAAAGAGCCGAGCAGGAGGCAGAGCCTTTGGTTATCAGGGCCCTCTCTTATGGAATAAGCTCCCAGTTAGTGTTAGGGAAGCAGACACCCTCCCCACCTTTAAGACTAGGCTGAAGACTTATCTTTTTGATAAGTCCTATAGCTAGGGATGGTTAGCATCCCTTAGTTATGCTGCTATAGGTTTAGACTGCTGAGGGACATTTCCTGATACACTGAGCTTCTTTCTTTTTCTCTTTATCTCTCTCTTTTATCCCCCCCCCCCCCCCCCCCCATAACAGTGTTGCATCATTAACATGTATGTCTCCTGTCTCAGCAGGTCTCCCTGGCCGGGAGTAGCAGTTCCTGTTGTCTGTTGTCTTTCTGTCCTCTTCCCCCCACACAGCAGAGGCTTATGGCTGCCTGTCCTTGAGCCGGGTTCTGCCGGAGGTTTCTTTCCTGTTAAAAGGGAGTTTTTTCCTTCCCACTGTTGCCAGTGTGCTTGCTCAGGATGGGAGATTGAGCTGGACTCAACTCAATCTGTTGGTTTCCTTATATAGGCTATTATGAATTGGCCTTCATTATGTTTTCCCCTCTGTCTGTAAAGCGTCTTGAGATGGCATTGCCGTGATTTGACGCTATATAAATAAAGTTGAATTGAATTGAATCCCATTAAGGCCAGTCAGTATGCAGCGTGGTTGCAGTGATTTGCAAAGGCTTTATCAGCCTGAATGTTAATAACAGAGCTGTGGGGTTTCGTGGCCAAAGCAGATAATGACTGGGTAAATAGTGCATGAGGGTTTGTGTGTGTCAGAGAGGGAGAAAGTGTCAGAAAGGACAGAGAGACTGGTGAAGTCCTGCGACGGTTTCCCTTAAACAGGAAAGCTGTAACATTCTGCTCATAGTGTGGACAGCATGGAAGAAAAGCCTCCATTAAATAAAGCATTAATTGTTTGTGCTTGCATGTGAAGAAACAATTTCCATTATTCAGGGATTTTTATAGAAGCTCCACTTCAGACTAGATGTGAAGTCAATTTAATATAAGTGAACAATCTTTTTTGTTTTCATGTTTCTTTATGATCTCGCTAGTGAGTGTTCTCCCGACAAACACTGACATAACGTCGTACAAACACAGAACCATGGCCGATCCAATGAGCACACCCGTCGCAGCCTCAGCTTTCATTCTAGCTGGGGCTGCAACGATTACTCGAGTAACTCGAGTACAAAAATTGATCGAGGCAAATTATTTAGTTTAATTAATATCACGTGGTGATATATTTTAATTTGTGCATCATGGCGGCGTTCTCAGCCCACTGCGCTGTTCGGAGGGACTGCATCACTGTTTCAGTAAACATATAAAACATCTAAACATGTATGAAATATATAAAAACAGAACCTGTGGCCTACGGTGTGTTTGTACAGTCTGACTGTTTCATCCGGACTGATGACGGACGTTTCCAACAGCAGCGGCGAGCGGTTTGCTTTCTGTCTGAAAATCCTCGTTACTTTGGTCTCTAATGGCAAAGAATGAAGAAGAGGGGAGGAAAAGACCGAAAAAGTTGCAAGTGTGGGACCATTTCACACTGAAAAGGGCAGAAAACGTAGTGCAGTGTGTGTGCGCTGTAAAGCAGGTGTCAATGTTGCAGCACCTGAAACAGAAATTCGCGATAGGTTGAGAATAGCTTCCCAACACATTGAGCGCGTGCACAAACACGTTGGCACATTTTAAAATGTGATACTTTTAAAACATTTTAAATGTATCATATTTTAAAACATTTTCCTCATGCATTAGGTAGTAACAACACATGCAACAGCTTCACAAATATACATTTATAGTTTCACTTTGGTTGAGTTTCTAGTATTTGTTTTACAAATTATCATAAAAAAATATATATAATCGTTAAGAGTACTCGATTACTCGAAGAAATAATTGACAGAGTGCCCGATTCCAAAAGTACTCGATAGTTGCAGCTTTCATTTCAACGTTCAAGATTAAATATTTTGCATTTATGTTCTGGAACATCTCTGGCATAAAAATCCAGGAAGATGCAGCAGCCAGATCCAAGTTCATCCTCCTTAAAACACGCCTGGAGAGGCGACACAGTGTTATGTGAAAGCTTAACGTTGTTCGCGACAAGCTTCGCCACACAGCTTGGATTGGTGTTCGCTTTAAAAGAAAGAGATTATTTACTGAACAAAGTTAGTTGTTTACATAAAGTGCTGACTTCCCCATGATGCCAGAAACCAATAAATCATCAGATTTATTGTAAACAACGTGCTTTTACTGGGTGTGTTTACTGGAGAATAGGCTACAGCGGTTGCTGCCTCAGTATCATCAGCAGTATTTATTGTAGCTGTACTGAGTCTAAATACATTACAACATAGTAAAAGTGTTGTTTTATCATTATTTTTTTTATTTAAATAAATTCTAGAAAGCTCAATATCCATATTTTCATGTATTTTAGGAGCAGTTTTATATGTCATGAGCATTTTTTATTTATCTGAATACCTTTCCTGTTGTTCATCTAAAGGTTCCCTAAATTCAGTAAAGACAGGAACCTGTCCAGAAGAACAGAGAGTCTGATAGATGACGATAATGATCGGTGCTGGAACACAAGAGGGATTGGTAGAAAGGGTGAGCATGGAGTTAAAATGCAGTGATGCAAGCAGACCAGACAGCAGGCGTTGCAAGACACACTACTCTACAACTAAAAGTAAGTTGGACTTGCAAAAAATGGCAGGCTGCGCTGAAGCACGTCCAACGCTAGCATGCTAGAGAACGCCAGCTCTAGTAAACAAGCTCACAACACGGTTAATTCATCTTCATTCAGTTGTTAGAAAAGCTGTTTTCAGGCTTTTCTGTGATGAAAAAAAACATATGTGGATTTAATGTCTATAACACTGATATTAGAACAATTAAAAATGTGCACTAAGAGCACAGACAGGATGAAGTTTGTTATTTCTTTCAGTTGTCTTATTTTCCATTAGTACAACAATAAAAAAAGGTCTTACAGAATTACAGCGAAGAAAACTTTAATAATATTGCTCTTAATGTTTATTTAGGAGACTGTTTCACTGGACGCAACTTCTCAACCACCTGGAGATAAAAGCTTTCAAATGAGGCCTAAATATGTCGCTAACCGGCTGGATCAGCAGAATTTTCTACCTAGTTAATGATGGTGAACAGGTTTATTTGCACAGAACAAGAGAAGACAAAGTCAGACAGGAAGAGTGAAACTTATCAGTATTTTTACAGGCCAAGACAGATTTATTCCTCTGGAAAAGTGGCTGTATCCAAGTCTGTATCATGTGAGTCGAAGGCCTGAAATATACTTGCTGGGGGGGGCGGGGGAGGGATTATTGCAACTGCTTTGTTCATTTCTCGTCTGTTTTAAGTGTTGTTTGTTTACATCCGCAGAAAAATTAAACATTCATCAGCTGCAGTATACGAGTTGCCACTAGGGGGCAGTGTTAAGATTTGATTTCACCAGACATGAGGTCAGGAAGTCGACATTAAAAATGATAAAAAATTTTGCAGACAAACCCAGTGACCAAATATGAAATTATCCACACCTTTATGATGCATTACTCCTACGTCACAGCTACAGCTACAAGGAAAAAGCTTCAAAAAGCTGCAGAAACTTCTCCGTAGCATGTAGAAAACACCAAATTAATGCTACATGGCTACCTTGCGTAAGCCACAATTCTCGTAAAATCTTGTTTTGCCAGACGAGGAAAATGCTAATTGCAATTGTAGTTTGTTGAAACTAACAAATATCTTTGATTTTGAGAATATTTGTTATGAATATGGAGCTCGTGACTGTTTTGGCACATGAGATTTTAGATTTCTTGAGAGCTTCACGTCTTCTTTCCATCATTCAGAACATAGAACATCTGTTTTTGCCGGAAACTGTTGGATAACCGTTGTATATTTGCGGATATAACATGGGAAACCACATGATAAGAACCATTTTCTCTTTGTTTTGATTATAATTATAAAGCACGAGCTCGACACAAGCTAACTAAGACATTATTTTCAGCAGCCGAGAAGGAAGATAAAAGTATTGAAGGCAGAAGACGGAATGGAATATGTGTATCATTGTCAATAGAAAGAGATCAGAACTATTTTAGAAGATGATGTAAATGCATACAAAACAAGCAGAAACAAGTTCTAGACCACTGTTTCTCAAATGGGGGTACGCGAACTTCAAGGCATTCTCGGGGGTATGTGAATTTGTTTGAAAATGTATCTTTTAATGTTTTCTTTAAAACATCCTTTAATGAAATAAAATAATATAAAATATATTTCAATAAATGTAAGTGTACAACCATAAACTGAATTTACATTTAGACTGACACCATTTTATTCCTCCCAAAATCCCACATTCAGACATGAATTTAATCCCAACGCGTTACGAGCCAAATCGTATCCGTCAGTCACTGTTGCCTTGACAACGCAAATGATGGAGTCCTGGTTGAAGCGTAGTAGAGATGTACAAAACAATTGCCATTGTTTTGCATGGTTAAAGTTTAATATACTAAACACAAATGACAAAGTGCTGCTTTCATGTTTCTTTCTCAACCAAAAGGACTTTGCAGTGGTGGGGGTACTTGGCTGAAATTTCTCTTACAAGGGGTACTGTGCTGATAAAAGGTTCAGAACCATTGCTCTAGACCATTATGTCTAAGCCCAGAGGAAGATGAAGGACAAACAGCGAGGAGAATGTGCTGATGGGATATTTTGTCCTCCTATCAGACGCCCTGGTTGGCTCAGCTGTTTTATTTATTGCCCACTAACCAGTACGGTAAGTTTGACAAAATACAACAACCAACTAATATTCAATATACTATTAGCATGTTTCTTGCTTTAAACCCAACGAATTGGAAACTCTATCCAGCCTGGTTTCTCTAATGCAACCCCAAATTGTCCAGTAAAAAGCAAGTGTGTGAACAACAACATTCTCAGAGTTGCATTTGCCAACTCGAGGTGAAACTAAAGCAGGCTTCCCTGCTTTTATACTGTACAAAGAGTTGACTTCGTCTAATTTCATATGATAAAAAAAACCAAAAACTTCTTCAGCATAGAACAGCAACAATAGGTGTGCTTCCATGACACCTAGAATTGCTCAAAATCAAAATGCCAATGAAAACAGCTACATTTAAAGGAAACATGAGGTGGTTTTTCGGATGTTTTCATATAAAAGTCACATTTACGTATTCCCGGATGTGACATAGGGGGTCATGTGGCCATTTTATTCCCAGGAAAGACAGTGTGGAACAAATGGCTTTCAGAGTTTTCCAATAAATTAGAAAAGGAAATGCCATGGCAAATTCTCAGCAGGAATTAGAAAACCCCAAAATAATGCTTTATGGCTACCTTTCAGAAGCTGCAATTCAGTCAGACAAGATTTTATAAGACCTGAGGCTACTGGGCTAAAAACGGTCAATGGAAACACCAGCAAATTGCAATTACTGTTTCTTGAAACTCAATTGCTTTTATTTTGCAATAAACAAATGGAAACACAGCTACTGTTTGCTTCCAGGATATTTTAGAAATATAGCTAAAAAAAAAACTGGGAAATCTTCAATCAGCTCCTATTTGACTTGAGATGCATTCAGGATTATTTTAGGTATAGTTTTGCAGTGATGTTGAACATGATCCAGAAACCTGTTAGGTGCAGTCATAGGTGCAATGGAGCTCATTTCAGATCTAAAACCAGCCTGAAAGCTTTGCTCGCAAAGGGCAGCAGAACACTCACTTGCAGCCTGGTGTTTGTTTATTCTTTAAAGATCCAACAGCATGTTTAAGAACCACATTTAAGCCGACAATCACAAGAGACTTCTGATTTCCATAATCCTCAAAAACAAGCATGAAGCAAAAGGGTGTTTTAACATGCTTTGCACTCATTACGAAGATCTCGTCTTTAGAAATGAATTTAAAAACACGAAGACACTTTCTTCCCCCTGGAACTTCACTGGGCGACTCATTAATTTGTGTGGAAAAACTACAAACCCACAACTCCATGGGGAAAAGTCGCTGAGACACTAGCTGGGAAACAGCGTTTATGTTGTGTTGTAGAATGACGGCAGGTTTACTTGTTGCAGAAGCGATAACACGTTGTGAGGTCCGGCCTTGTTTCTTGTGGCTCATCTTCAGGCTCTGCAGACAGCTGCAGGAAAGAGTGAGGAAACAATACCAAGAGGGAATAAAGAGAAGCAGGCCACGGAGCAGAGTGGACCTACAGAAGCGTGTCCTGGAACAGAGGGAGACAATCGTTCACCTCAGGTAAGATGGATGGAGACAGAAAGGACAAAAAGTACAGAAAAGTAGGATGAAGAAGAAGAGTTAAAGACAGAAGGAAACTAAATGAAACAGAAGGAAGGAATAGAGACTAAAGCAGCGAGAAGAGATGACGATGAAGGGAAGTGTACCTGTGTGATTTATTCAGTTTTAGTCTAGGTCAAGGTTACTTGGGTGATACCACTGCACCAACACATATCTTGTTTTGTTTGATTTATTTTAAACTGGCTCAATATTTAGTTTAAAAGTGATTTAATCTCCTCTCACTATGGTTTTGTCTAACCTGTCATATGAAGGGAAGCATCTATGGACAAGACGAGAGGTTTTTGTCATGGTTTTTTTGAGCCATCCCTCTTTTCTTCAGTACTTTTCAGCTTCACTCCTCCATTTGCCTTCCTTAAAGCAACATCATGTTACTTCACAACCTCAAAACTCTGCTTTTCCTACTCATTTTGATGGTCTTAAACATTGCCCGGAGCATCACATTAGCCTTTTGTTCACCACATCACGCTCAAAGACTGAAAACCAACACACTGGCTGTAATAAATGATTCAGAAAGGAAACACAACGTGACATTGTCAGAGGAAGTGAAGAAAAGAAATAAAGCGTCAGAGCAAGGGATTTGACAAGAAATATGACTTTTACTGGCTGAAGAGAGCTCAAAGAGACAGGATGCAAGACAGATGCTCAATTAGCCATCATTATGGTTTCTTGACTCTCTTCCATAGAGAGGATGAGGATTCTTCAGAAATAACAGACGAGTGTTGGTTTTGTTCCTTCTTGTCTTTGAAGCAGCAGCGCGGGAGGTAGAGAAGGTTGTCAAATAACCAGAACTAGGGCTGGGTGCTATAACCAACATCTCATATCCCGATATAGCTCATTTTATATCCCCATAATGATCTAAAATTGTGTGATGTTGTGTCAGTCATCAGTTATGTGTCAGATGTTCTTGGCAACAGCAGCAGGGATCTCCTTCCATCTGGGGGAACTCTGGCCGTATGACGTTCCACAGGTAAATACCTGCTGCAGCGTTTACATCTGGAGTTTATTATGAGCTTTCGCCTCCACTTGACGCTGCTTTTGCTCGTTGACTCTATTCTTTATTCTGTATTCTTTATCCTGATTATTGAGCAGGTGATAAAATGAGTTAGTTGTGTCGGAGTCCGTTGTTGGGACTGTGAGCTAGTCTGTTGTCGGTTCCATGTTGGTCTTTTTATATCCAAACCGCCTCCATGTGACAGAAATTTCCTCTTTTAGGAACAAGCTCATCAGTTTTGGTTGGCTGGTCATCTTTTAGTGAATTATCCTGCTCTGAAACACGTCAGCTACAGTCTTCCTCCATGTTTGTTTAAGTTGTTTATGCATGCCGTAAAGCGCATCTTGGTTTAAAGTTCAGCTGTAAAGCACCTCATCATGGCGTAAACAATAGAGCCTCATATGAAACAATAGACATTTTTAACCATCCAAATGATATATACATCATATTGCCCAGCCCTAACCAGAACAGTGTTGGTGCACATGCATCCTGCCAACACCCAGTATAAATGCTGCTTGAATGAACGGTAAATTAAATGTGAATCTATGAGTGTCTTAATGTCCCATAAAAATCTAATCAATTATGATTATTCATTCATTCATTTTCTAAACTACTTAATCCAGTGCAGGGTTGCAGGGAAGCTGGAGCCTATCCCAGCTGTCTTTGGGCGAGGGCAGGGTACACCCTGGACAGCTCGCCAGTCCATCGCAGGGCCACACAGAGACAAACAACCACCACCCACACTCACACTCACTCCTAAGGGCAATTTAGAGTAACCAATTAACCTAACATGCATGTCTTTGGACGGTGTCAAATTTAAATACATTTTGTCTACTGTAGAAATGTTTTTTTAGTGCCAATAATCCTTTGTATGTTGTGTCCAAATGCTAACACTGCTCATCTTGCTGAGATATGCCAAATTTTCAGCAAACAGCTCTTTAGATGCCATATTTTTTGTCAAAAGATATTTTTGATAGATGCAACTAAAAGAAACTGGAAAAAAACATGTATCTTAGTGGGTCGCTTCAAGTAACAAGTCCCTAAAGATACAGTCAAAAATCAATTCTTTGCTAAAGCGTCTGTGATTTTCTGGTGAAAGTGAGAGAAAAAGCAGCCAAAGTCCAAAGAAAAACTCTGAAAGCCTTAAAAATCTGCTTTTTGAGACCATTTTAAAAGATGTCAAAATCTTTAAATACCAAAAATATCAAAAGGAAACCAAAGCTTGCTTAATCGAAGTGCACTTGAATTTATTTTTATTCAGACATTTTACTGTCTTATTGGGTTTTTAGAATCCTAAATTAGACTTTAAAACCCTGCATGTTCATGTTTTTATCAAACTCTTTGGTCATTCTCTCTGGTTAAACTTTTACATGACAAAAACACAAAGTTTTAGTGTGCTATCTGGAGTTGTGTGTGTGTGTGTGTGTGTGTGTGTGTGATTGTAAGTGTAGCATGAGATTGCATGTTTTCCAACTGTGAGTGTGCATGTACCTTCAAGCTATCCTAGCTCAGTCATGCAGGTAAGATCATCATCAGCAATCTGCTCAGGTCTCTGGAGAATGAAAAGCACCTGCATGTGAATGCACATGCAAACACACCAAACATGCTAACTGTCTCCCCCTGGGGTGTCCCTGCCTTCAGGGAGAAGGACAAGGGGGAGGCAGAGTCCATCCACCCATATAGATAGTAGGAAAATTAATTTGTTTCAGCACATTTATCGTCATGACAACCTGCCTTTTAATTAACAGCTGACAAACAGCAGAGGGTTGAGTCTCAGGGGAAAGAGATGGAGAAAAAAACTGAAGTGGAAAAAAGCTCTTCCTGGCCCCGTGCGTCGAGCAGGTGAATGATGATGATGAGAGTGAAACACGGTGGCAGTCGTATGTGTGCAGTTTATTAAAAATGCAAGCATTTTCAGTACATGCATCCAAACAGCAGATGCCTTTATGAAGGAGACGTATCTCGGAAATGAGATATTTCTATTTGGTAAATGGTTGGTACCTTTAAAATATTAACATTTTTTTTGACTGTTTATTATTTTCCTCACATACACAGAACTTGTTATTATACAGAAGCAGCGTATACAATGTCTGCAGGGCTTTATGCTATAATAAAATATTGATGAGGATATTTCAACATGTGGAGGAGCTGGTGATAGGACCTTGTTGAGTCATAGCTATCCATTCACATTTACTTATACGATTATTGTAATTGTGACTGGAAGACAAGCTATAGGCTACATACGACAGAACATATTTAAAATATTTTGAATAAAAATAAAGATAACAGAGCTTAAAAAGCACCTCATAAATAAAATCAAGCAGAAAAAGTAAGGAAATTTGACTGGCTGATCATTTCTGCTGTTTACGAACATCAGTTGGTGCTGGATTGTGATCATCTGCATCATTTGGCTTCTGTGGAGTAAAAATCAGAGCTAAATGTGTGGATGTGCTTTCAGCCTCTTTGGGCTTGTCCATAAACTTCTACTGTTCTACTCATAAACTGTATAGAAAATATGGACGGAGCATTTGCGACGTAGGTTTCTGAAGAGCTGAATTGAAGCTCATTGGGTGGTTCCCACCGTCACCATCTTGGCAGTGACAAACGTGTAGTCTCTCCCAGACAAAAAAAAAAAAAAAGGGCAAAGAGGTGGAGCTGAGAGGGTGTGATCGTGGGGGTGGATTACTGACATCTAGCAAACTCCGACCTGCCTGTAGCTAAGAGCTATCCGTAAGGGGGTTCAAGCAAAGTCATGCTGTTAACCAGTTAAAAACCACGGTTGTTTTACATCACTCCTTTCATAAAGCGGGAGATCGGGTACCTGTCAATCAAAAGGACACGACCCTAAAAATTCTGAATTTAGAGACGAGAAAACTTCTAAACAAAGGAGTTAGGAAAAAATGCACTCCCACAGTTGTCATGAAGGTAAACCTGACCTATTAAACCAAAAATGGATTTTTATACCAGGCTGTAAACATGTTTATTTCTGCTGTGAAGTTGGTCTTTTTAACATGGGAGTCTTTGGAGATTTGCTCTGTTTTTGAGCCCCCTAGTGGATGAAGGGGGATTTTCTGAATCTTCCGCATAGTCTTCACTTTTAACTGCCGGAGGTTGCCACTATATTCTCCTGGTCCAGCAGCAAGCACCGATGCGTAGCAACACAGATGAAAAATTACTATTCAGCCTGAGTAACTGTTAGCTTAGCTTCCATTTAGAAATTGTCCCTTTTTCTGCAAACTAATCGTGCTTTGAGTTCTTGCCTCCTGCAGCAGATTTGAAAGAAACACGACTGACGTGCTTTCTTGGAGCCATCATTGCCCTGCAGCATCCCCAGCCTGAGAACCTGCACTTTATAAATGTTTTTGTCCGCCCTGCAGAATCACTTTACTGCTGCATTTTGTCTTACGGCATTGCGTCACATGCTAGCAACTGGATATCAACACACTAGCTAAATTGATGCACAAAACAGAACAGAGGAAGTAATGAAGAGAAGGAGAGAAGTGACTTAGCAAGAGACAAGGGTCAGTGTGAAGGACTGACTTTTATTGGGTGGAGAGAGTTCAGAGAAGAGAAAGGATGTAAGATGATGCTGAATTAAGGTCTCTATATGTCGGATGCAGAAGACGATTACACAGACATTTGTACAGTTTTGTGCGTCTCCTGCAAAGGGAACATGGGTAATTTGGTCCGTTTTCTAAAGGCTTAGCTTTCTGTCACTTGAGGCAGAGAACAATGCTGCCGGAAAATGCAGGGGTAATATTGTACAGCTGACCCGTAACCAGCAAAAGGAACAAACCTGAGAAGAGGAACAGGAAGAAGACAACACAGAAACCCCTGAATTAAAAGCAACGTATGTAGATTGTAGGAATGGAGAACAGCAACGTAATAGTTTTTATATTTACTACTGAACTGCCCACTGGTGGATAAAATGACTTAACAACTATGGCAAAGTAAAAATCACATGGGAAGTCTGAAGGTGGTTACATATGACAACGTTTGACATGGATGTCTCCATTAATGTACAGTAATGGGCCTTTAGCTTACGCTAGGTGGCGACACATTGTGGACAATCTGCTAAAATCCGTTAATGTTGCTTTAAAGGCCCATATGTACGGTATTCTGACCTTTATGTTTAAGGCTTCCAAGTGTAGCCGCTTGGTAATCAATTACAGCAGGAGTGTCCAAAGTCAGTCCTTGATGGACGCTGTCCTACAGGTTTTCTCTGTATCTCTGCTCCAACACACCTGGCTCACATAAAATAGACCCAACAGCCAATTAAGTTCTGTAGAAATGACCTATTTAATTTGAGTCAGGTGTGTCTGAGCAGGGATACGTGTAAAACTTGCAGGACTGTGGATTACAGCTATTGATATCAGGCTTTTAAGATGCAGATATTCCATCCATTCATTATCCAAACCGCTTAGTCCGATGAAGGGGCACGGGGAAGCTGGAGCCTATCCCAACAGTCTTTGGGGAAAAAGGCAGGGTACACCCTGGACAGCTCGCCAGTCCATCGCAGGGCCACACAGAGACAAACAACCACTCACAGTTACACTCACTTCTATGTGCAATCTAGAGTAACCAACCAACCTAACATACATGTCTTTGGACGGAGAGAGGAAGCCCCCGGAAAAAACCCACGCAAACACGGGAGAACATGCAAACTCCACACAGACAGGCCACTGTCCAAACCTTGCATGCAGATATTTGTTTTTAGATAATAAACCAAGGTTGACAATCATACTGACACCATTCAGATTAAATCTCTGTAAGAAACAAACTAACAAATGAAAATAAATCTTTGGCAAAGGACTTTAACAAAAGATGGCATCACATTTCCATCTCCAACCTCTGTTGTGTGTGTGTGTGTGTGGCAGCTGAATCCTGTGGCATTCCCCTGATGGTGTTTCACAGTTCATAATAAAGGCCGCCTTCGGTTTATAACCTTGTAAGAGCACTCAGGGACAAAATGGCTTGTGTCTGGCAAAGCTTTTCTGTCACGCAAAAACATCTGAGCGTGAGCAAGCAGAGAAGAGAGAGCTTGTTTCTTCCAGGCGCACACCGAGCCGCACAACACGCAGCTCTTTAAAGCATCCAACCATCAAAACAGACCGGCTGCCTCAAATACCACCGCGGTGGACTGCTGCGAGACAAAGGCAGAGCAAAGTGTGTGAGAGTTGCACCTCTTGAGGTTGAGCAGAGCCCAGGGAATCCCGGTGGACGTTCTGAAGGCCGGCAGCAGCTTCTCGCCCAACTCCACTGCCTTCCTACGAAACACCTGAGACAGAAAGACAAGAAGAAGAGACAAAACGTCTCAATAAACGAACATGTGACAGCAGCAATACCGCTAAAAATGAAGGTTAAAACCTGTAAGATTTGATTCTTTTTATGCCCTCCTGTGTTATTTTATCATGCATTTTACTTTTTTTTATATAATGTTTTAGAAAGAAGATTATTTTACAAGATTCAAAGCTTTTATTGTCATATGCACAGTTAAGGAACATGTTTCCATGTACAATGAAATCCTTACTTTACTGCTCACACTGGATGCCAAGAGTATGAAGAATCAAGAGGTATAACATCAAAATATTAAACAGATAAATAATAACATTGAGAAGTGTGATGTAAATATAAAAAAAACCTTTAAAGGAATCAGCTTGAATACAGTTAAATAAAACTGATCAAAGTGATCTGAATCCTTTTTTTTTTTTTTTTTTTTTTAAATTATTCAGAGATTCAAGCTGCTTTAACAGAGCTGATCAGCTGTTATATAAGATTTGCAGCTTTGTGTCCATGCAGCTCAAAAATAAAGAGAAATCATGGAGAGAAAAGTGATGAGATTTTGACATTTTAATGATTCTGAACTCACATGAGTCGAAAAAGTCGAACTTAAAAGAAAAAAACGAAGGAAAAAAAACCCCCCAAACAGCAGCAGTGAGTCAGTCATCTTATCCAAAGAAAGCTGGACCCACTCATGTTTGATCTTCTTCATCCCTTTGCTGTCTTTCAGGATGAAACATGTGTTGAAGTGAGCTGACATCAGTTTGCACACTTTTGAAGTGCTAAAGTTACATTTTTTTATTTAATTTTTTGTTTTTTTTAAATATAATCTCAAGTAACCCTCAGTTCAATTTGGAGCCAACTGCAGGAGTCTGCTGTTGCTTGAAATAACTTCATGAATATTCAGGCTGAAAAGGAGAGCAAATAAACTTGAAACTGGGACCTGCACTGAGGGTGTCCTACAAAAGACAACTTCTTACAGTGTAATGTTACTTTAAACTACTTTAAATAAGGTTCAATCAAATGCTACAATTGCTCATGATATAAAACAGATTAGTTGTTTGAATTTAATAAGAGTAAATAGCGCCCATATTTCTATTGAATGGATTCAGTTATTTTCCTCTGAATTTCATGTTCCTCCAATAAAAACCAGAGAAGTTTATCAGAAATGTAGGTGTTTCCTCAACCAGTTTTTTATTGTGATATTTAGGTTTTTCGCAGTTCCAGGGGAGATGGGAACGCAGCTAATGATGACCACGAGCCTTAAAGCCCGAACAGCTTGCACACATGACTGCTGCACATTTGAGCGTTTTGAAGATGGAGACGGCGATGTGTTGCATCTTCCAGCTCGTTTGGAACGGCCTTCATCATGGCTGCACCAACAGTCATATGGTGTTTATGCAGTTAAAAAAAAAAAAAAAAAAAAATGAATGAATGATTGTTTTGAGATTAAATAATCACCATATAAAGTATGGCTGGGACGATATGCTTGATGTTCGATTTGTAACCATGTTTTTGGTGCCAATTCGATTTAAATCGCTAATCCTGAGTATTGCCGATATTTAGTTAGTGACCTGTTAGCTCTCTGCAGCCAGAAAAAAACAATCTTACGATTACTTGTTTTGTCTCTTTCTCTATTTAAATCTTTTTGCGTCTCTTTGCTGAATCAACAACATTGCATGTTCAAAACAGCAAGTTATTATAACGTGACGCGAAACTGTGCTGCACTGTCACATCGTGTCCCGGATGTAAAAGTTGTATGGTGTTGGTTTCTCAGCCTCGGGACGCTGCTGGGCAGCAGCGGCTCTAGAAACGCACATGATAGATGTCACTGTGTCATCAAACAAGTCTGAGACGTGGAGTTTTAAGGTCAGAAAGTTACATAACGCGTCTTTAAAGCAGCGACAAGAAAGAAAACGTTTGCAGCAGTATGATGTCAAGGAAATAATCCCTTGGGACTCATGATTCAATTGAACCCCTTATTTGTTTAATGTGGTCAATAAGATATGTCTGCTTTACTTTATCTGTTAATATAGATGCTAATGTGTTAGCCAAATTCACGTGGCACTCAACCTGTTACGTTTATGAAGCTTGGTTGTTATAATTTTATCTGTCGTGTAATATCTCTGGTGTCTTTTATCCAGTTTTCAGGAAGGTTGACGGCACGTCTGTGCAAATAAATGCCAGTAACCCAAAGCACTTCTGGGATTCAAACCATCCAAAAGGCAAAGAAATGTTTGAGATTTGGATTTAAAAGATGCTTCACTCCACACACAAAGTACAAAGTTCCCTGCAGTGTCTTAAACACAGATAAACTCATAGGTGGTGCGGGTTTATATATGCTGCAGGCAGCAGTGAGATGGGGGCAGCAGGGAAGACCACCAGAAGGAAACCTCTCGAGGGTTCTTGTCAAAAACAGTCTGTTAACTCTTCAACTTTTCTTCAAAATTTCGAGGCAGGGAGAGGTCACTGTCAGCCGACCCGGGCAGAAGAAACAGAGACGTGGTTTTCTCATACACCTGTCAGAAATGCTCTGATCTATGCACTCTGTATGCAAGTGTCACTGAAAGCGAATTTAAACTGTCAACATGTCATGAGTTCACTTTCTTGTTGACTCTCGCTGCTCGTTTTACATTTTCCACACTCGACATCTGTGTTACATTTCAGTGTGAAGAGTAAATAAAACATCAGATTAGTAACTATGGCAACGGAGCTGGAGAACCAAGAGGTTTTTATTTGGATCTGAAGTTTTCATCTTGAGGTGACAAACCCTCCAAAATCCCCAGTGGCTGTTTGCTGGACAGACGCAGAGACTGTAACAGTGATAAATAGCTGAGTGGGAAAGTACGAAGTTTGAGCGGAAAAACTCAACAACTTTCTCACACAGGAAAAAGAAAACCAGCAAGTGGTTTCCGGCAAAAACAGATGTTCCACCTTCCGAATGACAGAAAGAAGATGCGAAGCTTTGCAAGGCCAGACTGTCTCAACACATGAAAGAACTGAAATCTAAAATCCCATGTGCCAAGACAGTCACGAGCTGCATATTCAAAGCAAATATTTGCAAAATCAAAGATATTTGTTAGTTTCGACGAACTACAATTGCAGTTTGCATTTTCCTCGTCCGGCAAAACAAGATTTTACGTAGTCGTGTAGCGTTAATTTGGTGTTTTCTACATGCTGCGGGAAAATTTTCTGCAGCTTTTTGAAGCTTTTTTCTCTAATTTCTTTTTCTAAAACTCTTACATTTGCTGTTTGTTCCAAACGGCGTCATCTTTACCGGAAGTTAACTGGTCGACACGTCACGTCCAGGGACACGTAAATGCGAAAAAATGTTCCCATTACACTTTTGCGATATACCTCTATATCGAAACTACTAAAAACCACCTCAGGGGAGCATCAATATTTCAAAGAGGTATTTCCATGTTTTCATTATCTTTTTTTTTTTAAATTGCGATATTTAATTTTTTAACAATTCTAGGTGTAATTGGAACGCAGCTACAGTCAATTGCCACGTTTACATGAAATTTAATTCCTCTTAAATTCCGAATAAAAGTTAAATTAATTTTAAACAGATGAAAATTGACCATGTAAACAGATAATTGGAATTCGACCTAATTCTGGTGTTAGTGGCTGGTTTATTCTCATTTTAGATCCGAACGGATTTACGTAAAGGTTCATACCGCTTCTAAGTTAGTTCTGCACAGGTTTGTTACATTGTTCTGTCACAATGATACACATTTTCCACTCCAATACTTTTATCTTCCTTCTCAGCTGCTGAAAATAATGTTTTAGTTAGCGTGTGTCGAGCTTGTGCTTTAAAATTATAATCAAAACAAAGAGAAAATGGTTCTTATCATGGTTTCCTATGTTATTTCCGAAAAGACAAGAAGCAAGAAGTGGAGTTTGTGTATTTCCTGTAAATAAAAAGTATCTGACCTTTGTCCAACCAGAACCCTTTCCAACCCACTGATCTAAAGCAGAATTAAGAAAAAAGCTAATTAACATGCTTACCATGTGAACCGCACCTCAGAATTACTATTTCCAAGTAAACCCGAAGAAGAATATCAATTCAGAATTATTATTCCAAATTAAAAAACATCATGAAACCACGATGTTGACCACATGACTCCATCCCGTCCCCTCATCTTTCCTCCTCTTCACATGTTCTGTTGTCGTTTATGTCACGTTAAAAAGAGAGGAAATCTAAACAGAGTTCCTGGTTTACATGATGAACTGGTGAAGCATTCATAAAAACAAAATAAATTATTGTTATCACAAAAAATCCCAGTGGTAATGGTTTAAAAGGAGCAAATTGGCCTGCATGAAGTGGTTTTGGGTCTAAACCAGAGAACATTTTCAAGAATTAATCAAGTCGCTTTGTTGTTGGAAATCCCTAAAAAGACAAGCGTTGAAAAAGATGCGAAAAAAAAAAAAAGACTATGAAACATTTCCAACCTGAACACACCTTCATTCCCTTCATCCTGCAAGGTAACACAGTCCCCTTTACCTTTAGCCATCCATACATTAAATGGTGCACACAGAATTAATTACAAGCTAAACTTGGAGGCAGCATGCTAATGTTTGCTGCAATGCACCTGCAGTTTAGAAGACTGCAAGTGGATGTAACCCACCAGTGAAAGGATTGAAAATCTCACACAGAACAGTGGCCGATTTGTTCTATAACCTTTCATAAAACTGCTGCACCTAAAGGCAAAATAAAGTGTGTCTTGATGAATGTGTTTCCTCCATTAAATAAAAGATAACGTTGAAATTCCACAGACGTTATCAAGCTTGTAATCAACTCTGACGTACAGCGATGAGGATGTGAGTATTAGAAGGAACGCAAGACAACTAAACAACGATAACCTACATCATTTTCAAGATGAAGTACTTCCAGACTACCATGGTGACACCGAGCTGCACTGTAGAAGCAGGACCGTGTCGTAACAAGGCATCAGATGCCAGAGATTAATGCCTTTAATAATGCTGGAAGCACACTGAGGGAGAGAATAAAAATACTCCCAGGGACGCAAAAGCGAATGAATTAAACACAGCCTGTGTCCAAAGCCATCAAGCAAACTGACAACAAGCTGAAATAAGCACCAGAATCACACAGAACCTGAAGAGTACGCTTGCCAAACGTGAAGCTTTTGTCATTAGTAAAGGCTGATGTTGATAATCACATTTCACACCTCGCTACTTCTGAACTAATATCTTTTAGCGAGATTTACTGCCATCGTTCAGTTCATCCTGATTAGCAGATAAATCAGCTGATGGCGCCTCATGTTTCTGAAGACATCAGATGACGAAGAGCATTTAACCATGAAGAAAAGAAGCAGTGACAGAATTTTGTTGCAAAGAGACGATTTAATGCATCTACTTCAGTTCAGAAAGAAAGAAGGTAGATGATTCATAAAGCAGGAAGAGCTGAGAAGTTGGTGTTTCTCTGCATCTTCAACATTTTGTGGAGAAATCCAGCAAAGACGTGACACAGAACCTGAGAACTGGCTCTGGACATCCAGCCGATTGTTGGCTTGACCATCAGCGACCGGCGGCTGAACCGTCAGCTACAGGCGGCTGTAGCTCAAGAGGAAGAGCAATTGTCTTTCAACTATAAAGTTGGGAGATCGACTTCCCCGGACTATGTGCCAAAGTGTCCTTGGGTAAGACACTGAACCCCAAGTTGCCCGCCGATGAGTGAGTGGTATGATCATCGAAGGTAAATAAAAAGATGGACAGAGCCTCCGTAACGTGACCCATAGGTTTCTGAAGAGCTGAATTGAAGCTCGGCGGGCAGTTCCTACCATCGCCATCTTGGCAGGGGCATGCGTGTCCTCTCACCCAGAAAATACAAATATGGGCAAAGAGGTGGAGCTGAGAGGGGGGCTGTGAGCGTCATGGGGGATGATTGACATCGAGCGAACTCTGAGCATCCTGTAGCCAAGAGCTAACCCGGAGATAACAGGAGATAACAGGAGCTAACCAGCTAACGGAGGTAAGCGGGCTAAAGCTAAGTCACGTTGTTAACCGACTAAAAACCGCGGTTTTTCTACATTCTTCTTACTTGAAGCGGTAGATCGGGTACCTGTCAATCAAAAGGACACGCCCCTAAATGCAAAATTTCAAGATCAAATTACTTTTAAACGGGCAAATTACAAAAAACTTCACTCCCCCGACAGTTGTCATGAAGGCAAACCTGACATATTAAACCTAAAATGGATTTTTGAACCAGGCTGTAAACATGTTTATTTCTGCTGTGAAGTTGGTCTTTTTAACGTGGGAGTCTATGGAGATTTAACATGTTTTGCAGCCACTGCAGTTTTATGCACTTTTATGCTAAGGTAAGAGTGTGTGTGTTAATGGGTGAATGTGACAAGTCATGTAAAGGGCTTTGAGCGGTCGGCATGACTGGAGAAGCGCTATATAAAGTACAATTCCAGTTGCCATTTCACTATCAGATAAGGTGACAAAAACAAAAAATTCAATACAAGAAATTATATGATGCAATTCTATGAACTGTTGCATGTTTCAATAATGTTGCACCTAATTCCTGTTTTAAAGACATCTATCAAAGAAAGCACAGCAGATGGGGAGACGATTCTCACCTGCCTTGGCACTGATGCTAACAGTTTGGTGCTCCACCGGAGGAACGGAGGTCCATTTGTCTGAAAAATGTTCCTTCATTGAAACACTGACTCACAGTAAAATTTTATAGTCATTCTGTTGGGTTCAGATGACTGAAGTGACATGTGGAGCAAATAAAACCATTCAGTCATAACTGCTCTGTGGATGTGAGGCGCCACTATGCTAGAAAAGACCCTTGTCAAAACAAGATGAAGGTGATGACTCAGACCAAGCTTGTATTGATTTGAAATGATCCATCAAAAGTGGACACATGGAGCCAAACCATAGCAGTAAAAGGAACCAGAAGGGAAAAGAAAACTACACCATTGCCTCAGTTTCAAGGTTTTTGTGTTACGTTTGGTCTCCTGTTTTTATTTTGACTCCATCAAAAGCACAGTTTCATTTCACAGAAACACCTAGACTCCAACATGTTGCGTAACCCCATCATGTGACTGTCAATAAACACCAGAACAAACCAGACTAGGGCTGGACAATTCAACAAAAATGAATCAAAACAGACATTGAGAAGCAATAATTGACGTAATCTTGCTCATGTCAATTATTTAAAATGTCTGGAAATTTAAATTTCTTTTCAATAAATGGAAAAAATATTCATTAAATGACCATATATACTTAAACGGTGTGTTCAACTTCACTTATTTGAGAAAATCTACTCTTATTTAAAAAATATGTGCAACAAAAGTCTTTATTCATTCATTCATTTTCCTAACGGTTTAGTACGATTAAGGGTTGCGGGAAGCTGGAGCCTATCCCAGCAGTCTTTGGGCGAAAGGCAGGGTACACCCTGGACAGCTCGCCAGTCCATCGCAGGGCACGAAAACATTTAGCGATCATAAAATAAAACTGAAACACCTAAAGCCGGGGTAGGTAATGTTGGGGAGCTAGCAGGATGTGAATGAGGCGCCCTGTCTTGGCTCCTCCCCCTCTGGTTTTGCTCTTTGCGTGATCCGAGGCTTTTTTATTCGTAGCTTTTTCCACCAACGATTTTCTCTTCCTCAGCTGTTTAGCAGGAGGAGGCAAATAAACCGAGCCGGGTCGGGAAATCCTTCCTGCATTTTCTCAGCCATGCTTGCCTTCCGAGTTTCTTCTTCACTACTTTGTACTTTCATCCTAACACGCTGTTTATATGCAGGGTGTGGCTATCAGGTATGCGCTGCTGGAGGGGGAGGAGGGGAGCCGGGAGAAGAAACTTATGGAATATAAGAAATGAACAACTTCAATTCAGTCCAAACGTTTGGATTGGTCAGAGTTTTTACAGATTTACAGTAAACTGAGGGGTCTAACTATATATCTTATCGTTCATGGTTACAGAATGTATAGACTACTATCAGAGCAAGGAACCACTTCACCCAGAGTAAAATAAAAAGTCTCTGAGCAACATTACCTACCCCAGCTTTAATCATAATCGAGAAAACCTGTTTATTTATTGGTGTAATTGATTTGAGGGTGAAAGAAACCATCAATTCACAGAAAATTAATCTAAAAAAGAGAATTTATAATTTGTAGTTCCCAGAGTTTGCATGAAGTTATGGTTTATTAATTAAGTGCTTATTAACATGCATTTGAAGTGTCGTGTCGACAGGGTCAAAGTCTAATCCACCATAAGTCAGGACTCTGAGACAGCAGAGGTAAACCAACACAAAGGTCATGAAATGTTTAGTTTGTGTGTGTGTTCCGGCTCCCATAACGTTGTGTGTAGGATTATGTGTTGCGGTCCGCCGAGAGTCGCTCGGACAGCTCCCTAACTAAGATGAATCACTCGGCCTCTGTGCGACCAGCAGGCCTTGTGAGACACGTGTCCCAGATTACAGCAGCCTCTGTGGGGATGGAGCGAGCCCTGCATGCCCACATCCGTCTTCCTGCTGGATCCTGACACGCTGAAACTTCTCCTTACTCCTCTTCATCAACTCCTTCCTCCTCATTTCACTGACACTCCCCCAGACCACCCGAAAGGGACTCATTATTATTTCCTCTTCTCAGTTGTGACTTTTACTCATCTAAAAATAAAACCATCTTCATTTCCTGTCTTATATCTGATCACCCATCTTCTTTAACGTACACAAGGAGGCATGAAATGCAGGTAAAATCAATAAATTCTTGCAAAAACGTGCATACTCCACTGTGACGGGGAGCTTTCTGAAAATGTTTGCTGCTCTGTATTCGTGGAGAGCTTTGCTCCGATAAAGGTCACACTACGAAACCTGGGCATTAATGATCTGTATCTGGTTAAAGAAAAGAACCGTGTTAATGGGGAATGTAAATGCATGCAGAACAGATCATGATCTGAATACATGAGGTGGGGAGCTGGGTTGCATTCGCAATGCGGGGCGTGAAAGCAATCTGTTCACAGCATCACATTTATATCAGCCAGATCCCCACAGGAGGCTGGAACCTGCTGGACAAAATGATCTGGAAGAGGTTACAGGTAGTACTGCAGCAACAGATACCTGCAATATCTAAAGCGTCTTTCAACTCTTTCTGGTACCATTTTTAAAAAGAGATTAAAGGAACATCTACTATTAAACTATGTTTAGTGTTCTCACTTTCTTTTATAACCCAAAAACAACAGGTTGAGGATTAAATGACGTAACTCGCTGTTAGTGGAATTATTGTATATTATATATATGTATATATGTTTCCCTTGTGCCAATACCTGCGTTGCGGTCTTGTATCTGTGGACCTGAGGAAATCTGGGGATCGAAGTTTTAGGAGGTTGGGGTGGAAATTGTGGGATTTTTTCTTTATTATAAGACTATGATAAACCTTTAGGTCTTGGCTCCCATTTATAAGCTAAAGATAGTTTCTAGGGAGTCCAAATTTTTACAAGTATACAATGTATCTACTGGTGCGTCGCTGTTTTTATGTGATTTGTAAAAATGAAATAAAATGGAATAAAATGAATTTTAACAGATTACTTCCTAATGGGTTGCAGTATTTTTCACCTTGTGCATCGACTTCACTAAAAACGGTTAAAGGTTGTACCATCTCAGATAATAAAGAGCAGAAATTCTTCCAAATATATAGACTATAGATGAATTGACACATATCTGGTCTTAATCTCACCATTTCTTTCAAGGAATATACATTATAAACTGGTTAATGGTTTGTTTTTAGCAACAAAATTTCAGCAAAATTAGGTTTTTTTTCTGCAGCTATGCAGATGGAAAGTCGGACTTTGGCGTCAATGTTGAAATAACAGTAATTTTTATCAGTGCAAGTTTGCTATTTTCAGATCACAGCAAAAAAACTGACAGTATTGTCATCAGATTGTATGTAGGGTCCTTAAGCCAACCAAGCTTTGCCTTGTCTCCATATTTTCTGTTATTTTTACCACTTTGACTCAACACCTCGCGAACACATTGCAGTTTCTGACGACATGCACAAAGGACGCTTCAATCAAACTAAATATGGCAGGCACCATGATACACATGGTGATTATTCAGCATGATTATTGCCAAATGCTGCAAACCGATATGACAAAAAAACACCTTCATAAACATTTAAAAACTTTTCAGTAGTTATGATGTGGTATGAGGGCTTGTGACAATGTGTTGCGATGCTGCATCTTCCTCTTTACCGTTTTCCAGAAGTTATTTCCCTTTAATTTCCAGGGCTAATATTTGCCTCTGGCTCATACATAATTTTACGGATATTTACTCGTCTTCAAGTCTTCCACTTCCGTTACTTTCCGATGAGGAGGATGAAAGTCGATTGAGAACATTTTTAGACTAATCTCAAATGCAAATTCAATCATATATCTTTGTCTTCTCTATTTTTGGAAGCACTGAAAGGTCTCAGAAGTGCCATGTTGCACTTCATGAATTAATCAATCTGTGCAAGCAGGGCTGAATGAAAAGTGCAGGCTAGGAAGAGTAAATGAGTTTGTGACTGTCAGCTGAAGGAGGAACGTTTGGAGGCTGCGGCCTCGACAGCTGTATTGAACAGGCTTGGGCAACACACACACACGCACACACACACACACATCCCAGTCTGAGGAGGTGACAGCTTTCAGTAGTTAAGAAGCCTGCTGTTGTGTGAATGGCTGCTCTTGTCCTCCACTCCAGTCTCTGTCAAAGCCTCTCCTCAGCCTCATGCTGGATTTATTAAACCATCTGAGGAAGGGAAAACACACGAGGAAGGGTACGGGAAATATAAGCTTCGACTAAAGATTGATTTGTAACAATTACAGTGTGGGAAAGAACAAAGGAAATAATATGAATATTAAAAAGATCTATTTCAATATTTACTTTTATGCAAATAAAGTGGAAAAACTACAAAATTCTCAGGAAAGCACCGTGTGAAACTCACAGCAGAGTCTTCAGTGAATAGTTTGTCAGATGCAAAATGCAAATATCTCGGAGGTAAAGAGTTTCTCAGCAGGATGCCTCAGCGTGGTATATTAATATTAAAGCCCCTAATGGTTTAACATGGAAGTCAATCCTCAGTGTACGTTTATGCGATATGAATGTGCAGGTACAGAGGAGCATTAACACTGCAGGTCGGGGATGTTTCTGAGCCAGATTAAGGAATTTCCTCTCTCTGCATCTTTTTACGGAGTTTTTCAAAGAGAATTTTAACTTTTACTGTCAGAAGAAAAAATTTAACTCAACCGCAGCCACTAAAAAGACGCCTGCAAGAATGACAACAAGATTTGATGGAGACATGGGAGGAGAAAGAAGCGGAGACCAAGTCCAGAGTGTCTGAGGCGTCTCGTCAGCAGTCGGCCATGATGAAACCAGAAAAAGAAAAACGCAAAAAGTGTCTCAGTCTGGTCTGAGGGTCGCAGTTGGCAGAAGGATGGATGATAGAGAGACTGTAGCTACATTTCTATTACAGAAAGAATTGCACAAAAACAAAATATCGCAATGGAAGAACTCTAATGGGGACACCTACATTTGGAAAAAATCTCAAATATCACTAAAAAGTTTTGACGCTCTCATCAGGTGGTTTTTCAGATGATTTGAGAAATATATCGCAAAAGTGTGATGTAAACACGTTTTTTTGCAATTATGTGTCCCTGGACGTGACGTGAGAGGTTGTGATTCGTTCATTTTTGGTAAATATGGCGAAGTTTGGAACAAACGAGCGAATTTCAGAGTTTTAAAAAAGAAAATGAGGGACAAAAGCTTTGAAAAGCCGTAGTAAATTCTCCGCAGCAAGTAGAAAACCCCATAAAATAACGCTACGTGGCTAACTTGCAAAAATCGCGGTTTTAGGGCTTTTTCATTAAACACAGTTCAATGATAAGACCTTCAGATCGCAGTTGTTGTTTGTGGAAACTTACAATTACTTACAAATCGTCTTTATTTTGGGAAAAAGTAATGGAAACGCAGCTAGTGAGGCCTTGTATATGCGAAGCCCAGTAACTCACAAAAAGATATTTATTTTTTCACGATTTGACCCGTCATCCACACAAAAGCATGTGAAAAACTGTTCTTTTAAAAACCTCAGACCAAAGTGAAGATTTAGAAACAGTATGTTTGTTCATCCGCATGTGGACATACATAACCGAGGTTTTAGGTGACTAAAAATGCTCAGTGTCACATGCGTGACCAGTGATTACATGGCATGGATGCCCTCTCGTTGTACTTTACAATGTGCTTATGCTGTTAGGTTTGGACAGTTTTTCTTTCTTTTTTTTTTTTTGAAGGCAAAGTAGTGTGGACTCAAGTTTTTTCTGCTTTGGTGGTACATGGTCACGTTGCCTTAGCTTTGTTTGGCATGTGTTCCTGTCAGAAAACATGAAGGTTTCGGGGTCCTGCAACAGGACGGAAACCAGTTTGGTGCACAGATTAAGGGTGTATTCCCGTCAGGATAGTCCGCTAGACTCAGTCCGATTAGGGACTCGGGTCAGTTGTAGAGGGGGGTGTATCCATGCGTACTGAGGTTGTGTTCACGCTGCACTTTGGTTTAATGTACCAAACCATGAGAATAACATTGTTTAGCATGAAAGGACAAGATCTGCGTGAACAAGAGTTAAACATGGAGATTAAACTATGGCTGTTTTGGGTTTTTATTGTGTCTGATGCAAGTATACTGCAGAAACACACTGCAGCAATGGACGCAGTATGAACACCAGAGGCAGAAGACTCTTAACGCCGTCGCTATGTATTTACCCACAATGCAATGCTACGCCAAATGCAGGAAGTGACTTTTTTTGTAGTCCATTTCTTATATTTGGTCTGCTTGAAATGGGCCGTTTGTGGGCGGAGCGAGTCCGCTTCTTTGGTCCGAATCAGAATTTGTTAGGTGCATTCACGTTTCCCCAAACGATGCGGACTTTCCGAGCAAACGGAGTCGGATCCTGATCAAAAAGGTGAATGCGAATGTGCCCTACGTTTCCCGTGTGAAGGTGCAAATAGTTGTTCAGTTAGTGTGACTGGGTTGTTTTCCCTGTAAAAGCCCTGACTTTATGTGGAGCACAAGGAGTCATAAGTAATTGATGATCAAGTGAGGACTTCTGTGTCATTTATCAAAGTTTTCTGTTCTTTTCTTTTCCTTTGTGCTCTTTTATTGTGTTGAAAATCACTTTTAACAAACTTAAATCTAAAAATCTGTCACTAGAAACATCTGAAATTTAAAGGTTTATGTGTTAAAGGTGGCCGTTGAGGACCCTCCTAATGAAGCTTTAAAAGACTACCAGCATTTAGAAACTGCACTCTGATGAGCGGTCCTTTAGATTTCTTAAGGCTGCTTTTCATCCTTTCCTCGACTTAAATTGTCAGTTTCCGATGCTTCCTCTTTACTACTGCTCATCATTCTTAACAGGGCTACAAGTAGGCAAGGAATTTCTTTGCAGCCATGTTGGCTGTTGTTGTCCCTCTCTTTGGTCGTGTGCCCCTTGTAAACTCACGTCCCGATGGGCACATCTCTTTAGTTTGGTATTTAATCGCTGGGCAGAATCCAACAAAAGATTTTAATGCGATACTGAATATATCTTTGATTGACCTTTGATTTTGATACACACTACACCCTTAATAAACTTAACTAAAAGAAATAATAAAAAAAATAAAAAAACAAAAAACAAAAAAAAAAACAGTCAGAGAGTGCAGACCTCTGCCGAGCAGCTCATTTCCACCCTTTTTATAGTCCGGCATTCATTTTATATCCAATGTAGACTTACTGATGAGCTAAGCATACCTTTAGCATTGGAAATAATTCATTTAGAGTTGAATATTTATTAAAAACACAGCCAACCTGTTCCAGTTCTTCTCCTCTGATGTTGCAGCAGTAAAACAAACATCATCCATACAAACTAGTGTCATGTCTGCAGACTGGAGATAATGACTGGATACGCTTAGCCTTGGTGTTATGTACACATTTGCAAAACAGTTATATTTATTTAGTGAAGGTTATTTTTAAATCTTACCAAATGACTGTACATGCAAAATCAAGTAAGATTCAAAATTTCTCTTAAAGAGTTTATTCTACTAAACGGATGACTCTTTGGAAAGTAGTTCTATAATGTTTACTAATAAATATAAATTTGTAAAGTTACTAAATACCACTAGTAAATTTACAAATTAAATATTGAATACTGATTCAGTAATTAAACATAGAGATGTGCCCTTCTGTTTCAGATTAAAGTCTGTAATTTGAAATAATCATATATCTATTGGATGTTATTTTTATTTTATTTTTTGTATTTTTTTTATTTATTTATTTATTTATTTTTTATTGATTTATTGTACTGAAAAATGTACTGTTGAGTGTCTTTTCTCCAAAGAACTGTTTCATCAGTTGTACAATGGATTGTATAATGGTTGTTGTATGTCATTGTAATATTATTGTATTTTTTTATGGACCCCAGGAAGAATAACAGCAGCATCTGCTGTGGCTAACGGGGATCCAAATAAATAAACAAACAAACTGTGTTGAGACTTTTGCTTAGTTTTTAAATAAAATGAAAATATAACATGCTGCTAAATTCCCCCATTTGATGTACGCCAAAAACGACAGCCGTACATTTCTCTATTTTACATATTACTCAACTTAGAACTGGATTTACCATAATATAATTATATTCTATACGAGGCGTAACCTAACTCTCCCATATTTCTTCATAGTTCGAATATGCAAGTTGCATTGCATATTAATAATGTGTAAAAATTGCGTCGTGCAATTTCTCGCAGTGGTCAAGAATCCTTTTAAAAATAACCATGACCTTCCACATCTATCCCCAAATTTAATGAATCGAATTTAAACTAAGATCCATTCTCAGAAAAATCTAAACAAAACAAATATCTACCCGGTAATTTCTGCATACAGTTGCTAACAGAACCTCATTGGTGGAGGCGCCTATCAGAAACAACTGTAATTCATCATCTGATCAACTTATGAAACTGTCTCAACAACATGCTGCAAATGAAGCCGATACATGAAATTATTTTACAAATGTAAACAAATTATTTCCCTAACAGCACACTGGAGGCCTCATCCACTGCTGTTTTCACACAACTTGTACAATAAAGTCATATCATATCCATATCATTCAGCAAAAATGTCTATTTTCATAATAAATTCTACTTTACATTCACACAAATATTAAACACATATATGTATTTAAAAAGCAATATCGAGTCGGGTCCCACGGCAGCAAAGTCTAAGATTGAGACATGTCAGAGTCTGTCGAGGTTTCCCAGCTGGAAGCTTCCCGCTAAGACTGGAAACCTATCGACATATTATCAATCCCTGCAGCCTTATACCCACACCCACATGCTGAAAGAATCAACTGATAATATCGCCTCTGCTCTGTCGCGGCACCTCGGTCGCTGACTCTGCAAATCTTTGACAGTCAGCTCTTTTGACAGTGCTGCTATGGAAATGAGGAAATCCGAAGAGAGAGTGAATTTGCATAGAAAATTGCCGTCCCTGTGGGAGTTACAGTGGATTGCGTGAACGGGAAGGGTTGGGAGGATGAAAACTGCAATGCGAGCAACAATCAGCACATTTGGTTTAATGCTGTGCTACGGTGTGTATGCATTTGGTCAGATCAGCATCAGCTGTTTACAGCAATGTTCGGGGTCAGCATTTTTATTTCATCAACTTTGTAAACATTATGCTTAACAAGTATATAAAATTATGATATTAATATTTCTTCAGTGGGTTTATAGATACTTTTTCTTCTTCGTTGACAGTAACAGTTTTATCAAAAGGCAAAACATATTAAGCGTCTAAAATGATTTGGGTGAAATTTCTGAGTTTTAATCATCTTTGAATCCAGATTTGACACATTTCTGTTCAGATATTAAGAGTTAAACCCTTTTAAACAAGAGGCTTGGTAATGAATTCAACTAAACTTCACAAATGTAGTTCTGTTTCATTTAATCAGAGTTTAAGTATTGTTCACCTATGATTTTATAGATGTTTAGAGCTACAGCTGCATTACTCTAAAGAGATATTTATATTCATCTGAAAGTTTTGGTCTGTTTTTATTCCTAAATTTTTTCTTTGTGCCATTTATTTCTCCGCAGTAACACGTAGCGATATTTACACATCTTAAAGAATCTCCTTTTAATAGGACTCCGAAAGTATCAAACTAAACCTTGTGGTTGCAGAGGTAAATCATTTTATCATTGGTATGCAGTTTTGAACCACATCCTAAAATATGTAAAGGCCTCTGAGGGATAGATACACCAGGAGTCGGCACTTTTCATTGGATTGTTGCTTTTCTTCTCAGATTCAGACTTTTTCTGCTCATGCTGACTGAAAGCTGCAACATTTGAAGACAATGTGGCGAGAGGTAGGTGGTGGGAATTTAAACGTTGAATAAAACAGTGAAAAATATTCTACTGCATAAAAATGTTAACAGAAGACAATCCATCATAAAGCAGTAATGTAACATTACGTCTTGATACAATACCATACAATTTGATGCGACACGATACGGTAAAATACGATTACTTTCGTAAGTAAGTAAATATTCTTTTAAATAGCACCTTTAAAATAAAACACAAAAACTCAAAACAACAGAAAAGAACATAAAAACAAATAAAACTAAGTAAAAACAAGTTGAAAAGATGCATTTTTAGCAGCTTTTTAAGCGGGATCACTGAACCCGCCAATCTCAGGCTGAGAGGAGATCCCCACAGGGAAATCTGACCTGGACTTTTACAGCTGATTTTATTGGTGACAAGAGAATAATCAGTTGCAGAGTTAGGATTTACGTGCACAGCAGCTGTTGTCATGGAAACAAGGTGGTTTGATGAAAAAAACTTTAGCTAACATGTTTGTCACTCAAAAGTTGTTATTTCCCTTTCGGCTTGTCCCTCTGAAGGCGTTGCCATGGCGAATGTTTGATGCCGGATGCCTTTCCTGACACAATCCTCTGCATTTATCTGGGATTGGGACCAGTCCAGTCCTCAGAGAACAATCCTGAACTGGTCGATCATGGACTCAAACCGCAGACCGTCAGGTTACAAGTCTAGCAGCTCTACCACCTGAGCCACTGCACCTGATGTTCCCCATCCAAAGTAAACGGAAATAATTAAGGAATTGCAAAATCTGTACACTCGACTTTCCAGACAAACACTGTGAAATGATGAATAAAACCACCACAGATTCTGCCAGATTCATGAACACATCATATGGTCAAAACCAGCTGGCGAGGACAAAGAGAAAGCCGCTTACTGGAACCCAACAAACCTTTCATTCACTGTTGCTACCTCCATTTTAAGAAGCCACTTTGGGAATCATCAGGAGAGCCGACGGCACGAAAATAGCCCCCGCTGTAAACGAACTAATGCAAATGCTGATAAATATTTCAGAACGCCATGCTTTCCTGGAACAACAAGCAAAAAGCAGGGATGGCAAACAGACCGGCGATCAGAGCCAACGAGTGTGCGATGAGGAGAGAGTAAAGTGCCATTCAAGCCTCCCCGTGGAGGGCCAGAGTTATCAGAGAACAAGGCTGAGCTGGAAGCCCTAAAAGGCTTTCATCGACAGGAAAATGTCAAATATTCACTCAAATGGTTCAAGAAGGCCGTCGACCATCAAAAGCTTGATATGATTCCACCTACAGCAGGGCTTCTGCATGATCCGCTGCAATGTGGACATTCTTGTGAGGAAGACTCAGCTTGGTAACGTATGACTGGGTACGTTGTGACGAACCAGAACCCATGACATGAAGACTTATTTCCACCTGATCTGAAAGCTGATCCATTTAGACCAAAAACAAAACAGAGAAACAATAATTGAGATGAGTTAAACTAGTTCTGGTCCTTTTTCTTTGGACTTTAACCCCCCATATTCAACTTCAAAATAAATTTGCTTTAACTTCATTTTCAATTTCTAGCAATTTCTATAAAATTTGCAGAACTTAACATGCTCGAGAGATTTCTACTGGCTTCTTTGGGGATGTAATACCAAGTTTTCAGGTTTTGACCGTTTCAATGTCGTCTTTATATAATAAACTATTATTTCCACCCTGTCTTAGAAAACATTTGTTCTTATAATTATTGTTCTAAAGAATTTCAAACATTTTTCCGTTGCTTCTTTATGTGTACGCAAACAAACCAACAGGACATAATCTCTGCATTAATACATGGATTTTTAATGCAACTAATCCAAAAATATCCCAGAAGAGATAAAAAAAAAAAAAAAGGAGTTAATTCTGCCTTTTACTTGAAGGTGCAACCCAAAAACTGATGATACTGCAGCTCAGTCAGTTCTGATGAAACACGACCAACATGTGGCCCAAAACATTTTCCTCATTTTTGTCTAGAAAAACCAAAAGAAACAAAGAAAAGCCGGCTGGAGCCATGCAACACAGCCACTGGGAAAACAATGCTTTTAATGGTTCTTCTTTAATCCTCCACAAAATTTAATAGCTGCATTCCCATTACAGTTTCTCAAAAAATAAAAGCAAATTTTAAAAAATTTCAATTTCGCACCATTGTGATCTTCAGCTGTTTATATTGAATAAGGTTTGGTGCATAAACTGTCATTTTTGTAGAGTATGATCACGTTTTATGAGAATTACAACCAATCGCATCAAATCCGACTTATTTATAAATCACTTTTCGTCCAACCAGCAACACAAGGGGCTTCACATAATAATAAACTATATCTGCATTTTAAGATAAAGTCTTCAGACAGAAAAGTATTGATTTAAAAACACACCACATAATAATCCCCTCCAATCACATGAATGCACATCCTTAGTTTCAGTCTGTCATTAATGCAGATATAAAATATCTAACAGAACTGAACAAACATCTGGCCCGACGACAATTTCCATTTCCACCAGCAGCAGGCCCACCCACCACCAAACAGGGCATCGCCATGGCAGCCGCCATGACATGGGCAAGTTAGGGTCCATAGTGTATTCCTATGGCGATGCTACGTAGAGTTGTTTCATGGGTTTCCATGGCTTTTTAAAGCTCTTCTCCCCCCTTTTCTTGTCTTATTCTATGTAAAATTCTGCATTTTGCATGTATGGTTATTAAGGATGATAGTTATATTTGCCTTCTTTCATAACTGTCCCCCTCTCAGTTCAGCAATACCACGCCATCTTCACACAAAAAGAAGTGGTCATGTGACTCCATCGGTCATGTCCAAATGCATTTCACTTTTACTATACACTGTACTTCTACATGGACATGTCTGAGAAACCACCTCATGATGGTGTAAAAACTTTTTTGCAAGATTGGTTTTCAAAATGTTGGTGTTTTCATGACATTTTCTTTCATATTTAGCTTTTGCGCAATTCTCGGGGTAATGAAAACGCAGGTAGTGATGTTCAGTTTACATGAGATATTTTTTTTATCTTAAATAAATAAAATAAATTAATTAAAATGAATAAAACACATTTATTTTATTATAAAGTTGTTATTTGTAATAAATAAAAATTATTTATTTTATTTATTTATTTTAAAATAAATGTACTAATCAATATTACAGATATTTTTATTTCCAAAATAAAGCTGAAAGACATCAAGATAATGAACCATATTACAACTGAAGTTAGCTCGACGCACCCAAAATAATTGTTAACGCTGCCAAATAAATCATTTGTAAGCATAAACAGTGACTGACGTGTGGCTAAAAAAGAAAAAGCAAAAACAAAATAAAAGTGGGATCGTCATGAAAAAGCAGCAACATAAGTGTGAAGCTGTTAGGAAGGAGAAGCAGCCAGACAGACAAGCTGAGCAAAGAACAAAGATCTGTTCTCCGTTGTGTAGCACAAGTGTTAAACAAAGCTACCTGTCAAGCTGCTGTCTGCAAGAAACCCAAAAAATGAAAACCCGTCAGATCTTCACAGCAAGACAATGAATACACACACACACACACACACACACACACACACATACACACAGCGAGATGTACTCACTAACTTTCCCTTCTTTTTCTCAAAGGCAGGTTAGACATAATAGAAAGACAGGCCTGCTGTATTAGTTCTTAAAAGCAGAAGAGATTTCAGCTGCTGCACACACACAGATGTGCAGATATACTGACACACTCTCACAGGCCTGGAAACACAGCCTGGAAGTTAGCTGATGTAATTGGACTGTAAGTCCCACACTGGAGCCCGTAGCCTGGCGAGGAAGCTTGCATCCGGCGATGGGCATTAATATTGAGCACAAAGCTGCAGGGCATGGCGCTCTTTTACTCACTGAAATTTGGATTTTTCCCTCTTCTCCATGCACAGATCAGACAATATTGACAGAGTGGAGTTGAGCTGGGAGTAGACCTGGAGAGATTTGTGCCTGGGGGAGCTGGATGTGCAGATTTCAAAGATAAAATCTAATTTTTACGCTATAATGTGATACAACTTACTGGGAGACAAAAAGCATGTTCATTTGTTCTGCTACATAAAAAGGAACATGCATGTCTGGTTACGTGTCTTGATTTAGCTTCGGAAGGGACACTTTTAACAACTTGAACAACTTTAGAGATATAAAAATATCACACTGAAATCCTAAAGAATACCAAGAAACACACCGTTTGGAAATCATCAGATACATGCCTGAACTTTTTCTTCACTTTTTAATCACTTAAACTGGTTTTTACATCATGTTAAAATAAAAAAAGTCCTTATTTCACTGGTGAAAGAAACATTTTTAGTTATTTTTCTATTTGGAGAAGCTAGCTCGTGATATTGTCTGTAAACTTTGTCATCATGCAACTTTTTCACACAGCCTGCTGTTTAAAAAGCAAACTAATAATCAGTAATACTGAGAAATCCCAATTTTAAATTAAATAGGCACAAAAACATTGTCTAGTTTGACAGATGATTAATCATTTAATTCTACTTCTCGGTTGATGGTCGGTGCCATGACTTGAAACGAAACTGACACAGTTTGGTTGGTAAAACTTTTCCTGCAAACTTCTTTGCATCTGAGCTCTTTCAGCCACCTTCATGCTGAAAAGTCTTCCAGTGATGGACATCTCATTTTATTTAAGTTAAATTCTTCTTACTTGTTAAATGTTTTTTTTTAATAATCACCACGGGCATGTCTTTACAACAGGTTCAATATAATTTAAGGTCTGTCTCCTGAAGCAACACTGTGGCTAATGTATGCATTTTTAAATTGCTTTTGGACAACGGTGGAGCTCTGACATAAAAAAAAAAACCTAAATAATGCAATCGATACTCTTTTTTTTTTTTTTTGTTTAAAGTCCTCTTTAATTTTGTTCTTTTTTGTGGGGCTTGTTGACATTAAGACTAAAACCTTTCGTCGTTTGCATGTGGTACGCTAACCGCTGCACTACGAGATGCAGCGTGATGTTTGGGTCTGCAGCCCTGCAGCCTCGCCAGAGGAAGCTCTTACTCTTTTCATGCTGCTGAGCAGAGAGAAGTCTGGCTGCATTCTAATGCTACATTTAGGTGCATCACGCTTGCTGGAGCTGTAATTAAAAAAACAACGAGCACACTGCGCTGAGATGCTTGGAATTCTTTTTTTACAATCCGTGCCGGGGAATACTGTTTGGGTCAATAGCTTTTTAATCAGAGCGTTTGCTGGAACCGTCTCAAAATGAGTGCAGAAGCCTTCGAGCCAGGCCTAAAATATCGTTCTGCAATGAGCTGCTGTGTGCTCTGGCTCTGCAAGTTTGTTAATTATGTTAGTTTAAAATGCGCCTGCAGTCAGGAAGAGGTGGCCATCCTCCTGAAACGATAAGGTTCTTCAGTCATTAATTAAATAAATCCTCTTCACTGTATAATAAACGCAGACAAAAGTTGAAGCCAAAGAGGAAAGAAAATGAGCTGGAAAAGTTTAAATGAGAGCAAAAGGAGACGTAGCGGACTGTGCAGATGCAAATACAGATCCAAGCTGCAAAAAACTCAACTTTATTTATAAAGCCCTTTAAAACAAGCAGAGTAGAAACAAAGTGCTGTACACAATCGGCCAAAATAAAAACAGAATAAAACCGTTCAAATGCAAATAAATAACATAATAAAACAACAGGTCATACAAGAAATATGGAATTAAAACGATAAAACAAAATGAATAAATAGTAAATAAAACCAATAATAAAAATCAACTAAAGCACCCTGACCGTAAACTGTCTTACGTTGGGTGAAAGGCCAAGGAATAAAAATGGGTTTTAAGATGAGTTTAAAAAATGGACGGTGAGGAGATTTGTCTAATGTGGACAAGCATGTCAGAGCTGCTGATCTGCAGCGAAGAAGAGTCTCTTTCTGCTTCTTTTGTCACTCTAAGGTGCTCACATGTATGTGTGTGAGTATATTAACAAGGCAAATAGCTTTCTTGCCTTATCTTCCTTGCAGAGGAGGAGATAAGGTCCGATGAGAGCAAGTCTGGGAGGCAGTCGGGCTCCTTCAAGCCAGATGACAGCAGAAAGAAACAAAGCACCCGACATGAACTCCGGGGAATATTTCAGGCTTTTCTAACAATAACCTGCAGCAGATCTGTCAGTCAGTAACCCCGGGGACACAACATGCTTGTACATATGTAGATTTTTAATCAGCATTAGTTTGTGGCAGTCTTTCAGTAAATACAGCTCACATGAACGCTATCACACACTTCAGGTGATTATACACCCCGTGCATAATGCTGCGGCTGTTTATAGGTAGAGCTTAACCTGATATTTTCCAGCGAAACAATGGCAGAAGACTATTTCGCATAAATGGTTCTGGGATTTAAAACAGGAAATACAGTACAGGCTTTGATCTTCTGAATTCTAATGTCCCCAGATGCTCTGAGCGAGAATTTTCCACCCAGTAATGTCTCCTGGGAATTATGCCTGCATTTAATAATTGTACATGAAGAAGACAGATTTTGGAGCTTTAGTCCCTTCAAATGCTTCCAACACATTTGGAGTGAGACTTGCTGTTGTTTCCTGGACTATAAGAGACGAGAAGCTGCGTGAAAATAAAAACTTTTGAGATTTAAAAAGTAGATTTACAAAAAAAACAATGAGAGTTTCTTTTATTTTTCCCGACCCAAGGCGAAGAAAAGACCAGGAGTCTCCTGGGATTCAATAAGAAACAGGAACTTTGCTATTAATGGTGCATTTAAAGTGCGTAGAAAATCGCAGCTCTGAATCTATCTGGAACCCTGTTAGACCGTTGTGTTGCATTACTGATGTTAAAGGAAAAAGAAGTTTGTTTGCTTCTCACTCCGTAAGCAGGAATGCTAATGCTGCGCTCATGCAATATTTATCACAGACACCAGACTGCTGCCTTCATTTAACTGCTGCAACATTAACGTTGGACAGTATTTTACAGGACGACTCTGCTTTAATCCTTTACAGCATTTTTTCTTTTTTCTTCTTCGGCAGCTGAAAAATATCCTATCCTGCTTTCGGAGGACTGGAGTTCTGTGATAACATGGTGACTGCTTAAAATGTTTTTGTGTGTTGTAACAACTGCGTTAGCTTCGGCAAAGCCGGTAAAGAAGATCCTGCTACAGTTGCAGGAAAGTAATACAGCAGCGGATGAAGCTCTATTCACTTTCTGAGGAGGTAAATTGGAGTTTTTTTTAAAGGCTCTGTTTGCACGAAGCTGATAATCACCTGCTGGGAACGTCGACATTGTCGGCGAACATCTGCTTCTTTTGTCTTTCTGATTGGTAAGGCATCATCGGACCTCGTCCGTGGTTCATTCAGCTTGCTGAATAGGTATTGTGAGATCCAAGTTTAGGCCACTGGGTGCAGTTTCTCCTCATTTTTCCTATTAGCTTCTTCTTATTGTCTTCCAAGAACAAGCCGGCCAAATGTTTCCAACGACACAACTAACACAACCGCTACATAGCAAACAAACTTCTACATGTAATGATTTAGTTTTAGTAAAAGGTCTTAAGAGAAAGTCCCATTTACCCGTCCTTTAGTTATCTGAATCAGGAGTTTAAGTTTAGTTTTTGTCAAAAAAATAAATTATAGTCGACTAAATCTAAAGGATAAATTTTAAGCCTTATTTTTATCTTGAGTTAATGAAACTAGCTTGCACCAAGGTGGAATGGCACCATTTATCTGGTTAATGGACTGTACTTGGACCCCCTCTGTTAAACCTGAATGTGCTTTGTTTGGGTCAAGCATTGGCACCGGATGAGAAGTTCTAACTGCATCATGTTGTCGAAGAGGTTTGTTCAGTTTAAATCAAGTTTGGTGTGAAGACAAACCAAACTAAATGAAGATGAAGATGATATTCTCTGTCAAATCAAACCCAGTCAACCTGGTGTGGATGTCCTCCATCTTTGACTGGATCTCTTTGCCACTCGTCATGACTTTCCACACATCTAAATTTTGTGTGATTTGATCTTTTCTGGTTCAGATTTTCTTCTCGACACATTTCTTCATAGTTTTTGGTCTTTTGTATGAGTTTCTGTTTAGCTAACGAGAGGTTTTCTTAGTTATTTATGAATTATCTATGAAGTTACCTATGTGGTATGTTCAATGTAATCAACCACGAGACAACACACCTGACTCAAATTACTGAGTCAGGTGTGTTGCTTCATTGGCTGTTGGGTCCATTTAACCCCTTAACCATTGGGGAACGATGCCCTGGATATTTTTATTTATTTTTTAATATAAAATTTTGTCTGTTAGACGTTTTATATTTCCATAGTACTGATGTGCCCCTGCCAATCCGTCAGTATCATTGAAATATAGTTTTAATGAAGGTATTAATGCTTTTTCTGATAACATAATAATATATATGAACTGTATCTGTTTATTATCCACAAAGGTTATGAGAGACGTCTCTTCAGGGACCTTAAAACACGCAAACAAAAGAATCAGTCATTGCAAAAGGCTGCAGGTGGGCCCCCACTGGGTCTGGTGTGTGGAAGCTGGGATACATTAGCCGCTTTCCCACAGTAGGAACCTTTTAAAGTTCCTATAACCATTTCAGGAATAAAGCTGTGTTTCTGTGCATTCGGACAGATCGGGACCAAGGACCGCAGCCCTCAGTTCCTATCACCATTTCAGTTCCTACTCAAAGGTAGGGTCTTTCCGGGGTTCCATATGAACACAGATATCTAACTTAGCTGGTTGACGTAGGTAGTAGCTACGCCCTCTCGCCGGTTGCCGCTACTTAACTGCTGCATCTTCAGCTCCCCCCTCATTTTTCAAAGCTTCTGTTGACGTTGAAGACCTGTAGGGCTGCGTCCCTCATGGGACTGAGCCGAATAGCCCTGCCTTCAGGAAGGAAAAGGTGAACTTTGTTGAGACAAAACTCTGTTTATTACAAATTAAAAGGTCTTTGCAGGATTTCTTGTACAAAGCGGCCTCACAGTTACTCATTTCATTGTATTAAATAATGTGTTGATGTTTGAAGAACTTGCCATGAGAAATCTTTGGTTTCAAATTGTATTACGACTGCTGGTATCAATACCTGCTTGTGTGTGTGTTCTTCCTTCCAGCTCCATGGGAAATGTTTGCCAGAGAGTCTTTCAAAGAAAGTCCCCTTGTTTGATTGAGCTACCACAGCAGCATTTCTTACTTTTGTCTGTGTGTGTGTGTGTGTGTGTGTGTGTGTGTTTAGAGGTTTAAATGATGCTCAGTATAAATGATTTACAGATACCAATAAGCCCTCCAGCTCAGTGTGTGTATATGAAAACAGGAGAAATGGGGAGTGAGGGGGAAATAAAGCACAGTGTGATGCAGCAATTACACAGTCTGTCAAAGCGCAGCGGGAGCGAAGGCTTGGTTTTTCTCCTGACCGAGAGGATGCGAGGAGTTGTTCGAAGGCTACAAAGTCAAGCCTGGCGATAGGCTGAATTACGTGCATGCTTTTAGGCAGACACACACACGGAGCGTTGATAAAGGCTTTGGTAATCCACAGGAAAGCGAGAAGATTCAGCCCATGTGTGACCCTGCAGACCAAACCAATTTTCCTCTTGTCAAGCAGCCCACTGCTGTGAGCAGCTCTGTGGGTTTTTGAAACCAAATAGACTGAAGAGTGTGTGCTAATAATGGAGTGTAGGAATGATGCCACAGGCTGGATCAAATGGAACATAACAAACGCTCCTAAACACAACCAATCTTAAGTGTCAGAGCTGATAATGCGTGTGTGTGTTGCCATGTATAAAAGCTCAACAACACTACAGCCTCAGGTCCACTCAGTAGGCTAATCCTATTACATCAGACTGTTAAAATAAGCAGTAACCTGTGGCTCAGGTACTGCAGCTTCTGCACCTTAGGCTCAGTCTGTGGCCTAATCACATGCTAATGTGCTCCGGGCAAGACACTGAATCCCAAATTGCATCCAACCACAGTTCAGTGCTTTGAATGAGCGCGTGCCAACAGGTTCATGAAAGATAAAATGTAAGGCACCTTGTAGAGTTTTAAAGAAGCCACATCAGCAGTGTCCTCATTACAATCTAAAACTATAAATTCCTCCTGCTCATCATTCAGCATCAAACACAACGTTGTATGCCAAGAGCAGTCTGCAGAAAAGATGGATGGAGAAAGGATTGCATGCCTTTGCCGGGAGAAGATGATGATCGTGGATCCAGGCCAGTACAAGGGCAGACTGGGGTCTTGCAAGACCTAAAGGGAGCAAAGTCTCTGCGGATACTTTGTCTTTCAAAATGTTGAACCCTGTCCCCTTGGCATAAGACTTTATTGCTGATGATAATGACATGGAGTTGCTGGTGAGAGATGGAAAGCATGAAAATATGGGTCAGGACGACTTGGTGCAGCAGCAAACATCAAACACTGTGATTCAGTTCAAGAAAACAGCAACGTTAACGTGCAAAATTACCTCAATATGGCTACAATGTTGATCAGAAAGAGAAATCTTTATTTGTAGTGCTTTCACTGATCCTCACAGTGTTATTCAGATTACCACGTTTACACGCATCACATGTTTAAATGGGATGAGTAAGAGATAATGCCCAAGCTGCAACTTCCGGTGATTAAAAGTGAAGCCTATGTGGAAGTGCATAAAACTGCAGTTCCCCCCTCATCCACTAGGGGCTGCAAAACAGAGCGAATCCCCATAGACTCCCATGTTAAAAAGACCAACTTCCCAGCAGAAATAAACATGTTTACAGCCTGGTTCAAAAATCCATTTTAGGTTTAATAGGTCAGGTTTACCTTCATGACAACTGTGGGGGGAGTGAATTTTTTTCTAACTCGCCCGTTTAAAAGTAATTTAATCTCGAAATTCTGCATATTTAGGGGCGTGTCCTTTTGATTGACCCGATCTCCTGCTTCAAGTCAGAAGAACGCAGAACAACCGCGGTTTTTAGCCAGTTAACAACGTAACTTAGCTTTAGCCCGCTTACCTTCGTTAGCTGGTTATCTCCTGTTATCTACGGGTTAGCTCGGTTAGCTCTTAGCTACAGAAAGCTTGGAGTTTGCGCGATGTCAATCATCCCCCATGATGCTCACAGCCCCCCTCTCAGTTCCACCTCTTTGCCCATATTTGTATTTTCTAGGCGAGACGACACGCAAGCCCCTGCCAAGATGGCGATGGTAGGAACCGCCCACCAAGCTTCAGTTCAGCTCTTCAGAAACGTACGGGTGACGTCACAGAGACTCCGACCATCTCTTTATATACAGTCTATGATAATACCCAATGAGGTGTCCATTATCAGAAATTAGTGGACATTACACATATAAATTTTGCTCCACTGAATATTTAATTATTTTAAATTCTCAAGCAAGGTTTTTCAATGACAGACCAATCATTTTTATTTTAGTTTGAACCTTTTTGATTTTTGCATGAGACCCCACTTGGTCTCATGCAAGTATACTGCACAAATACACTGCAACAATGGATGCAGTTTGAACAAGAGACAAGGAAGAGGACTCTTAACACCATCGCTATGTATTTAACTCTCAACAATCCAAATGCAGGAAGTGACTTTTTTTTGTAGTCCACTTCCTGTATTTGGTCCGCTTGAAATGGACTGGGACCTGCGTTTGTAGGCAGGCCAAATACAGAATCAGAATTTGTTTGGTGCATTCACATTTCCCTAAACAACGCTGACTTCCCCAGCAAACAGACTCGGATTTGAATCAAAAAGTCTGATGCGAATGTGCCCTGAAGGTAGAACCCCATGTTCTTAGTAGAGTTCGTCAGAGCAATATTCTGACGAGCCATTTTTTTCAAAGTGTTTTTTTTCCAAAACACTTTGGAAAAAAATGTTGTTTGGACCTCTGACACCCAGATGTCACTGGTGAAAAAATGTATAATGGGTAATTTAAGTGTGAATACTTTTATCCACGTAAACATGGCTGGTGTAAAGCAAGTTAGACTAAAGATACCACCACTCTGCTGATAGCATGAGCTAAGGATAGCAGAAACACCTAAACAACAACTAAAACAAAAAATAAACAATTCAGTAAAATTCAGTAGATTTTACACATTTTTATTACAACTGGACTTTCTACTGACTGCTAGTTGGCAAGCAAGAAACGTCTACTGGAACCGTTTCTGTATTCAAGATGGTTTCAAAAGCCGAGAATGGCATCCTAAGTATGTTTATACCTGCAACAATTCACAAAATATACAACATTTAGTGAAATTTCAGAAGTATTGAATGAATTAAGGAAAGGCAGGGAAGAAGAAAAGACTGTGCGAGATAAAATGTAACCTTGCTGTCAACCCTGTACTGGATTTTAACTGGTTTACATTCCTTTCACTCAGCTTTTAGGTCTGACTAGAAGACAGAGATTTATACACAGGGATGTAAATAATGTGTTTTTACATGTGGTTGTACTCGGTAAATAAAAAAAACTTAATTTCAGACTACCTGAAAATTAAAACAAGGTTTTAAATGTCTGTAATTTATTGCAGATGAGGTTTCATTTATAGAGGTAATCATTTATTGATGATGATGATGTTGATACTCTTCCAATCAAAGTAGTTTATTATAAATATTACGTCTGCTAACTTTATAATCTTATACTGCTTATATTACCTTCCCACTGCTGATTCATCTTTGAGACTTTATTTTATTGCCTGATTTTTTTTTTTTTTTAGCAAGCACAAAGTATAAAACCACAAGCGTTAAAGTGAAACATAAACATCCCAATTTATTCCCCCTTTTAATGAATGATCTCTTTTACAGCCTTTCGTAATCACCAATCTGGTGAATTACATCTGCAAGAGCTGCACAGTAACAAATAAAGGAACCAGTATGTGTTTTATGTTTGCAGTACTTTAGTCTGCGGAGGTAAATATCAGCATCAATGTGCTCGTCAATGGTCTTTAAGTTATAATACATCAACCAGTGTATTTACCAACATGCGAGTTAACAAAAAGCATCTTTTCTGACATTTTTATGGCTTATTTACTGCCTAAGTTCAGTTGTACCACATCAGGGCCTAAGTTTATTTTGATCCACTGTGACCCCGACAAGCAGTGGGCAGAACTTGATTCCTTTAATAACACTTGATTAGTACATTCATCACACATCTCTTTATGTTACTGATATGATCTCTGGCTCTGGTAATGGAAGCTAGACAATGTTATCACAGCCAACAAGATAGGCAGTGGAAATGGGAACATTACCTTTGTTGCTGCCTTATTAGACTCGCTGACAAAATGAAGACCTGAAGCCTCGTAGGCCTGCTGATGGCCTGATTATTTTCTCTCAATTAAAAATAGTCGTGACTCAGTAAGTAATGATGACACATGAAGCAACTGTTATACAAACAGAACCAAACCCAGAACAAATGACTGATTTTATTAATGGATCATTTAAAATCTACAGATTATTTGCTTTGCATCATTTGGAAAAGCTGCACTACCAAACTTTGGTGGATTTTCACACTCTGGTGGCCCAAACAAAAGCAAATTCAGCATTCGATTTGCAGCCTGTCTCTTCTCTGAGGTCTCTCCAGTCAACAACAGTCAGTCTAATGCTGACTTAATATCTTTCTTGTCCTCACTTACTGATTCAATGTCCTTCAATAATAATCACACTTTAATAATCACAACAATCTTTGTGTACATTGTAGTTTGATTTGGTTACAATTCAGATAACTATGTTGCGATTATATACAGTTACTGATCCATATTATTTTCCTGTGTGACAATTTGACAACTCCTACTTCCCGAGCGGAAACATGTAACATTGGGGAAATTTCAATTTCACCTTGAATTGTGCAAAACCTAAATATTGCAAGAAAAAATACTAACAGAAACACCTACAATTAGAAAAAACCCCATTAAATATTGCTGTATAATGAAGTATAACTAAGTATAACGTAAAAGTGTCATGGAAAACTTTATTTGTATTTACATGTCTCTGGACATAGATCAACACATTGGCCACAGATGCTTCAAAGATTTGTTATGCACTAAAACAACCCAACATTTAATAGAAAAAGATCAATTAGGTTGATAAAAATCATTCTATTGATATTTCTGCTTTTGTTGTTTTAATTTTCTGGCTGATCTTTAGACTTGCCAATTACAGCAAAATAGTGGCTTTTCTACATATATCCAATAAAATAACTCCTAATTTCAGATACCAATATAAACCAATACCAATATTTTTGGGCAAGTTGTACCAAACAAACGAAAGTATCTGGAAAACTATACATGTCATCTCTTATATTTTTTCATTTTGAGTTAGAGGAGATTTAGCTGAAGAGTTTGATATGAGCATGTTGTGTCAACACTGTCATGAAAACAGTAAAAACCGATAAATATAACTTCCAATATTGCATTTTAATCTCTGTATCTGTCAATCATATCAGTATGCAGATGATATTGGACACATACTCATAAAAAAAACCAAACTATCACTAGCCAGTGAGAACCAATTCATTACCATCAGACCTTCCTGCTCAAACCTCCTTCCATCTGATCGCTACTCGCTACTAAAACGGGATTAAGATAGATATCCAGGAAAAGTCATTCTCTATGGTCGGTAAATAGCCTTAACTTGAGGATGTGAGCATGAATGCAGGTGAATAAGTGAGAGGGGGGCTTTGACTTGAGCACAGCAGGAGCAAAGCAGATGTGACCAAAAGGGGAATCGGATGGAGAGTCGGTTTTCTTTCCTCTCAGTCCCTCAAGCGAAGACAATTTTCTCAGAGTGAAACGAATTTCCTGGGGACAGCAGATAGAAGCTGTTCATCAGTTCCACCCATCACACTGCATCACACCGCATGGGCATGTGTGTCTAAGATGTCAGTGATCAATGGTGCAGGCTGTCAAGCTGACCTGTGCAGCAGGAGGTCAGAGATGGGATTACACTGTGGGTGGCTTTGTGTCAACGAGCTAGTCTCTGCCAGCGAAAGGGCATGAACCTGTCAGTGCCATGTACTCAAAGTCTTAAAGGGCGCTTATATATATATATATATATATATATATATATATATATATATATATATATATATATATATATATATGTATATGTGTACAAATTTACAAAATGCGAATTACACGTGTTTGGTACATGTGAATCACATGTTTGGCACATGTGGTTTACTTGTGGTTCCATAAACCAACATGTGGTTCACATGTTAACTACATTTATCAATCACGGATTTAAGATGTGAACCATTTGCATTTTGAACCACATGAATTATATGTTTCTGGTACATGTGAATCACATTTTTGACAAACGGTATTCATGTGGTCCCATGTGATTCATATGTGGGTCACATGTTGTTGACTACATATATCAATCACCTTATTGAAACGACTGCATTTGGTTCCGATCCACAGACTAAATCCCTCATCACTAACTTGAGCTAATATTATTTAATATTAAATGGATCTCATATAATTTATTATTTAATAATAATTAGCCCAGAGCTAACAATAAATCCTGCATTATGATTCAAACTTCGATGTTCCTGCCGTGTGTGATACATTCAGATGGTTTAAAAGCATGCGGCATGTTTATTTTTGGTTGGACAACAAAAAGTAAATGGCTTTGCTGTGCACACAGCCACACACTGGGGATCCTGGCTTTTTGACATTTCAGATAAATTCAAGCTTGAGAAAAGTTTAGCTTGTCCTGAGAATGTTGTAGACCTGAGGCCGACACAGAACCGAGCCCTAAAAAAACAAGTCTGTTGGCTTCCTATGGGATTCTTGTTGCTGTTCAGTCGAACACTCAACCATTTGTAATCAAGCATCTTTGTTCATTAAACTTTCAGAATCCACTGAATCTAATTTTCTAGATATTTTAAACTACAACCCTGTCAGCCAATCATCAGACTGAAGAGATGGGGTCTTGTCCGTGGGACTGCTGCTGTCTGCACTCTGGGTTTTCATTTTCTAATTGATGATCTGGGAGAACGGTAATATTATAAGGATGGTGGTTGCTGGTTATCATTAAAAGCAGCGTTCAAATGTTGGCAGCTGAGAGGACATCTTGAGAAATCTCAGACAAGAGGATGATTTTAAGCTAAGATTATAGAGAAATACAGTTAATCTCAAAAGGCTTTAAATTCAGCTGAAAATAGCAGAAAGGCACAGATGTTGACGCATGAGTTGGCATGTTTGTCAGACAGCAATTAGTAACTCTGATTGGATCACAAAGGATGAGTGTGAAACTAAAGAAGCTTTTCGAATTGCAAAGTCTTTTCTGTGTACTTGCTAAAAGTTACCTTAATGGAGTCTAATAAATTAGCAGTAGGATTGGCCATGGCGTGTTGAGCTCTCCGGAGCCGGCCTGCCCAGCTCCTTCAGCCATCTGATCAATCACCAACAATAAAACCTTTCAGGAAATGAGTCAAGGCCTGGCAAGGGGATGCTAACGTTCAGCTAGCTTCTGTTGTTCACGGCGTGCAGCTTCACAAAGCAGCCGGGCCATGCCAAGCCCAATCAGTCAAACAGGGTTGTAGGGAGGGTGAAGAGGATGGAGAGGAAGCTGCTGCCTCTCCAGGATAATAGCAGTGCGTCACAAATGGCCATTTATTTATTTACCTTGTGTTTCATAAGACAAATAAATGAGGTTTCATTTTGTTTAATGAAAGAACACAAATGCCTGCTTTGTTTCTAATTTATTCTCTGTTGGTAAAAATCCATTAGCTGGATATCTTTGTCCTGGTTATTTACTGCTTTAAATGACCTCAGATTCAGTATAATGAGAAATAAGTCTTTACAACTACCAAAAAAGCTTTGGCTTCATTCAGAATGCATTTTTGTAAGGAAAATGTACATTTTACACGTTTTGCATGAATTAAAAACAATAATTTTGACCATGTTCCTTTTAATTATTCAACTTTTTCAAGATATTTTTCCACAACCAGTCTGGAGACAAAGGAGAAAGTCTCCAGTTAACTCCAGCTGGCATGTTGGAAAAGCTTTTGGAAAATTATTTCATTCAGCGAAACTTCTACGACCTTCTGCTGAGGAGTTACAGCCATGTTTCTGACTCTAAAATTAAGTTTACGAGTGTGTTTGCAAGACCAACTTTACATATATGGAAAGAAAACGTGTCTCAGTCCTGTTTTAGGTGTTTTAAGTCCAGCACACCAGATTGAGATTAACTGAGCAGTTTAAGTTCTTTACAAGCCAACGAATGATCATTTCTGTCAGTGGTCTTAAAGAGAGGAACGCTCTAAAACATCAACGAGAACCAGAATTAACAAGTCTGCTCATGACTTCAGACGACCCGAAACCTTTCTGTCGCTCTACTAGAGTGGATAAATCAATCATTAGGTGGGTTAACATATCTAAATATTTGTTTATTGATCTATTTGTGTAATGTTCGAGTACATGGTTGAAGGAATAACAGGAAGGACTTCACTAAAATTAATTATTCCACATTGAAATTATTCATCTTGGAGAACAATAATACCTGACGAAACTGCTGTAAAAGGTTTCAGAACAACTAAGAGGAATGCCTTTCCTTTTTAGTACATGCACAAGTCTTCATGCTGGCTATTTTCTAGTAGGATAAATAGTAAATACATAAATAATTATTCAAATCAATACAACCAGGTCTATTATTATTCTTTATTATTTTTAGGATGCTGCATAAAAACTCCGCCCTACAAATAGTTTTATATTGCACTTAATCAATTCAGATAGAGTAAAATATCTTCGTCTTGATGAAAGTTAAGAGAAATGTCAAAAACTGATGCTTTTAAAAGCGTTGATCTTTCCAAACTTTCAATTCTCTTAAGAGTTTTGTTCCCCGTATATTGATCATAATACCCAATAACATCAAGCTTTTAACTCTTACTGGACAGTGTTTAATCTTTATACAGCATCATATACTGTTGTGGTCAGTGTTTATTAGCTGTGGTTCTTATTGATAAACAGAAACACAACACCTGGGTGCACATTTTAATTTCCAATAAGGGCACTGCACTCTCGGCTCAAATAAATGGAGACAACTAATTTTTGTCCACAGAAACATTCCTGCTTTGACTGTAATGTCTCATATGACAACTCTGTCCCTAACGGCAAAAACTCCTGGAGGAAAAACAGTGCTGTGATTGATTGATTTACTGTCGGCCAAACAGCAAACTGATAAACTGGTCGAAACATTGTAATTTCATCTTTTCCTCATTTAATTGTTACAAGCTTTTCTAAAGGTCCAGTTATGCTCTCTTGCATCCGTAAATATGTACGTCCGTTTCAAACGTCACGGCCCTCATACGCCCATTGCGTTAGCATGGTTGTTAGCCAACACATCCACAGAGAGCAGAGATCTGACATCAGTTTTAGACATAAACTGTATATAAAATATTGGCAGAGCCTCCGTGATGTCACCTATAGCTTTCTAAAGAGCTGAATTGAAGCTCATTTGGCGCTTCCCACCGTCACCATCTTGGCAACATCACGCGTGTCGTCTCTCTTATACAAAAATGGGCGAAGAGGAAGAGCTGAGAGGGGGGCTGTGAGCGTCATGGTGGATGATTGACATTGAGCGAATTCCGATCTGCATGTAGCTAAGAACTAACCTAGCTAACCTCGCTAGCCAGGAGCAAACCAGCTAACAGAGGTAGGAGGGCTAAAGCTAAATCATGCTGTTAACTGGCTAAAAACTGTTGTTGCTTTACATTCCTTCTCTTTGAAGCTGGATATTGGGTTCCTGTCAATCAAAGGACAAGACAATATTATGCTAAATTTTGTGATGACATTACACACACACACACACACACACACACACACACACACACACACACACACACACACACACACAGTTGTCATGAAGGTCAACTTGACCTATTAAACCAAAAATGCATTTTTGTACCAGACTGTAAACATGTTTATTTCTGCTGTGAAGTTGGTCTTTTTAACATGGGAGTCTTTGGGGATTTGCTGTGGAGCCCCTAGTGGATGAGGGCGGAACTGCAGTATTTGGCACTTCCAAATTGGCTTCACTTGGTTTCAGACAACAGCAAACAATGTTGGAAGAAATTAAGAAAATGTAAATTCTCAGAATAAGACATTGGCAGTGGCGATTTGTACGACCATGAAGCACATCCAGTTTTTTCTCCTTTCTTTATTCAGTGGGTCAGACATCAGAGATACTGCTCCAACTGTACCACATGGTTTCTGACGACACTGCTCCATCAGGGAATGCATCTGCAAAGGCCACAAAAACGAACCAAACTACACATGTAAAGGATGCAGAAGATGGAAGAAATGGTCCATTTAGTCCTGTGGGGAGACCATAAATGGCCCTCACCAGTGGTTACTGGACTGAATATACTGTAACTACCAGAGCAACAGGGGTAAACACACCATGACTGGCAATGAGAAATGACTTAACAGGCTTGTTTCAGCAGGTGTGGCCATGTTTCTACACCCTTTGACAAACTGATGCAGTTTAGAAGCAGCTTTAGCTGAATGTCACTGGTGCTCAACTGTGATTACTCTTCTGACATCTCTACCTTTAAAGGTCAATACGACACCAGAGGAGAAAACTCTGCTTTAATCTGGGCTTTTCTGTCTGAAACAGCTGAAACAAATGGGGATTAGTCGATTGATATTCAAATGAAACTTTCTTTTTTCTGTGTGGATTTGGAAAGACAGCCTGCAGCTTTCAGTCTTTCCAAGCACTGCAAACTTTTCCCATCACTGGTTCTTCTCATTAATTCATTACTTCCAGACATCGACGCCCCTTGCAGGTGTCTCTTCATTTTCCCAACACAATATCTTCATTCATGCACTGCTTCCTCTTCCCGTTTACCTTTTCTGCTTGTGGAAACCGGTCTGCTTTTCTAGCTTTCATTCTCTTTGCAGTCCGTCCTTGGTCCGTCCTTCCCTCCTTGAAGCACTTAGCTTTGATTAGCAGAATGACTGGAAGCCTTTTATTTAGCTCCGCTCTCCATACATTCTTCACTTGCTTCCTACCATCCTTCACTTCTTCCTTTCTTCAACAGATGAGGTTGCACGCTGCGACCTGGATGCAGGCAGGGATGTTAAAAGCCTGCCAGTAGGGTGCTCACAGCCAGTACCAGCTGTACTTTTACTGATCAAATTTTCATCAAAGGGCCAGTTTTTCTGAGTCTGAGCCAGGCTACAACCAACAGGGACAGACTGCAAGTCGATCTCTTTTTATACCTTTTCTCTGACTCCTCATTCATCATCCTGCAAGGAAAAGGAATCCTTCCTTCTGGCTGAAATTTAGCCTGCAAGCCGGCACAATGTGATCTGATGCCGTTTTCCAGAGCTGCAAATAATACACCGCATGAAATGTCGCTAGTTTGGAAATGAGATGAAAGCAGTAATCTTCTCTTTAAAGTGACAACAGCAGAGTTTTTCACATGAGTTTAAGAGTCTGTTGAAAAGTAAACACACGCCGGCTGAACCTAAAATACACACAGCAAGTGCACTTCAAATATTCACAGTGCTCTTGAATTATTTCTGGAACTTGGTGTCCTCAGACAGTTTAGCATTTTAAGTGTTTATACACAAACTGGAAAGTTTAACGGCACAGAAATGCAACAAACTTTGGAGATTCGGAGCAAATGCCTGACTCTCCATGGCTGTTTTTGTGCTAGACTGAAATTACTCCAACTTTCATTCAATATGTTTTTGCAACTTATTCTGTTGTGATTTTATTTAATTTTCATTTCATTCTAACAGAGCTGGACCTTAGGCAGCTGAGAATAACCTTTGACAAGATCTAAGAATTGTCTTTTCCTCAGCTTCTTCAAATCTGCTTTAATACAAGCTGAATTTAGAAAAACACGATGCTAATACCCACCTTTGACCACCTTTAGTCACGAGCGTCCAAGAGTAACGTATGCAAGGGTCAACATAAACAATTTAGACAGGAAGAAGCTGCGTTTCTATTACATTTTTTTGCAAATTAAAAGCGATATTTATCAGTTTCGACAAACAACAATTGCAATTTGCAGGTGTTTCCACTGAACAGTATTTTGCACATGAGTATCGGTTCTCGTAGAATCTCATGTGCTTGACGAGTGTCACGAGGTTCTCTGTTGTTCCCCAATGATATGTCGTGATTTTGTTTGAGGTGGTTTATTCGTGTCCTGGGTAATCCGCCAGCATGCAGCACTATATACAGTGAAAATATTTACTAGGGTCGTGACAATATGCTTTTGTTCTGATTCGATTCCGATTTTTTTTGGGTGCCGATTCGATTTAAATTGCGATTCTCACAATTTTTCAATATTGCTGATTTTTGTAGATTAAAAACATAAGAACGTATAAAACTTTTTATCTGCTCGTCATTTTTCTTAATTTCAATTGGGAAAAAACAACACATTAGCTAGACCATCATTCTGCTGCTACAATGCTACATAAAAATTACCAAAATTTTAGAATGAATTGTTTTTATTTAAAAAAAAAAAAAAAAAGAAAGATTTTTTAACAAACAAAAAAAAAAAAAAAAGATTTTAAAATTGTGAAGTAAAAAAATCCCAATTTTCGATTTGTCAATTCAATTTTCCCACCCCCCTCTATATTTACAATGTGTACATTTCATACACTGTACGCTCGCCAGCTCAGTCGTACTCCAATTCTCTCTGTTAAACTCTCATTACTCCACAACTCCCACCAACTGTACCCTACTCCACCCCGTTCTACACTGAGCGTCTGAAGAAGGTAAAGCCCCGCCCCAACAGGAACTTCCCCAATTACCACCTTTTAACTGGAATTCCTTACTTCCTCATGATCCCCCACAACAACAATCAAATGCTCCACACATTACACACATTTCAACACCCTGATTGTAAACATGTTATATACAACAATAAAAATAACACTTGGCGTTCAGTGCGTCCCGTGCTGGTGACGTCACTGCTGCACTGTGACACAGTCTGGCCATTTAAACCTCATAAACCCCTTGATACCCTTTCCCATTCATCCCCAGCGGACATGGCAGACACCCTGTAAGATTCCCTCCAGTTATCTGTTACCAGCGCAACCGCTAGGTGTGCACTTCTTAACGGTTATGTTGCTGACAGGTGAAATGTCCAGAATGTGAGGCTACGTGGGACTGCAGATGTAGTGCTGGGGATACAACCGTCTGTAACAGCAGTCAGGTAGGTGGGTGTGGCAAGGTCGCCTTGTCACGATGAGATTTTACAAGAATTGCCGCTTATGCAAGGAGCCACGCAGCGTTATTTTGGGGTTTTCTACTTACTGTGGAGAATTTCACATGGCTTTTCAAATCTTTTCTCCCTCATTTTCTTTTCTAAAACTCTGACGTTGCTGTTTGTTCCGTAACATGCCATTTTTTTACATATATGAACTGGTCAGGACCTCCCACATCACGTCAGGGAACATGTTAATGGAAAAAGTGTTTCCATTACACTTTTGCAATATGTTTCTCTACTGTTGGTTTCCTTATATAGGCTATTATGAATTCATTATGGTTTTTTTTCCTGTCTGTAAAGTGTCTTGAGATGACATTGCCATGATTTGACACAATATAAATAAATCTGAATTGAATTGAAACGTCTGAAAAACCACCTCATGGTAGCGTAAAAACCTTTAAGCAATTTTTATGACATTTTTTAAAATGTAGGCAATGTAATGTTTCCATTAGCATTTTTTTTGTTGTGATATTTGGTTTTTGAGCAATTCTGGGTGTCATAGTTTGACTTTTTTTTTACTAAGCTAAGCTGGAATTACATCTTTACTGACTCCTGAGATTGTCATAATTTCTCAAGAAATAATAATGTGATCAAAATTTGGTGTGTTAAAGTATTTAAGACTCCACCGGTAAAAACTTGGTTCATTTCTTTCCACCTGGAATGAATGTGCTACTCAGAGCAGAGCACATTGATGTAGCTGTACCCCTTCAGCACCATCCAGCATCCTTTCATCCACATGACGACTTTCATTTAGTTCCAGTACAACAGCAACAGTTAGTCATCTTCTCCATCAAAAGCCCCTCGGTCCTCCAAGGCTACCCATCAACCATTTATCTACCTCCCCCATCCCCCGGGGGACCCTGACGGAGGGAGACCTCTCACAGCTGCCATGAAATACAGACGGCTGTGAACGTCGTAAAAAGTAATGGAGCTGAGAGGCTGCTGAGAAAAGGCGAGTAAGGGCGCCGCCTTCGCCATTTCACACCTGATAAGAGGATAATCAGCTCAGATAGTCTTAAAGCTGCTGTTTTCCATGTGACAGATTTTCTCATGATGAAGAAGCTCCACTCTGACATTCAGCTTCATGCTTTTGTTACTTTGCTTCGACATGAAAAATAACAAGCAGTTTTTCACTCCATCGACAGCTCCTGGCTTTTTCTTTCATTATTTATCTATTTTTTTTTAATGATTTGAGCCAATAATCTTTCAGCTTTTTTGAATTTTCAGAGCAAAAACAGTAAAAATGTTTGTTCATTTTTCAGCTTTTTGGTAATACAATTTTATCCTCTTTACTTGATGCCTCAGATGTTTATTTGAAAGTCAAAATGTCTTCTTTTTAAAAGTTTAAGATCATTCAAATTCAAGTTGAAGTAATTCTATATGGGAAATATTCCAGCGTTTCTATTATTAAATGGGATTTAAGTTGCCTAAATACCAATTAGGATTAACTGGTTGTAATGTATTGCGACATCAACATGAGTAAAATCCATGTTGTCCAGTAAGTCCAGTATGTAGAGAAGAATGGAGTTCATAGAAAGTGGGTGCATGCAGTCAAGGTACCCAGTCTTGGATTTGTACCTGGTCTGGTGTAGCTACTGTCTCCGTCAATGACGGAGACAGTAGCTACACCAGTAGCTACACCAGCTACACCAGAGACGGTTGCTCTGCCAGTTGAGGAAAACAACACCATCACCGGACATCTTTACCATCCTTTCATCAGTGATTCCTCATGTTCCGTTTTTAAATGGTGCAAAATGTTGCTTACCCCCTTTTCATCCTCACTAAACTGGCTCTCTGTCCATTTTCAGGATAATTTAAAGATTCTTTTGTTTTTACATCTTTAAGGCAACCTTCCAAGCAGCTGCACTTCCCAGTCGCTCAGGTCAGCTGACCAGCTTCTCCTGATTTGTAGCTGACGCTCGGAGGAACAGGGTTTCTGCAGTTGGGCCTCCCAAATTGAGGAATTTGCTGCCATTCCATATCATAAAGGTTCATTGTTCTGCTGCTTTGTAGCTTTGCTTTAAACCCAGTTTGATTTTCTTGTTGTCGTGTTTTAACCAGAGACTTTATGTAAAAAGATGGGCGGAGCCTCTGTGACGTCACCCGTAGGTTTCTGAAGAGCTGAATTGAAGCTCAGTGGGCGGTTCCTACCATCACCATCTTGGCAGCGTCATGTGTGTCGTCTCGTGTGGAAAATACAAATATGGGCAAAGAGGTGGAGCTGAGAGGGGGGCTGTGAGGGTCATGGTGGATGATTGACATCGAGCGAACTCCGAGCTGCATGTAGCTAAGAGCTAACCTAGCTAACCCGGAGATAACAGGAGCTAACCAGCTAACGGGGGTAAGCCGGCTAAAGCTAAGTCACATTGGTAAACAGCTAAAAACCGCGGTTGTTCTACGTTCTTCTGACTTGAAGCGGGAGATCGGGTGCCTGTCAATCAAAAGGACACGCCCCTAAATATGCCGAATTTAGAGATTAAATTACTTTTAAACGGGCGAGTTAGAAAAAAATTCACTCTCCCCACAGTTGTCATGAAGGTAAACCTGACCTATTAAACCTAAATTGGATTTTTTAACCAGGGTGTAAACATGTTTATTTCTGCTGTGAAGTTGGTCTTTTTAACATGGGAGTCTATGGGGATTTGCTCTGTTTTGGAGCCCCTAGTGGATGAAGGTGGAACTACAGTTTTATGCTCTTCTGCATAGGCTTCACTTTTAACCGCAGGAGGCTCCGTCCAATCTTTCATATACGGTCTCTGGGTTAGAGTTAGGGTTTGGGTTAATCCAATCAAAATGTTGAGGGGAATGTCCAACCCCACCTAATATCCAGCCCTGCCTCATTCCCCATGCTACAGCCAAGACCCTCTCTCCAAATCAGCTGTTTAACAAGCGGATAGAGGTTGGGATTAAACTAGAAAGGGATCTCTACCTGTGTCCTGAAGCTAACAGGATGTGGTTAGAGTTCAGTGGGTGTGACGTGTCTGTGGAGATGTGTGCAGCTTTTCTCAGGGCTCTGGTATCGTAAAGGTCCGTGCATCGCATGTCCTGTTCTTTGCTGTGACCCGCGTCTGAAAACTGCCTCTTAGGGTTAAATAAAGTTTTCTGCACCTGAGCTATAAGTGTATGTGTTTGTGATGAGAAGTAGTAGAAGACAAAACAAAATACACACATATATACATATATGTGTGTATTATATATAGTTATAAAAGGGTTGAGAATCTGCAGAAACCTGCTGTGAAGTTGGTCTTTTTAACATGGGAGTCTATGGGGATTTGCTCTGTTTTGCAGCCCCTAGTGGATGAAGGAGGAACTGCAGTTTTATGCACTTCCGCATAGGCTTCACTTTTCACAGCCGAAGGTTACCGCTTGATTTTAACTTAAAAGTATTTTATTCCTATGTTCAGCACTTTGGTGAAATAAAGTTGGCTTGGCTCATCATGATATTGGAACGATGGAAAGCTAGCTTCATCTGTATGATGTGCTTTATTGTCCAGTGTTGCTGTAAGCGTAAACACCAGCAGAGACGGCTGTTAACCTTCCCACAGCGTGGTTGGGAAACACGAGGAGGACAATTCCTCGGGGTTAACCCTGCATAGGAAAAGGTCTGAAGAGCTGTAACATTTATTGCTGAATCCTTTAGTAAAAACTGTTTACAGCTAAACAGGCAGTTTCTTCCAGCCTACCCCTTCTGCTCCGGTCACACGCCCCTCATTCACTCAGACAAGCCCTCTCCAGATAACAAATATAGTTTGAATCATGTTAGTACAGCAACTTTTAACCCCGGACAAATAAGAGAAGATGTTCTTGTAATGTTCACTGAACTTGGAAATGGGTTTCACGTCTCTGTCTGCCTGCAGGCATCCTCTCCCCGCTAACAGACGCCTCACACCACTGCTTCATCCAGAGTCGGGATGGAGATGTAGGTTGTGTGTGTATGGGGAGAAAAGTGTGTAAAATGTGTGTGTTGACAAACAGCTTAAGCGTCGCCAAAAACGAGGTCATTCAATGTAAAATGAAGGTGAACTCCGAAGAGCCTCGTTTTTAGCAGGTTTTCAGGTGTTTCGCTTGAATGATGTACAGTCTTATAGAGACGTCGAATCAATTTAAAGAAGAGGTTAACTCTGCTAGTAAGACAAGGAAGATGCTGGCACTGGAGGCCAAGATGATGCAACCTGATACACCAAGCAGATATAAAACACAAGCATAAACCCTAGAATATGCAACCATGTGGAAACGTGTCACATTCATGTGTCTGTAATCAGACTTTTCAGGACATTTTTCATCCTCTGCAGCATTTTAACTCCCTTCACTTGCTCTCTAAAGCATATTTTAAGCAAAGACATTCCTGTAAATGTTCTTAATATTCACTTTAACACACCAACAAACACCACGGTAAACAGCCTCCTATAAAAACAACATCTGAGGAAGAGGTTTGATGGAACTGGATGGAAGAGCCCCTGAATATCAAATATCTGCAACATGTATAACACTTAATACATTTAGCACAAGCACTTCCTCCTCATCCTGTGCTCTGTATTATCTCTTCATTTAATCAGCAAACAGGAAGCAAACTTCCAGTCGGAGCCTAAAACGAGCCGGAAGCTCCTTACCTCCTTTCCAGACAGGTAGTAGGCAGACAGCAGGCCTCCGACGAACCGGATGTTCACCTCAAACACCGACACTTCTGCATTCTGCAGTGGAGAAGAAAGAAAAACAGATTTGAGACGATAAACAAGTGAAAGTCAAATTTCTCCTCTCACCAGCAAAGTGGAAAACTCTACAGCGAGGCTTTCACTAGGCCTGAGGGAGGATTAGGCCGAAGCTGACTTGTCTCAGCCTAGACGGATATGTTTGAACCGATGAGGCTGATGGGGGAATACATTTAAATGCCAGTTGACCAGCGCCACTCTGTAGGAGGTAACAAAAAGTAAAGAGGAGGATCATTTCTGCAGCAGCGCTTTTTTTCCCCTATACTTTGATGTTTTTTATATGGATGCATCATTCCAGGTCAGTTTCACCCTGTTTTATGTGTACATTTATAAACACCACAAAAGAATTTCATAATTGATGTCATTTCCAGCCGAGCGAGTGGCTCGGTGAGACGACTGTTCCATTATTTATGTCCAGACTGAAACGTCTCTCGGGCTTTCGGGCTGTCTGCCATGAAACCTTGTTAACCCAACATGACGCCTTCTGAGATCCACCAACTTTACAGCTAATGAGCCACTTATGTGGTTCAGCAGTAAACTCTCTAACTGATGGATGGACGGATTCTCCTGTGCAGACACGTGTCTCCTAAAATCATACAACGCCACGTCAAAGTCTAAAGCATGAGATTTAATTCATAGCCCTGCAGAGATGAAGATTACAGAGCGACAAGTACGGCTTTGGAGGCCGAAATTATATTCACATGGACATAAAATTTAAGATATGCAACGTCATGATTCAAAGTGATTGTTTTGATAATCGATGAGTCACCAGTGGTTTTGAGAGTTAGTCGACTAATGGGATCATAAGTAAACTGTAGCTGAACAGGGTCTCATGTCTGTAATGTTTGACATCACCTCAGTCGGGACAATAGACTGTAAATAAAAGATAGACGGAGCCTCTACATTTCTGAAGAGCTGGACTGAAGCTCATTGGGCGGTTCCATATGATGGCAGCGTCATGCTTGCCGTCTCTCCTGGAATGCACACAAATGGGCAAAGAGGTTGAGGGGGGCTGTGAGCATGGGGGTGGATGACTGATGTCTATTAAACACCTATCTGCCTGTAGCTAAGAGCTAACCAGCTAACGAAGACGGGCGGGCTAAAGCTAAATCACCTTGCAAACCGGCGGTTCTACACTCTGCCTTCTTGCAGCTGTATGCCAGGTAGCTGTCAATCAAAAGGACGCGCTGTTAACTACACAGAATTTTTAGATAAAATATTATAACAAATGAGTTAGAAAAAACCTAACCTGACCTATTAAGCCTAAAATGTTCTTTTGAACCAGACTGTAAACATGTTTATTTCTGCTGTGAATTTGGTCTTTTTAACATGGGAGTCTATGGAGATTTGCTCTGTGTTGGAGCCCCTAGTGGATGAAGGGGGAACTGCAATTTCTGTAACTTCCTGCATAGTCTTCACTTTTAACCACCAATGGTTGCCACATAAAACCACAGGAAATGGCTGCTAAACCGTTCCAGAAACACGTGACGTGTGTGCTAACGTTAAAGAACTCAGCATCACTCCTGTTAACGATCCAGCTGTCGATGCAACGACGTCGCTCACTGTTGATGTTAATGTTAGCCGCTAACAAGCCAATTAGCTTAGCGAGACAACCGTCCCTGCTTTTCAAACATCCCCACATCACATGCTTCTTGCTGAACCTGGATCGCCGTCTGTGTCCCAGACAGAAAGACAGATAAGGCAGAAGAAGTTCTGAGAAAAAAAACACGTTTCTAAAGCTAAGTTGTAACTATAATAGTTGCCATAATTGTGACTAATCAACTAATGTCAGCAGCCTTAGTTACAAATCTTTATATGGAGCTCATGTCAGATGCGTTAACAATGGCTGTATCCTCTCCTGTTCATGTTGGTTAGTTGCACTCTTCATCTGTTTTTGTGCCATTTTAAATATTAATGTCTTCATATTACACATGCTACTAATAAAACAGTGATGCATTTTCTATTCATTCACCGTGCAGCCCTCTAAGCACACATTAGCAAATTCATTAATAATCAAGCGTAACAAAAAAATGTGACCAACATATTTTTTACTACAAGCTATATGTTTACCCTGGAAGCACCAACAGGCTCCCATTTGTTTCACTTATTGCTCCTTTAGTTGCAGCCCTGCAGGTGAGTACGCCTCCCAATTCCTTCTTTTTGTTTTACCACCTCATTTTGGAGGCGTCAGATGCTCCTTTCCTTCTGTCCAGAGGAAGTGGAAGGGAGCATTGCGAAGGCTGCATGACTATTGTGTGATCACCGTATCCATCCCTGCAAAATAAAGGGTCAGGGTGAAGGAACTGGAGCTGGGCTGACCTTCCTTTTGTTGTTTTTTTTACCTGCTTTCATCAAACTTATCTAGCGGTGTTCATGTCCCAATTAAATGTAGAAAAAAACTGTCATTTCTAGTTTACAGAGCAATTATACCTAAAAGAACAAACACTGCCCTGCATGACACAGATAAGCCTCATCTCAAAATCCAATGCTTCTATTTCTAGACAGAAATAATGGCAAAAATAATAATAAAAAATCCTGACTTTGTCTAAGTAGCAGAACAATGGAGCCTTATCCGTTTCTTGCCCATCAAATCTTAATGAAGAGATTCCTGAGTCAGATGAAGTTTTGTGTGAGTGACAGCTCTCATAAGTCACTGCTGTCAAGCAGAGATAGGACAATACACTGTTGGGTGGGAAAAACAAATGATGTCCCGGGCTAAATGTGTCCTGTCACTCTCCTCAAAGTCTGGATGACTGATCGAGTAGGTCGATTGTCATGTTAATTCATCCTGATTAAGATGGAATTATTTCCTCTGCAGCACTTTTCCTTCTAAGTCCTTCTGACTTTCTAACAAAGTCATGATAATTGTTTTTTTTATTATTATTATGAATTATGCTTAACCCTTTAAAGCCCAACTTAAGAAAAACTGGAGAGAGAACACAAAGTTTTTTTCCACTTTAAAGACGCATTTACATAACTTTTCTGCACTCCAGACTTGTTTGATGGCACAGTGACATCTATTATGTGCATTTCTAGAACCGCTGCAACCTAGCAGCGTCCTGAAGCTGGGAAACCAACACTTTAAAACTTTTACATCCTTGACGCGACGTGACGTTGCAGCAGAGTTTTGCTTCATGGTATAATCAGGAACTGGCTGTTTTAAACACGCAGCGTCTCTGATTCAGCAAAGAAAAGGTTAAAAGAGAGAAAGAAACAAAACAAGAGTTATCATAAGATTGTCTTTGCTGGCTGGAGAGAGCTACCAGGTCAGGTAGGACGCTGAATTAGCCATTGATATGGGGCGCATGACGGTAAGGCTGGACTATATGACCAAAGTCCTAAAGTGGTTCATTTTCTATCCCCATAATGATAAACATAACGATAAAAATCTGTTTGTGTAATGTTGTGTCAGTCATCCGTTATGTATCAGATGTTCTTGGCAACAGCAGCAGGGATCTCCTTCCATCTGGGGGAACTCTGGCCGTATGATGTTCCACAGGTAAATACCTGCTGCAGCGTTTACATCTGGAGTTTATTATGAGCTTTCGCCTCCGCTTGACGCTGCTTTTGCTCGTTGACTCTATTCTTTATTCTGTATTATTTATCCTGATTCCTGCGCAGGTGATAAAATGAGTTAGTTGTGTCGGAGTCCGTTGTTGGGACTGTGAGCTAGTCTGTTGTCGGTTCCACGTCTGTCTTTTTATATCCAAACTGCATCCATGTGACAGAAATTTCCTCTTTTAAAAACAAGCTCTTCAGGTTGGGTTGGCTGGTCATCTTTTAGTGAATTATCCTGCTCTGAAACACGTCTGCTACCAACTTCCTCCATGTTATATATGTATATATATATATATATATATATATATATATATATATATATATATATGTATATGTGTGTATATATATATGTATATGTGTGTATATATATATATATATGTATATATATATATATATATGTATATATATATATATTGCATGCCGTAAAGCATGCCGTAAATCTTGACAGAAAATACTGAAGTAAAGCATCTTATCATGGCGTAAATGATAGAACCTTATATGAAACAATTGACATTTTCTATCGTCCAAAGGATATATCATCATTAGGGCTGTGACGATATGCTTTTGTCCCGATTCGATTCAGATTTTTTGTTTGCCGATTCAATTTAAATTGCGATTCTCACAATTCTTTGATATTGCTGATTTTTGTAGATTAAAAACCAAAAAATTATGGATAAAACTTTTTTTTTTTTTTTGCTCATCATTTTCCTTGATTTCAATGAGGAAAAAACAACACGGTAGCCAGATCATCATTCTGCTGCTATAACGCCCAAGAAGACACGTAAAAAGATCAATTAAAAGAATGAAAATGACAAAAATTTTATAATGGATTATTTTTAAAATTGTGAAGCAAAAAAATCCCGATTTTCGATTTGATTTTCCCACCCCTAATCATCATATTGCCAAGTCCCACGTTACGGTCAAACTTGTTGAAGTGTAATCTTCTGATTCGTGGTGTCTCGGCAGAAGATAAGTACCAGAATGTGTTCAACAGGATTTCGAGCTGAAAAAGTAAAATGTCTGAAACTATCAAATATGATACGTTCGGCTTTATAGGGTTATTGTTGTTTCTCTTTTGGCATGTCCCTCTGATTGGGTCGCCACAGCGAATCGTTGCACATGAATTGGCACATGTTTTTACACCTGAAGCAATGCTCTGCATTTATCCAGGCTTAGTTCTGGCCTTCAGAGAACAATGGTGTCCCCCTCAGACCATCAGGTCACAAGACAAGCGCCTCTACCACCTGAGTCACTTCCACTACAGCTTTATTGGGTTATTATTGATTTAAATGGAACCAGTTCAGAGTAGCATGCTGGAAATCAAGCCATGAGAGACTCTGCAGCACCGTGTGTGTGTGTGTGTGTGTGATGGCTTCCAGAAGCCATCTCTGTGTAACTGCTGGACAACGACCCCATGAGTCAGCACTTGCGTGACGTTATCTCGCTCCTGCAAAAGCTGGCAGGCAACTCTCCTGATGTTGCAACATTCAGGCCTTCACAGAGCGTGCAGGAATCTCACTAAACGCGGCCTTTCCCACTTAAAGACTGCAGCAAGATGAGCCGATGAGATAACGTTCCACCTGAAACGCCTCACATCAAAGTGAATACTGATCTGCTGCACCATGGCGTGAGCGGATAGTTGGGGGAATGTCGCCATGTGGCTGCTCCTGTAACGCGGAGCCTTCATCCAGGCTTGTCTCATCACAAGGACTGCCATCACTGTGTGCAGCTTTCAGAGCATTTTGACAGGTGGGGGGGTGTTAAAAGAGTTGCTCTGCTGGGTCAGAGAGAATAAAAAGCTATTATTTGCAGGGTTGCATGCAGTGGGAGTGTGACATTGTCGAGTTTGAGGCGTCCAGATATCTGAGCATGACTCTCACCGTGTTTCTTATTTTCTAATGAAACCAACAGGATATACTAGAAGCACATCGTGCAGGTTTCCCTACGAAGAGCACCGAAAAGAAATTTCTGCCAGATGGAGGGGCAGTTTGCTGTCAGCCCGGCAGCTTCTTGACAGAATTACTGCATCCATATCTGTAGTTGCTGGTGTGCAAGTTTGCATTGCAGCTGTTAGAAACATTAAAATAAACTCCTGTTGGTTACGTGTCGTGGGATTTCACCTGCTTTAAGGGTCACTCCATCATTTACTTCACTCCTAAAATCCAATATGATTCCGTCAATGTGACATATAGTCATCAGCGATGGACTGGCGAGCTGTCCAGGGTGTACCCTGCCTTTTGTCCAAAGACTGCTGGGATAGGCTCCAGCTTCCCCGCAACCCTTAATCGGACTAAGTGGTTAGGAAAATGAATGAATGAATGACATATAGTCATTTTTATCATGAAACAGCTCTCTCCATCTGGCTCGGCAGCGCCTTCTTTCTTGTTCGTCCCATCCTCCATTGTCATCGCAAGTCCTGGAGCCTGTCCCAGCTGTTATCGGGCCAGAGGCAGGGTACACCATGGACGTCGCCGGGCCCACTCAGAGATCACTCACACTCTTAGGGGCAATTTAGCAACATCCAATTAACCTAACAAGCATGTTTTTGGACTGGATTGTGGGAGACAGCTGGAGTACTTGGAGAGAACAAGCGAGCCGCTCTAACAAAGGTCCCGGCTGACGCTGGAAGCAGGAACCTTCAGGCTCACCGCCACTGCAGGGATGTTCAGGCCGACATGTCAGAGCCAAAAGGCTTTTCTCAGGCGCCGTCTGACAGCAGCAAACTGAAGTAGCTCTGACTTGCTATCTTGATTTTTTTCAAAAACAAACTTTTGCTCTCTTCAGAGGATTTCATGGCGGTTCGGACGGTGTGCTGCACGGGAGAATTTACTGCATATTTCTGGTTCTCTCAAGACTTACTATGATGAGATAAACTTGTTTAAACAACAGAGTGTGTTCCGTGAGAGGCTTCTTCAGGTCCGCTGTAAGACAGCTGTAAGATACAGAAGATAATTCCTGCCAGCAGATGTCAGCCTCCAGAACAAGACCTCCTCTAATTAACAATTATCTACTACAATATTGAATTTCCCTTTGCGGGTTAATAAAGTGTTGTTTCATTTTATTTCATTTCCTTTCGTTTCATCTCAAGAAGAAGGAATCAGAGTTTAGTTGTGATGAGCACCAGAACCAGCAGGAGTCAGAGGAGAACAGACGGCAGATCCATGTCATATTTATCTTTTGATTGGAAAACATTGTGTCTGCAAAGTAACTCGGTACCCTGGAACGTGAGAATGCCGATAGCGCCGCTGGTAAAAGTTGCTTTAACAATCACTGGACACAAAAGTCAGATATGACTAAAATATATCTAGAGGCCTCCAAAAATATCTAACTCACATGAAGTTTCACCACCAGGTACACCATTTATGGCTGGAAAACGTAAAAGTCATCATTTTCCCTGGGAAACTCAACTGTCGACAACATTGTCCACATCTTTTGTCTCCAGTGTGGCATCCTGGCCTCCCAGCTTTTGTTTTGTTTAGAGCAGTGGTTCCCAAACTGGGGGTCGGGTCAGAGTTATCACAGGGGGGGGCGCGGCAAGGCTAAATAAAACTTTGGGAGTTTTTACACTGGATGAACTTGTAAAAGTACTCATCGGAAATGATTATAATGTGTGATGATGGAGCATATCTGTCCCTGCTTGACCAGTAATAACCAGTGGTGGTAATAATGAGACCACAGTCTTTTGAATGTACCAAAATGTTATCTAATATCATGAAGTATGAAGCCAAACAAGTTCCACCACTTGGGGACTTTTCATCCTGAAAAAAAAGAAAATCCGGTTAAAGCAGGTTACTTTCGAAATAAACTATCCAGCTATCATATATAGCAGAGTTGTTTTACTAAAGAACTGTACTATAGAAAACTCCACTGACCTGAAGTTTGCAGAGATACCTGGTTTCAAATGTTTCACACTGAAGCAGAAGAATGGATAATAATACTGACACGTTTTTATTTATAGTTACCTACAAGACAGCCACTAAAACTAAAGATGCATTTCTTAGTATGTTTCTTTGGTTCATGTGATGGGAGGGGTGGGGGGTGTGTGTGGGGGGGGGTCGACAATGAAAATGGGGTCCTGCAGAAAAAGTTTGGGAACCACTGCTTTGAGTCTTAGAGGTACATTTCCATGACATTTCCTCATTTCCTTGTAGAAAATAGATGTTTATCACCTCTTTTTCATTTCATTTTGGTTTAGAGGAAGTTAGGCCATGAGCGCCGCTCTCTCTCTCTGCTAAATTTATTCAGACTTTACACCACTGACGGTCAACCTTTACATGCTAAACATACTTTTACTTCTTGTGACAGAGCTCTTCTTTCTGTAATGAATATATTTTTGCAGTATCAGCGTGACCTTCCATCATTTTTGACACGGCCTACCACTCAGATCGTAACACCACTTGATTCAACTGCATTTTACCTTAACCTTTACTTTTTAAAAAGGCTTTTTAATGAGTTTTTATCTCTTGAAGTAATTCAGTGATTCATTCATTGTTGGTATATGTTATGCATGCTGTGTAATATGTACATTAGACCTCTTCAAATTTGACCTTTTTCATCAAACATATGCAAACTGATATTCTTCTTATTCTCCAAGGTCTAAATTAACTAAATATACCAGTTATCTTTATCTTGGACCTTGGCTATGCCTGCATGAAGAGCCATATAGTTTTATCGTTGACGTTGTTCAAAAACAACAACTGTAAATTTTCGCTGGATTCTTAACTGACTGTCTGAAATAAAGAGATAAAACATAATTAGTGATAAGATGGGATGTATGTGCATTAAAAGTAACAATTTTGAGATCAAGTTATGTGTCATATGATGTCATCCATAGCATACAAATATGAATGTTTGACATTGATTGTGCATTAAAATTAGTTCAAATTTACACAGGTGTGAATGTGTTAACAACCATACCCAAGAACATTTTATTAGCTTTCATTTGGAACAACTTTCAATGCTATAGCATCAACCTCTGGGAAGCTACAATGTGAAGAACATAATATACGATAATGTAATTTTCCATTGTTTTTGAACGTCAACAATGAAACTACATGGCTCTTGAGGCAGGCATAGCAAAGGTCCAAGATAAAAAAAAAACTGGTATATTTAGTTAATTTAGACATTGGAGAAAGGGAAAAATATCAGTTTGCATCTGTTTGATCAAAAAAAGTCCAATTTGAAGAGGTCTAAAGTACATCTTGAACTTTAGTTGTATGTTTCAGTCTTTGCCCGTAACTTTTTAGTCCCAGACAACAGAGTTTATTTTAGTTTATGTTGTGATTCAGCATCTTAAAACATGGAGGCTTACTGAACCCCATTTCACATCATCACATACGATATGTCAGCTGCGCCGTCTTTAAAACCAGAACAAGGCATAAGTGTTGCGTCTCCTGTGGATTTTCCACGCGACCTGTGATAAATTGTCCTTCAGCTCTATCAGTGTCTCACATGATAAACCAGCCGTCACGTCCCATCCAAGAAGCAGTCAGGACTGGTTCCTTCAGTCTATAAGCCGTCTTCAACTGTGTTCAATGGTGAAAATCTTTATTTTTTAATCAGAGGTGGACTTTTAAGCTCAGCCATATTGATCTAGACACGTTGCATGAAGTTTATCTCCATTCCAGGATAAGCAATATGCAGAATCCAGGGACAAACTCCACTCGAGTGAGTCATCATCAACGTCCAAAACAAGATGTTTACGTTTAGTCTTCTTTACTTATCTGATCATTTCTTTGACCTAAAATCAAGATGAGCAAAGGTAGCTTTGCTAAAAGCTTCATATATTAGTTAGAAATCATGTTAAAAACCACTATGGTGAAAATATTCGCCCTGCATCTGATGGTGGTTTCTAACATGATAACAGAATTACTGTCAAGCACATCTAAACTTTAAAAGAAGCTTTACAACGTAACATTTTCCTGCCGCTAAACCCTGGAAATCCAGGAGGATTGTGGACATATCAGGCCTTCCAGGTGCGGAGATCTTCCAGGAGATCAGAAAACCTGAAAGCTGCAGACGTGACGGTACCAGATAAAAGCTGATCTTATTCCAAATGAAACACTTGATGTATTTAGCTGCCGTGTGTTCGGCCTCTCAGATACTCTAAGCACCACAGACAGCGTGCAGCTAAGTAACGACAACACTGAAGTAAAGACAAACTGCTTTCCTGCTCGTCCTTAATGAGGAGCTCTTAATCGTAATGAGGCTGAGTCCACAAACATCAAAGAAACGAGGCAAAGTGTGCACGCTGGAGGCAGACGCATCTCTGTGTGCACACGTCGCTGAGCTCATCACAAAAACATGCAGCGCTGCTTCTTCTGTGGTGCTTTTAACTAAAGCGGCGTTCTTTCCGTCTGACTGTAATGAGTATAAAACATCACGTCCTCCTCCAGCGGCGTTCAATCTGATCAATCAGCTCATCGTTTCACACAACCAGTTGATTTGTGCAAACATGGACCGAAAACCTGAGTTTATCACGAGCAAGTTACCATGGCAACAACAAAGTTCTCTCTTGAATTTATCCGGCTCGATGCTCTAAATGTTTAAAGATGTGCTCATCGATTTCAGCTCGTCTCTTTTTGTCTCCTTGACCTGCTTTATTTGCTCTGAATTCACCAGTTGCTGTTGCAGCACCGCTTTTCAGGACGCCAGCACTGGATCTGAAGCCACACTGGGACAGTTCGCCTGGAAAAGGTCCGGATCTATTAATAGCAGAACTCTTGAAAGCCTGGATCATTGTTTCTGACATCTGCAGGGCACAAGAGCACTGGGTTGAGTCTTCCAGGACGTATTCATGCATAAAATATGAAACTACTCGTCATGTTTTTAATATTATGACCTGATAGGAGGAGATTTTAACCACGAATCATTTTTAAGTGAAGCAGAAGTTTATGTACTTGATGAAAACATAAATATTTTATAGCATCACTCTAATTACTGTACCTGTTAACACCTATAGCTAATCAGCCAATCACATGGCAGCATCTTGCAGACATGGTCAGTATGACTTATTGAAGGTAAAACTGCACCAAAAAGAGAAAAAAAGTGGATTTAAGTGACTTTAAATGTGGTATGGTTGTTGCTCTGAGTATTTACTGGGATTACCACACACAACCATCTCCAGAGTTGAAGAAATAATGTGGAAAAAGAGAAAAAATTAATGGAGTATCAGTTGTCAGGAGCAAAATAGAAAAAGATGATAGAAAAAGAAGCACAAGTACAGGAACCACAATAACTGGACAATAAAAGATGGATGAGCACGGTGTAGCATCTTCTGATGGAAACTTCCAGCAGCACCGCCTCACAAAGCTCACATCAGATGATGAGTTCACTGTCCCCCACCCCACAGTCACCAGGTCTCAGTCCAGCAGAGCAGCTTCGGGACATGGTGGTGGAACGGGAGATTCTATGGAGGAAATCTTTGAGGAATGTTTCCAACATCTTGACGAATAAATGACGCCATGAACTACTGCAGTTCTGGAGGAAAAAGGCTCCAACATGATCCTAGGAAGGTGGATCTGACAGAACGGTGCGAGGGATTTTTCCATCAACAGCTGGATCACGGCCATCAAATCTACACTTTAACTTAAACATTTCACATAAATATGTGGGCAACTCTGGTCCTCGAGGGCTGCCGTCCTTTAATTGTTAGAAGTTTACCTGCTGCAACATACCTGACTTAAATCAATGGGTAAAAAGCAGAGTT
>NC_136614.1:11439798-11457298 GCF_933228915.1 Telmatherina bonti | reverse complement strand
GGCGTAACAATCTGCTAAAATCAGCGTTTTGCCAGATCAAGCACTTCGTGTATTTCTCCAAGTGGGAGTGTTTGGAGGTCGCTGAGGTCGGGAAAGTCTGCTGACGTCGGAGGTGATGCTGAGGATCTAGTTCCAGACTTGAGGCAGCAGATGGCTCAGCAGAACGTCTTTGATGCTGCGGTACAACAGGAGCAGTCGTGGATGAGGAGAGACACTACCGAGCTTCAATAGAGATTGAGCGGTGGAGACGGGGGGGGGGGTATGATTTTCACTGTGGGCAGTCTGCTTGTCACTACGGGAGTCTTTTACACACTTGGAAGAATTTTTTTGCAGAAATTCCCAAGCAGCAGTATTAAAACTCCCAGCAACAAGCACAGTTCTGTTGCAGATTTCCCTCGTAGACAAACGGATGGTGTCCTCAGAAGAAGCCGACAAACCGATGAAAAAATGAAGCAGGTATGAGACAATCTGCTGCCAAATAATTAGCTTTGGTTCATGATCAATATCAAATAAACCCGTATTACCAAACTGAAAGGGGAAATATCGACACCTGTATGGATACACACAGGCTCCTTTTCATGCTTTTAAATAGAAACGAGGAGACTCATGTAGTTTATTATTGTTGTGTGGACACATACATGTCCAGAGCAGATAAAAACAGTAAAAATAAGGAAAAGGAAGAATTAAGAAGGCCAAAAACAAGAGAAAACAGTAAATAAAACACACAGGAACAATGGTACGCCAACACTGCTCTGCTGCTTCCAGAGAAACCTTCACAAGGTTTCACTAGGACTGGGCGATTAATCGGATTTTATTCTCAACTACGATCTGGGTTTTCAACGATGATAAAAATAAAAGGGTGTGATTATTTTTCTCTCTGCAGTTTCCTCTCCTGCTGTCTTCAGCTGCTAATCGAGCGTCTCTGGCGTTGCAGCGCTGTGCTGTAAACTCCTCCCACAGCCGCTTTGCTTTCATTCAGACACTGTTGCCAACTTGGAGACTTTCTCGCTAAATCTGGAGACTTTTTTTGTTAAAAGCGACAAATCTAGCAACTTTTACTGGAGTTATTAGAGACTTTTCTGGTGTTTTGGCGACTGACTTGAAGACACATATTGTTCTGCAGTTACTGTAAGGAAGGAGCAGCGGGAGCCTCTCCCGTCCTAAAGCACTCCCAGGCGGCCAGTCTCAGTCGGCTCCGGCTGCAGGTCCATGTAGAATAACTGCAGTAGGTTGTGGAAGTTCACCTAAACATAGTTTATACCATTGTCAGTGACAACTGGCTGCATTATTTTCATATACATAGTTCGGCGAGTTAAACACTGTAATTTCCCTCCGTTACGGGGCGTTACCATAGCAACGCATTAACCAGCTGGTTCAGATCAGCCGTCTTTTAACAGGTGAATGAGAGAAACGCGCTGCAGCCTGACAGCGGTTGTTTGGCATAAAACGTACATCCAGGCCAACGTAAAATAGTTCCTATACTTCAGCATATGTAGCAAGTGTTGTAAAAAAGAAATACAAATTAGTTATAAGATGTTTCCTGTGTGGGATCATCGTATAAGCAGATTAAACAACTCGGAACTGTGCATTAGACGGTTATAATGCATGACACGGAGTCAAGAACACCACGATGTGCAGCGTTGTTTAAAAATACGGGATAATCGTGTTAAATAATTGAGATCTCAATTTCAGTCAAAATAACTGTGATCATAATTTTTGCCATCATCCAGCAGCCCGACGTTTCACCCAACCAGGACCGTCACCTTACAGCGGTTTTTCATCTTACAGCTACACGTCACACACCTGCAACTGGATACCAACAAACTGGCCATTTTGGAAACGCATCATTCAGTTTCAGACATTATCAGAGAAAATAATGGAAAGAAAGAAAGCGACGCAGCAAAAGACAAGAGTTCATCGCCGGTGTGACTTTTACTGGCTGGAGAGAGCTCAGAGAAGAGGCAGGATGCAAAACAAAATGTCTGAGGGAAGATATTCGAAGAGACCTACAACGTTCAGCAGGACGCTTCATCTCCAGTTCTCCATGTTTCCCCGCTTCAACACACCTGACATAAATGAATTGTGCAGAACCAGAAGTTGTTGGATCCATTGTATTTGAATCTGGTGAGTTGGAGCAGGGAAGCGTCTAAATGATGCAGAACAGTGGTGCTTAAGGAACTGAATAAAACATGTATTTATCTACAATACAGCCTAACAAGCTGGTTTGCAAACCAAACCATCTGGTTTGTGCATCGTTGGACACAAGGCTTTCTCTTCCAGGTAAATGTTTTGAAGACGAATGATGGGACTCACTGAGTGAGGTGGATATATGTTCCTCTCCAACAGTGTTGGGCTCTTGATTATAGTTGTCCTGCTGGATTAATTCCATTGTTTATGACTGTGACGATATGCTTTTGTCCCGATTCAATTCCAATTTTTTGGGTACCGATTTGATTTAAATTGTGATTTTCAGAATTCTTCGATATCGCAGAATTTTGGAGTTTAAAAACAAAAAATATATATAAAACCTTTTTGTTTTGTTTTCTTGATTTCAATTTGGAAAAAACATCACAAGATCCAGATCATCATCCGGCTGCTATAATGCCCAAGAAGACACGTAAAAAGATCAATAAAAACAATGAAAATGACAAAAAATTTTATAATGGAATAATCTTTTTTTTTTTTTTTTTTTTAAATCAATTTTTTAACAAAAGAAAAAAATCAATTTTAAAATTGTGAAGCAAAAAATCCCAATTTTTTTATTTTCCAATTCAATTTTCCCATCCTTACCATTTTTATTTCATACAAAACACTTAGTAAAAACACATCCATGACAGATGAAGCATATTTCTGTCTTCCTCTGTGCTGCTTCCACTTGCAAGATGACAACCAGCGATTGTGTTGTTAGTGTCCTACTACAGCCACAAAAGATGCAGTAATTGTTTTTTTTTTTTAAATACATGTTTGTGTAGCTGGAGACCTGCCAAGCGACGCTGATGGTGGTCTTCCTCCAACACAAAGCTCTATAAATCATCATATCTGTCCCTGACGGATGTTCCAGTACACGGCCGTCCTGGAAGAGTTGAGACAAACCTGCTGCTCGTCCTCCCTCATGCTGTCATATGTTACAGGAAAACTAGCAATATTGCAGAGAAAGAATGAGTATGAAATGGATGGAAAGATGGAAAGTGGAAGCGCCGGGGTCCCCAGCAGACAAGAATCATTCCATGTCTGTTTAGAGATGGAGAATCAGAATAGATTGCAGATCAGGGTAGGGGGCAGAGGGGTAAAGATTGGAGACAGAGGGTCCAACAGTCATTAAATAACCTTCTTCTTCCTCTAACATTCAATTGTTCTCTAACAACAGCTATAAATCTTTTCTTCTTGTTATCGTTTTCCCATTGGTTGCACCTAAACTTCATCAATTAAACCCAATAATTCCCGTTTATGCTTCAGCTCCCCAGAAAAATGTCAACTCTCTGCAGTATATTTATTTATGACCAAGCTTTTTGTGTTTTATTCAAACCCCACTTCCCTGAAACTGTCATGTCATCTTTGGTTCATATTTATATAATATCTGCGTATGAATCAGAAGATTATTGTTTGGTTTTAAACGAGCAGACAAACAAAGAAAATGTCATGTGGATGACATCATGCTAACATGAAGCGTGACCTCCCCAGTCAGCTGAGCCCTGCAGCTCTGGGTCGCTCTGATCTCTTTGCTGAGGCTTCCACATCTCCCTCTCACTTTCATTTCCAGCTCTCCGTGGTGCACAATCCCGCCTGAGCGAGTAAGGAGCTGTAAATTATGTCACAGGAGCGGCGTGAAGCAAACAGTCAAGTCCGCCCAGCGACTGTGCAGGTTTCAAAGGGCGACTCAGTCTGAGGCGTCCTTAATCCTGAAGCCTTTTACAGGCTTATGTCAGGCAGCACCTCGCTGCAAACCTGCTAAAAACACTCTTCTGGTTGTGGAACACTAGTGGACGAATTACCAAACACTTGGTCCTTTTTTTGGGCTCAATTTTTATTTCTGGACCACACAGTTTTTTTTTCTAATTACCAGTAAAAGACCAGAGTTGAGTTCTGATTTCATGGAGGTATAAACTCAGATTTTTCTAACAAGGTCATGTGATGCCTTCGGGGCTTTTTGTGATTTTTAAAAAGGGCTGAAATGTTACAGAATCCACAACCAAGAGTCTCGTTGTTTCTGGGTTTTCCTGCACTGCCTACACGGGCTGATGAGGACTTTTCTTCCTGGATTTGGCAACAATAAACCGCTGTTTTACATCCCAAACAAAGAATCAGAAGCAAATAAACCAGCAGCCTGGAAGAAAAGAAGCTTTTATCGAGAGTTTCAGGCCGAAAGCCCAGGAAGTGTTCAAGTTCAGTATTAAAGACACTCACCGCTGCCTCTTATATCAAAAAGTTGGCTGGTCTTCTGTCAGTGACAAACACAAGAAACCTTGCTATTTTTTTTATTTCTATTTTTAAGGCTATTATTGGAAAAATGCCCCCATCCATTACATTTCATCCCTATTAGAGAGGCGCTCTGGATTTCATCCCACTCGTTCCAGTTGCTTAATCACTTTTAAAGTCCCATTTGTTTCCCCAGAGTTTGGAAAAATTAGCCTTCTCCAGATACATGGAAACTTTTCAGCAATCTCTGGGACTGGAGATAATTTTTTATTCCTTTTAAACATTTAATGTCTGACTTTTTAAATCCGTCACGTAATCGTTTTTGTTAATTATTTTATACCACCTGTCAGGATGTGGTGGAGGCGTGGACCCAGGGATGCAGAATGAATAAGTTTTAATCCAAGAACTGAACTGAAGGGCGGACAACACAGGATGCTGACACAAACAATGAAGAAGCAACTGGGAACAGAAACCAGGGTATAAATACTGAGAAACAGAACAAGACGCAGGTGAAATGGATGAAACCAACGAGACCAGGAGAGTCTAACTAACAAGAGAAGGCTAAACAGGAAACAAGACAAAGAAGCTAAACAGGGAAAAACTACAAACTAAAACAGGAAACCAGGACTAAAGATACAAAACACACCTCATGACACTACCATGTCAATGATTCCAAACTTTTAATCTTTTTATCAGTGTAAAGTCGTCTGATTTTGTTTTGTGTATTATATTAGTTTTGATTTTATTGTCCTATGTTTATGATGTGTTGCTGTAAACTCTGTGAATGAAGGAAACCTCCAGAGCTGGGCATGTGAAAAGCCTTTTGGAAACTCTGTAATGCACATGTAGCGTACGGCAGTGACACGAGTAACGTTTCTGCCGACCTAGCATCCACAGGTAAATGCAGAGCTAACAACCAAACATATGGCAGCAGCAAGCCAACACACACAACAACCAGCACTTTTATATGCAGTTCAAGCTTCTGAAACAAGAGTAGAAGTTCATACAGCTGGTTCAGGTATATTGCTGCTAAATAAATCTTATAAACTGACACACAGTTGATGTTATAGCCAGTAAACTTGGTGATCATGCAACCTTTTCACCTGGTCTGCTCTCTAAAAAGCAAACTAAAAATCAGCACTACTAAGAAATCCCAATTTAAATTGAATCGGCACCGAAATCGAATGGAGAGAAAAGCCCATCACCCCAGCACTAGCTATAAAACCCTGCTTGTATACTGACCCATCTCATCTTAATTAAATCTTTGTTGGTTTTACAGACATGAAGCTGTGAGGAGCATCGATGGAAATGTAACCAATGAAGTTCATCACATTAACAGACTGATTTATGTTAAAATGTCTGATAAGAGCTCAAATGACCAGGATGGTAAATGTACATGTAATTAGTCTTCCTCAACAGTCCAGATCAGAACCAGGCCATTGGTTTTATGTGACTGTGATGATGTTGGTTATCTCAAGCCGCTGGTTTCACTTCTTTGAGGTAGACAGGTGTAAAAGGGACATCTGACTCAGGTATAACTAAAGGGACATCTTTAGTTATACTTGAAGATGTGAAATGTGCTAATCTTTGCTTTAGACATTCTTGGAACTCCAAAGCAAAATGTGATGCAGAAAGATGTTCGTGTTGCTACCTCTGGAGACTAATTTCGCTGGCAGAAAAAAGCCGTTTAGTCCACGTCCAACCGTTCAAAACCAAATCATCTCCAGACAACTAATACTTGTTTTTTCTGTGGCATCATGTTGAAGTTATTCTGCAACATCTTCATCCATTTTTACCATTTAACATCTCCAATAACGCCAATAACAGCTGCTCTGCTGCATGTAAGTTTAGTGGTGCAGCAGCGAAAAGGGTCCCTCCTCAAACACTTTCCCAACGCACCACATTCCACCACCTTTTTAAGGCTGATTAAACCAGTTATATGACAAATGTTCAACTTGTTAAGGTAAACAGTTGATGCAGTAGAACAGTGCAGAACCTCTGACAACTCTGGGACAACCACAGAAGAAGATGCATCATCCTTTGTTGAATTTTAGACAAGAACCTTCGCTGCGACTTCCTTCTATGTGAGGGAAGAAAGCCAAAGATTATGACCCTCTGTTTTTCACCAATGACGGTATATCCCTACTGAGAATTGAACACAAAGGGAATCGGCCTTGAAATCTAAATTTCTGTAACAAATTTCTTATATATGAAAAAGAAAAAAGCAGGAAAGAGAAAGGCAGTAAACATGACCCCCTGCCAGCTTCACAAGGGAAGTTAAATGAGTATTGAAAAGACACAATGACTCAGCAGTTTTCCACACTGTATAACAGCAGCCTCAGCCTTTAAAAGACTGGCAGCAACCAAAGTTACTGATATTAAAAAAAAAACCTCTTTTCTTACAATACAAAACAAGCCCCGTGTTGTGCGATGCAAACTACAGGTTTAATCCCTAATCCCACAATTTGATCCAGATCTCAACACTCTCAGCCACGCTGGTGATCCCATTTAGCCCCAACAACCACCTCAACGCCGAGTCCACACTTACTATTTTTTCCTGTGGTCACAGAGGGGAGGAGAGGGGAAAGCATCGGCTAAGCCTTCGGCTAATCGTGTTATCATAGGCAGAAAGCATGAACCCGCACAAACACACATTTCCCAAAGTGTGTTAACCTCTTGGCTTTGGCTGCCGGATATCCAAACGTCAACAGTTTATGTCAAGGTTACAGTGAAAGGCACTGCCACGCTTTGCTTATGTGAGCTGAAAATATGATGCCGATAGAGAATTCAATATGAAAAATGCTTTAGTAACTTTTTTTCTGCTTGTTTCTTCAACGCAGGTAGCGGATAAAGGGTGTGTCTGTGCCCATGATTCCTTTGCTTGCGTTTTTTTGTAAATAGGTGCTGCGGAGTGCTGCTGCAGACCCTAGGGGCGTGGTTCTAAACCCAGACAAGAGCACTTGATTAATAACGTGGCTGTAGAATCCAGGTTTTTCAGCAGAAACCGACAGACGCAAGCAATCACACCCCCATTGCACCCCTTCTCCGCGCCCCCACCACCTCTGCACAGAGAATGATTCACATCTATTCAGACACAACCAAAAGTGACTCCCTCCTCCTATTCCTCTGGCAACCTGAGGGAAGGCCTGGGCAGGATTACTCCATCTATATTAATTATAGAGAATGAATATCTGATTCACAGAAACACTCAGTTGCTGTGTGGGGGCTCAGAATGCAGCCCAGGACTCAATATAAACTTACATAACCAACTAAATGACCTGTCTGAATGATAGACACCAGAAACATTGGTCCTCTCCACTGCTGGATGATAATATTTTTAGTCTTGCAAGCGACGGCGCTGAGCTCAGAGACTGTCAGCATGCAGGAAGCACAATCAAATGTAGGATGACACTATTATAGGATTGCAGCCAAGACACACAGTTGGCTGTGGCACACACAGCCAACATGTTCACACACCTCATTCACTACTCTAAGATGCTGACACGTGTGCCAGCTATGTCATGTTACCTCCAGTTGACTTTGATTACATTTTGTACAAAAATGTTCTTGAGTATAACTGCTTCAAGAGTTCTTTTTTCACACTGGATCACTTGCTTTCGGAGACAAAAGATAAAGTATTAAGAATCCAGAGGAATAACCAGTTGGATGAAATGTTACCAGTATTTTGGACCATCATTAATCAGGCATCTGTACTGGATCTAAATCAACAACAAGAACCAGTTTCTGGCAGCAAATCGAGCACAGCCTGACCTGCTCTCAATCAATCAAACTGTACTTTTTGGTGGTGAAATTATAGAAATTATTCTAAATTTATACAATATGTAGTAATAGTCATTGTATTAAAAAAATAACTTTATACAGATGAATAACTGCTCGTAGGTATGCTACATAAGCTCAAAGGTAGGCGCCAATGCCAAAAGGTGAGGCTGTTTTTATTCCATCTGGGACTTTCCACTGCCACGATAAAGTGATAAAAGAAGATTCAGCATCGCTTCAGGCGACAAGAAGCTTTAAAAAAGCCATTGAGAGGTCTGACACTGGCATGGAGGAAAGGCCACAGGAGACAGCGAGGGGGAAAAAAAACATCATCAAGAAAAGCAGCCGTCCGGAAAATCTGCCATTCATCCAATGGCCTTTTAAAGCACTGCGGGCAGAACTAAGTAGCCAAGCTCCTGTGTCTCAGGAAGAGATACCGGCCTGTAGCCCCAGACCGTTCCAAGTGTCCTGGAAAATCACCAAAGTTTGAGGATGTGAACATGTTACGCAAGCAGACAAAGAGAAGAAAATGGAGAACAAATCCATCCGGGAAGCCATTTATTAGGTTGGCCTGTCTAATATCGCAGAGTTCTTCACGTGTTAACAAGTGAGTCATCTGTTGTCTTATGTTACAGATCTGTTAAACTAGCAAGGCTCCTTCCAGTTTCGAGTTAAACCAATAGGACAGATGCCACCTCAAGCTACATCCTCACTGATATACATTACTTCTGTGTTGATGCCTCATGTCTACAATACTTGAGCAAGGCATGACAGGAGTGGAGAAGCAGTAAACCAACTCCAGTGTAAAAATAGAGTTTAGATTTGGGTAGGAAGGAGGTAGGGCCATGATTCTTACCAATCCTGACTTATCCCTGCCAATTCCTGTGCTACAAACAGCAGAGAGATCAGTGGCAAACTACTCTATATCTGCTACACATCTAGTCTTATAAATTACAACCCATTTAAACGGTTACGATTGTCACCTCTCAGTCATTTATTGCTAATGTGATTGGCTGTCCCAGCTGTCACTCACTCTCTTGAGAGCTGGAAGAGCTAGCTAGTGCGAGAAAGTGGTACTAACGGGGGTTGTGTCTTCAGTCAGAACATCAGGAACATCCTAAATGCTATTTGGTGACTAATAATGGTGACAATAACAGTTGCTAAGTTATGAACATGTTTCTTTTGTAATGGCTCAATTTGTAAAATGAGAATAATACTGATGTAAAAGGAAACATTCCCAATATTCCGATAAATCTTTTTATTTATTTTTTTTTTTTTACCCCTGTCCAATCCAGCATTGTAGCATACAGAATGGCAGTTTGAGTGTCAAATTTAGCCAGATTTATATAGACAGGTTTTCAGATAGACAGATAGAGAGAGAGAGAGAGAGAGAGAGAGAGATAAAGTACATATCTATATAGATATGTACATATATAAAAAAATAAAGATAACTAGGCAATTGCAATTAGTCTGAAACATTCTTTCAAATTTTTTACAAATACAGGAAAGATGATGCACTTTGGATTATCTCCTTGCAGTTATAGCTTTTAGTGTTCATTTCTTGTCAAGGTTTCTTAAATTGATGATTTTAAGTCGTGTCGTCTTGTTCTTTAAAAAATAATTGCTACGTTTACATGGGAGTTTTAATTCCTGTTTAATTTAAAATAAAAGTTAATTCTGCTTTAAACTGATGAAAAACGACCATGTAAACACTTCATTCCTAATGCAAATTTCTATTAGGAATTAAACTTAACTCTGACGTAAGTGTCTGGTTTATTCGCACTTTAATTCAGATTTATTTAACTCCTCTGTCGTGTAAACCTTCATTCCACTTTAAGTTAATTCTGGTCCTTCTGAGCATGCTCGTTACCTTGTCCTGTCCCGATGACGCACATTGTTTTGCCTCCCGTGTTCGGTGGTCTATCTTTCTTCTCCTTTTCGGTTGCTGCAAAAAGTGAAGTAGTATGCTGGTGTTGAGCTGCTACTTCTCATTTATAATAAAAAATAGCAGAAAAACTGGTACTTATTATGTAGTTTTTATAAGTTACGACTGAAAAGACGAGAAGCAGGGAGCCGACTTTGTTTATTTCCGGTTTACGTCATACGTCACGTACACCCCCTGTCCAATCAGAACCCTTCCCAACCCGCCGCTCTAAAGAGGAATTCAGTGAGGAAGTGTTTCATGTAAACCTTCATTCGGAATTATTTTCATGTAAACTCGTAGGATAAAATCAGAATGATTTCATTCTGAATTATTAATTCTGAATTAAAAAACATCATGTAACCCTTCTCATTGTGAATAAAAAGGCATTTCTTATTCAGATGTCTGAATAAAAACACAACAGCAGAAGCGGCTTCTGAAAAGCCGAGAATTTAAATTATTCTGACTAAACTAAATGCAATAACAACGTCTCTAGACTGAGTGTCACACCAAGAACCGAGGGCACCGAGGTCTCGTCCTGAGATGAACTTCCATCTTGAACAATGAGATTATAACTGGGCTGAGATGGAATTAGGTCCTGTAGTGCAACAGGGGTAGAGGTGGAGGCAGGGATGACAACGCAGTGCTACTGAGATCTAAAGGATCTACAGGAACATAACAGGCATTAATTCAGCTTTCAGGGGATGTTTAAGTTACTTTGAGAAGAGAAACCCTTCAGTGATTAAAGCTGAAACTTTTGAAAGGAAAGCTTGGCGATGCCAGATTTTCCACTTGGTAAATTTCATGTCTAATTGAAGTCACTGAGGCGTTCCTCTGGCTTTCTTGTTAGCAAAATACCCATTATTACAGGACAGGACCACATCTGAATGCAGAAAAAACATCTGTTTTTCTGGTGACTGTCAACAGCAGCAGTACAGTTATAAAAAGCCGAGCAGAGACCGAAAATATGGTGAGATGAAGCAAAAACAACAGAGAGATGCATGCCATCAATGCCTCTAGCTGTATTTAATTTTAGCAAATACAATGAATCTCCGGCATCTCCAGGGACAAATCGGAGACAGTCTGGTCTATTTCTTCAGATGCTTGTTTCAAAATACAATTTCTTCAAAACTTTACTGAACAGACGCTATTTAAAGACATCAAGACAAAGAGGATGAAGACAAAGAGAGTGCTTTAATGGTCTGCACACAAGCTACAAGACAGCTACTTGCATTAAGACGCGGACACAGAAAAAACTGAATAAAACACGCATCATATCAATCAATCAGCTCTGAGGAGTCGTATTGGAACATCAAAAATGTCACTGCGAGTTAGCCTCAATGCGACTGACCAGATTATATGTGAGCCTCATGAAGTGTGTTTATCGAGTCGTTTTGATGAGACAGCAGCTGATAGATTGTGACTGAAACTAATCTGAAAGTTGGATGAGTTGGGTCACCTCAGTTACCAAATCAATGCGTACTGTAGCGATTCATCAAACCAGTTTCAACCTCATTCAAATCTCTGACGTTTCACTGTCATTGTTTGACAGCTTGTGTCAAACAATCCTTCTCTGTTGGTCCACGTTTTTGTTCCAAATGAGGAAAGCATTTCAGAGTGTTAAAACACTAAAAGAAAGGGACGAATGTTCCAGAAACGGACAGGTCACAAACACCTTTTACTGAGATAAAATCAGAAACGGTCGTCCTGGTAACCAGGAAAATGGAAGATGAACTGCCTCGTCTTTAGAAACTTGGCTGTGACATGTTAGTGAGGAAAGATATGAAGGTTTTACATAATTTCTGACAAAGATAAAGCAGTGCGAATGTGATAAATCCTTCGCAGGGAGTCCAACTTAAAGTTCTCTGATTTAACTCTTTATAGAGCTTTGAAAATATGCATCATGGTCTAAGCAGTCCTGAGACCTACTGCATCACTTTACAGTAAAAACTCAAAGACCTGTGGTTTTCCACCTGATACCTGGGCTCTCCCCCCTGGTGGATTCCTTTGGTACTGCAATAATCTGACACATCACACAGTAATACACTGCACATATGTGCTAAAAAATAAATAAATTAAAATTTAAAGTGTCAAATAAAGACTTCAGAGAATAATTTTAGGTAGGTACGTGAAACACTCCTGAACCTGAACTCGAACCAGATTCAAATTTTTTGTTAGAAGACAAAAAAGGCGAAGCCTTATGGAATCTGTTTAATTTAATCTTTTTGGGGGGGTTTTTCCACCTGAATTTTGTGTTTTACTTTGAAAACTATGTAAAAGGGGGGCTGCATAAAGTCCCAATAGTTTTATGAACATGTAATTTTCTCTAAAGGTATTATTTTGGCTCTAGGGGTCTTATAAGGTGGAGTATGTAAGTTTTTCAGTATTTTAAAAAAAATTAACTAAAAAATAACTACAATCATAATTAGATAGTTTTTTTTAAAACAAATGTAGGTTCCAGTCTGTCCATATTTGATGTGTTGTTAAATTAGAAGTTTAATTAATGACAAAGACCCTTCTTAAATGTTTGCCTACCAGTAAAAAAAAATTTTTTTTAAAAAGTGCTTTTTGTCATTTGTCATTAATTAAACTTGTAATTTAATAACGCATCAAATATGGACAGACTGGAACCTACATGTTCAAAAAACTATCTAATTATGATTGTAGTTATTTTATTAGTTAATTTATTTTGAAAATATTGAAAATCTTACATACTCCACCTTTAAGACACAGCTGCAGAGACAGACGGGTGACCTGCAGCGAAGGGCTCGAGGCTGGATCTGAGCTTGTTCCAGCTGCATGTAGAGGCTGCAGTCTCCTGCAGTATCAACCATCTGCATTCATGCCAAAAACCTTTCATTTCCCTTTAAAAACATGATGATCGTTATATTTTACAGGCTGCAGTGTCTTCTTCTTCATCCTATTTGCTGTCGAGAACAGATATTTTCGTCATGGATCTTTTTCAGGTCAGCCTCCAGCTGCAGTCCACACACTCGGGGTGAGCGAATTGGATTGAAGCTGCTCCTTGTTTGTGACGCTTCAACCTTTCCAGTGTTTTCACTCTCGTCTTGCTTTTCTAGTTCATTTGGCTCATACACTCTTAGATCCAGTGCTGCTTATATTTTATATCGTTACATTTTTACAACAAATTCCATTTTAATTGACAAATTCTGTAATTCTGTCCATGTTTTTCACTTTTCGGACATCATAGGGGTCAAAGAAAAGCACTGTACCATCAGTCCCAAAACAACTGTTTCCTTACAGACAGGGTTGTTGTGACGAACACAGATTAACTGTTAAGTGTAGGAAAATTGGCTGACAGTGAAAGCCTGCATTTTGTCTAAATTTAGTCATTTTTTTATTTTATGTTCCTTTTCATTTTCTTACACAGTGTAGCTTTTATAGTCTTTTTATTCCTTTGATATCAGTTTTATTGATAAATAATGAACCCTTATTTTCTGTTTTTATCTCTTTTAGCACTTTTGTCAACATCTGTTGTTTTTAAATGTGCTTATAAATAAAGTTGACTTGACTATCTGAACACTACAACATCAATATAATGGGAAACTGTGTTGCATTTAACACATGCCAAACAAAATACAATGTTGTGTTTCAAGAATTGCTTTCAGAAGTTAATTTCTTCTCTAAATGTGCAACAAATTTAGTCATTGTATCAACATCTTGACCTTTTCATAAATGTACTAATAAATTCTTGGCCGTATGAGATTTGCTGCGACATTTTGGCCTTTTTAGAGAAATGTTTCTCAACTAGACAGCAAGTAAAAAAGCAGCTTCACGCTGCCATTCCTGCCTGAGCAGTAAAGGTTGAAATCACTTCAGAAAGAAAGTAAATAAAACAGAAAAAGAAAATGTGACATGATGTCGATAAACATTTTAAATATTAACCCATTAATATCTGATTTTACCATCAAAGTCAGAATATAAAATGAGCCTGAAATAAAATAAAAAACTAAATTAAGTAGTAAATTAATTGATATTTGAATAAATTATAAAAAATAAATACATGAAAAGAAAATAATTGTTGAAAAAAAAGAATGTTTTTTTTTAAAAAAAGGTGTAATATATAAAGAGACTAAAATCAATTAAAATTCTAATAAATTCATTAATGACAACAAAAAATGTAATGTAAATAAATAAATAGTAAATAGTAGATAAAAAAATAAATCAATGAGCTGTTTTTTTCAAAACAAGCATAATATAAAAGAGGCAAAAATTAAATTAGACTGAATATAAAATAAAATTTACAAAATTACAAACATAAAAAATAGGAAATGGTCATGTAAAAACAAAATATATCACTTATTTTTATTATTTATTTATCTTTTTTTTATTATTATTTTCTTTATTGTTAGTATTTTTTTAATTGTCCAGAACTGTTTTATAGCAAACCTGCAACACCAGGGCTCCTAAAGTTAACACAGCTACAAATGCAGCTTTAAAAGTTTGTCACTACACACACAATGTCTGACAGCATAACTAAATTTCACATTATGATCAAAATCAATAAGAAAATATCTTGGACAGAGCTCTGCTTCTTGCTTCCCACGGTACACACAAACAGCTTAATGACATTCTTAAAAAAGCCTCTTTTCACTTGAAATGTGCTCCAACTTCAGAGCCACTCCATCAACATCTTAACCTTTACGTAAATGTTGTAACACAGCCTGCGTTCTCCCCTTTTTGCAGGTCATATAAATACCAGAGTCAGTGTCGCGATGAGAGATTAATGGAAAGACATCGGCGGACTTCTTTAATTAGATGGTGATAGTCGGAGCCAATGCAGGATTTAGAGCACACTACATCCTTTTAATCATTTCTGGCTCTTTTCTGCTGAATGTTTGGGGGGTTAGGGAAGATTTGGTAATGTTGTCAGATAAAAAAAGAAAAATCCGCCCAAATCATGGCTGGTCGCCTGCCAACGTGGTGGATTGAGAAGATAAACAACACTGCTCGCCAACATTTTAAAAGGATATCGAAGCCTGCTGGTAGATTTCCATGCTGGAGAAGAAAATGAACAATATTTCATGAGCAGTTGGATGCGTGAGAGAAATTTCAGCCGTATTTTATGTGCGAGGGGTTTCTAAAAACCAGAGCAAATGGAAAATGTTAAATGGAGACATTAGTGAACTGATGCAACGTCCAGCCGAACGCGGTGGAGAAGCAACAGCTGGTGGAGCAGCTGGCATGTGAGACCAAGGAGTTTTGGTCCTGCAGGGGATGACCACCGAGGAGACGGATTCATTCCCCCCTGGTCTGCCTCATGTGGAGTTTTCTTTCAGTCAGAGCTTTCCATCTTTCAGCAAAAACATGTGGATTCTGCTTAATTGTGTTGTTCTAATTACTGTCTTACAGAATTACAGGTTTATTCCTATTTATGTTATCATGTGTTTTTTTTTATTTATCTTTTTAATTTTTAAAGTTTTCAGTGTTTTTCTCACAGGAATCTTCCATGTCAGTGGCTACACCTGCTTGGTCTGCAGGGTTGTTGTACAGGAGGTTGCCCAGGCCGGGGTTGTTGGTAGGGGTTCTGCACTGCAGCCATATGGCTGTGGTGTGGGCCCTCGTTCGCATCAGCCTTGGTCTTACCTGCATTTCCATTACAACTTTTTACAAAATAACAGCGATAATTGTAAGTTTCGACAAACAACAATTGTGATTTGTGGGTGTTTCCATTGAACAGTGTTTTGTGCATAAGCCTCAGTTCTTGTAAAATCTCGTCCGGCTGATTTTCTGAAAATTCTGACTTATGCAAAGTAGCCACGTAGCGTTTTTTGGGGGGGGGTTTCTATTTGCTGCAAAGAAATTGCGACTGCTTTTTGAAGATTTTCTTCCTTATTTTCTATTCTAAAACTCTGAAATTCGCTGTTTTTTTTTCCACACTGCACCATCTTTACTGTTGATGAGATAACGCTTTTCTCATTGATGAATTTCCAAACATTTTCCTTCTTATCCTTAATCCTTATTTGGAATGTTCTAATTAATCTATTATAAATGAAAAACAAACAACTGACACCAGAAATATTGTATTTTTTGCTCATAATTTTGGATCAGTTGAACAAATGTGCATAATAAAGTGGTCTAAAGGTGTAATGGCAGTACAAGCAACTACAATAAGCTGCTATTACTTTACCTCCTGGGCCAAAAATGTCCAATAAAGGCCAAAAAACACCCCAACATTTTACAGCTACATTATGCTAATTTTTATCTTTCTTATGGAAACGGTCAAATTTATAGCTTTATTATCTCCAAACTATCAGCTAATGGATCATGTATTTAACAACATGGAGTAGATTCAGTCGTATTTGTTGTGTTGGTTTTTTGGAAAACCCTCCTGGCGAGTTGGACTTGGCAGACCTGTATTTTCTGTGCATCACAGAAACAGCCGCAGGTCTGCAAAGTGACTTCAATGTGTAATATTCCAGGTCCAGGCTAATATTATCGCTGTACATCATGTTGTGTAGGAGCTGGAGATGGCTGTGACAAGACCCCGAGGCCGGCTGATGGAAGAGGGGTCTGCTTGAGCAGCACACTAAAACATATTTACTCTTCCAAAGAACATACATGAGGGATGAATATTGAGATTAAAACACTGAGAAAGACCAACACAAAGAGCTCAATCTGCTAATGCAATGATTCCAATGCATACCGGAGCAGCCCTCTCTCCTGCGTTATTTACAGATATGGGCCAGTAATGAAACAGCGGGATGAATTTCAACAAAGCCCATTAAAATACAGCTTTAAACACGGGAAGGAAATCCTTATACATGCCAGAATCTCAGCATATCAGATGGTTCACTTAGGTTTTGAGGGAAAACATGCCACTTATGTGGTAGATATGACAAGACAATAACCCAGATACAAAAACTGAATCTCAAGATCTCTGATTTTCCATCTCAAATGTGTTTTAATTTAATTATTTAACCCATAAAGACCGAAAACCTGAAAAAAATGACTAGGTAAGTCCATTTATTTGGATATGAGGTCTTTATTTACCCCTTTAACAGTTTATTGTTATCTATTTATCCATTTTTTGGGATATTTACCATTTTATATTTATCATTTGTCAAAATGTATATCAAGATTTCTGCTTTCTGGCGTCCATTCGGGGCAGAAGACTCAACAGGATTGTGCTCAACAGGATTTTGAGCAAAGCTTCCATCATAAAGTGACGCCAATGTCCCAAAATGTATGTATCACATATGTTACGCTGGGTTCTTAAGGGTTAGAATGAGGACATGACCTGCAGGAGTCACGTTTACAAGTCAACACGGCGACACGCTTCAAACAAGTCATCCATTTCTAAAACATTTCAGGTTTAATGTGGAGGCTGAGTCATCCATGCGAAGATGAGTTTAAACGAAGAAA